>NC_135294.1:3500005-3800005 GCF_051311805.1 Agelaius phoeniceus
ATTCCCAATTTATTCCTTTAATCTTTGCCCAAAACAGCAGCAAAAATGGGGTTTTTTGGGGATTTTAGGAATGGGAATTCTCAGCTCCAAAGCTGCTGGGTACACAGGGATGAAGAACAGGAATTCAAATTCCAGCCAGAAAAGGGAACTGGAAGGAGTTATCCAGGTTGGACTTTGCTGTTTTATGGCATAAATTCCAGTCCTGGATCTGCCACTGGAGCCCAGAGCTGGGGAACAGCAAAACTCCGATTTTTTTTCCTCATGAAAAGGGGAAAAATGAAGGGAAATATCAATGGGGTGTTGCACTCATAAAGCTGGGCTGGGTTTATTCCCTATTTATTCCTTCAATCATTGCCCAAATCAGCAGCAAAAATGGGTTTTTTTTGGGATTTTAGGAATGGGATCTCCAAAGGGTTCAATCCCTCCTGAAGCTGCTGGGTACACAGGGATGAAGAACAGGAATTCAAATTCCAGACAGAAAAGGGAACTGGAAGGAGTTATCCAGGTTGGACTTTGCTGTTTTATGGCATAAATTCCAGTCCTGGATCTGCCACTGGAGCCCAGAGCTGGGGAACAGCAAAACTCTGATTTTTTTCCCTCATGAAAAGGGGAAAAATGAAGGGAAATATCAAATAAAAGGAATCACAAAGGAAGAGGCGATTTTCCTGTGCTTGGTCAGGGGGTCAGGGGGTCAAATCAACAGCAAAAATGGGGTTTTTTTGGGGATTTTAGGAATGGGAATTCTCAGCTCCAAAGGGTTCAATCCCTCCTGGAGTGGCTGGGTACACAGGGATGAAGAACAGGAATTCAAATTCCAGCCAGAAAAGGGAACTGGAAGGAGTTATCCAGGTTGGACTTTGCTGTTTTATTGGATAAATTCCAGTCCTGGATCTGCCACTGGAGCCCAGAGCTGGGGAACAGCAAAACTCAGATTTTTTTTTCCCTCATGAAAAGGGGAAAAATGAAGGGAAATATCAATGGGGTGTTGCACTCATAAAGCTGGGCTGGGTTTATTCCCTATTTATTCCTTTAATCTTTGCCCAAATCAGCAGCAAAAATGGGGTTTTTTTGGGATTTTAGGAATGGGAATTCTCAGCTCCAAAGGGTTCAATCCCTCCTGAAGCTGCTGGGTACACAGGGATGAAGAACAGGAATTCAAATTCCAGACAGAAAAGGGAACTGGAAGGAGTTATCCAGGTTGGACTTTGCTGTTTTATGGGATAAATTCCAGTCCTGGATCTGCCACTGGAGCCCAGAGCTGGGGAACAGCAAAACTCCGATTTTTTTTCCTCATGAAAAGGGGAAAAATGAAGGAAAATATCAAATAAAGGAATCACAAAGGAAGAGGCGATTTTCCTGTGCTTGGTCAGGGGATCAGGGGGTCAAATCCACAGCAAAAATGGGGTTTTTTTGGGACTTTAGGAATGGGAATTCTCAGCTCCAAAGGGTTCAATCCCTCCTGGAGCTGCTGGGTACACAGGGATGAAGAACAGGAATTCAAATTCCAGCCAGAAAAGGGAACTGGAAGGAGTTATCCAGGTTGGACTTTGCTGTTTTATGGCATAAATTCCAGTCCTGGATCTGCCACTGGAGCCCAGAGCTGGGCAACAGCAAAAATCAGATTTTTTTTCCTCATGAAAAGGGGAAAAATGAAGGGAAATATCAAATAAAGGAATCACAAAGGAAGAGGCGATTTTCCTGTGCTTGGTCAGGGGGTCAGGGGGTCAAATCAACAGCAAAAATGGGGTTTTTTTGGGATTTTAGGAATGGGAATTCTCAGCTCCAAAGGGTTCAATCCCTCCTGGAGCTGCTGGGCAGAAAAGAATAAACAGCAGGAATTCAAATTCCAGCTGGAAAAGAGAACTGGAAGGAGTTATCCAGGTTGGACTTTGCTGTTTTGTGGGAGAAATTCCTGAATCTGACACTGGAGCTCAGAACTCCAGCAAAACTCTTTTTTTCTTTTTTTTTTTCCCCATGAAATGGGAAAACTGAGGAAAAATTCCCATTTTTGTGACCAATCCCAGCCAAATCCCAGCTGCCTGGGATGGGCACTGGGTTATCCTTGTGGGATGCAGAATTCCTGCATAAATATCCACTTTGAATTGTTTATATTTTACTATTTCAACTAAATTAAATAAACATTGCATTAAAATTGTATAAATCTAGTTGAATTTTCAATTAAAAACGAAAAGAATGAATTAAATTGAAATGTATGATAAAATTAAATGTCCAAACCTCTCCTCCAGTATTTGAGGAACAGGACAGCTCCAATGTTGGATTTTAGACCTGAATTTTCCCAACAATTCCATGAAGGACCCCAAAACTCTCATCCTTTATATTGTAGAAAGAAAAGCCCCAAAGGATCCTTAATTTTTCAGGTGCTTTAATACCCAAATTATTCCTCAGCTCAGATTACTGGGATTTCAGGGAGTTTAGGAAAATGAACATTATTTAATTCTCACTTCAAGCTATTTGTGGGGATGGAAAATCCCTTTGATTTCTGGCCTTGGGAAAATGGGATTTCCTTCTTCACCACCACAGTGAATTGGGCTTAAACAGTGAATTCAGCTTAAATCACTAAACTGTGCCTAAATTGGTGAACTTGGTTTAAATCAGTAAATTTGGATTAAATAAATGAATTGGGCTTCTCCATTTGCAGTTCTGACACCAATTTAATCCCTCTAGAATTTCTCAGGATTAAGCAACATCCCAGGGAAATCTGAAGTTAGTTACTTAATGAGATTTTAAAAAATCAATTTATTTTTCCACCTGTTTTTTTAAAGGAAAAACAAAGACTTTTCCACACATTGTGACCCTCAGGACTACAGCACAATCCACATGCCTGAGGGAAAACCATGGGAAAAACCATGGAAAAAAGACAGAAAAACCATGGAAATTGGGATAGCAGCAGGTAAAGGTGCTCATCCCTGTTTCCAGAGGAATTCCAGAGGGAATTCCAGAGGGAATTCCAGAGCACAGCCCTGGAGGGATTTTAAATCCTCTGGAAAAGCTGGGCCAGGATTGGGCCTGGCTGGGCCTCAGGGGCTGGGAAAGGGACAAAATCTGAGAATCCTGCAGGATTTCTGGGAATTTTATCCCAGAAATTCATTCAGAATTTCATCCTAGATGAAAACAATGCTTTAAAAATGGGCAGAGTTGTAAAATTTTGGGGTTTTTCTCCAAGGTCTAGGAGGAGGGTCAGAAAATCAGAGACTTTTCAACTCATTATGACCCTCAGGATTGCAGCACAAATTATGCGTACATGAGGGAAAATCATGGAAAAATCATGGAAAAAAGACAGAAAAACCACAGAAATTGGGGTAGCTCATCCCAGTAAAGGTGCTCATCCCAGTTTCCAGCTGGAATTCCTGAGGGAATTCCAGAGCACAGCCCTGGAGGGATTTTAAATCCTCTGGAAAAGCTGGGCCAGGACTGGGCCTGGCTGGGCCTCAGGGGCTGGGAAAGGGACACAATCTGAGAATCCTGCAGGATTTCTCGGAATTTTATCCCAGAAATTCATTCAGAGTTTCATCCTGGATCAAAGGGATGCTTTAAATATGGGCACACTTAGATAAACTGGGTTTTTTTTCTTCCAAGGTCTAGAAAGAGAGTCAGAAAATCAGAGACTTTTCCACTCATTATGACCCTCAGGACTGTAGCAAAATCTGCCTGCCTGAGGGGAAAACAATGAAAAAACATGGAAAAAACCTATGGAAAAACCATGGAAATTGGGGTAGCACCAGGTAAAGGTGCTCATCCCTGTTTCCAGCAGCAATTCCTGAGGGAATTCCAGAGCACAGCCTTGGAGGGATTTTAAATCCTCTGGAAAAGCTGGGCCAGGACTGGGCCTGGCCGGGCCTCAGGGGCTGGGAAAGGGACGAAATCTGAGAATCCTGCAGGATTTCTGGGAATTTTATCCCAGAAATTCATTCAGAATTTCATCCTAGATGAAAACAATGCTTTAAAAATGGACAGAGTTGTAAAATTTTGGGGTTTTTCCTCCAAGGTCTAGGAGGAGGGTCAGAAAATCAGAGACTTTTCCACTCATTATGACCCTCAGGACCGCAGCAAATTATGCGTACGTGAGGGAAAACCATGGAAAAATCATGGAAAAACCATGGGAAAACCACAGAAATTGGGGTAGCTCATCCCAGTAAAGGTGCTCATCCCAGTTTCCAGCTGGAATTCCAGAGGGAATTCCAGAGCACAGCCCTGGAGGGATTTTAAATCCTCTGGAAAAGCTGGGCCAGGACTGGGCCTGGCTGGGCCTCAGGGGCTGGGAAAGGAACCAGGCTCAGAGAATCCTGCAGGATTTCTGGGAATTTTATCCCAGAAATTCATTCAGAGTTTCATCCTGGATCAAAGGCTTTGTTTAAAAATGGGGACAATTGGATAATTTTGGGTTTTTCTCCCTGGTAAATAGGAGTGGCTGACAACAGAAAGTTCTCACACTCGTCCTCACTACATAATTCCTTTTTCTTGTTTTTTTTTTCCCTTCTCATCCCACAAAACCACATCAAAACATGGGAAAAGATGGAAGATGCCAATGAAACAAAACAATCCCTCCAGACAGGAGCTCTCAGCATCTCACCACAAAGAGGGAGTGAAAAACAACAACAACAACAACAACAACAAATACCCAACAAACACAGAAATTCCCCCTGAAACACCTCCCAGACAGCGAAATTCCCAAAATAAAAACCCCAGAAAAGGCAGGACACAACAATATGAATGAGAAAATTGGACACTTACTTCACTGAGGAAGGCTGTAGCACTTACTTGATTAATTTCATTCGTTAGTTGGGACAGGATTGTCACTCCTATGATGCAGTGCTCTACACTGTCCTGGGGAGGCAAAGGCACAGCTTTTTTTTTCTGGAAAAATTCCCCTTTTTTTTGTTTTTTCCTTGGAAAAACTCTTGGCTAGAAAAGCTTAATTCTTATTTAAAAAAAAAAATTTTTTGGGAGGTTGATCTGAGTCAATGAATGCAGGAAGTTGAAAGAAATATCAGGAATATCCATGAGGTTGGAAAAGATGGATCCTAAAGGTTGGAGCATCCAGAAACAATTCCCTGCTGCCTAAATTTTTAAGGAGCTAAAAATGAAATGTGATTCCCATGGATAGGAAAGGAAAAACCAAGAAAATATTCTGTGATTTTCTACCCATCCATGGGGTGGAAAAGATGGATCCTAAAGTCTGGAGCATCCAGGAACAAATCCCTGACTTTTGACCTTCACCCTCAGAAGCCTCTGCTGAAAACACCAACACAGAAGAACCCAAACTCCTTCAGGCCATCTCCAAACTCCCAAATTTTGGCAAATCCTGGGAATTCTGAGGAGGAATCTGATCTGCAGGAACCTGGTGCAGAGCTGGGAGGAGGAATGATTCCCTGCTCCCCAAATTTTAAAGGAATTCTTCACCCTCAGAAGCCCCTTCTGAAAACACCAACACGGAAGAACCCAAACTCCTTCAGGCCATCTCCAAACTCCTTTCTGGTGGATTTTGGTGAATCCTGGCAACTCTGAAGAGGGAATCTGAGCTGCAAGGATCTGGTGCAGAGCTGGGAGCATCCAGGAACAAATCCCTGACTTTTAAGGAGCTCTTCACCCTCAGAAGCCCCTGCTGAAAACACCAACATGGAAGCACCCGAACTCCTTCAGGCCACCTGCAAACTCCTGGATTTTGGTGAATCCCGGGAATTCTGAGCAGGAAATCTGACCTGCAAGGAGCTGGGACAAAGCTGGGAGCATCCAGGAACAAATCCCTGACTTTTAACCTTCACCCTCCAAAGCCCCTTCTGAAAACCAACACGGAAGAACCCAAACTCCTTCGGGCCATCTCCAAACTCCTTTTTGGTGGATTTTGGTGAATCTTGGGAATTCTGAGGAGGGAACCTGACCTGCAGGAGCCTGGTGTAGAGCTGGGAGCATCCAGGAACAATTCCCTGCTCCCAGAAACAATTCCCTGGTTTGTAAGGAGCTCTTAACCCTCAGAAGCCCCTGCTGAAAACACCAACACGGAAGAACCCAAACTCCTTCAGGCCACCTGCAATCTCCCAAATTTTGGCAAATCCTGGGAATTCTGAGGAGGAATCTGACCTGCAAGGATCAGGTGCAGAGCTGGGAGGAGGAATGATTCCCTGCTCCCCAAATTTTAAAGGAATTCTTCACCCTCAGAAGCCCCTGCTGAAAACCACCGACATGGAAGAACCTGAACTCCTTCAGGCCATCTCCAAACTCCCAAATTTTGGTGGATCCTGGGAATTCTGAGGAGGGAATCTGACCTGCAAGGACCTGGAGCAAAGCTGGGAGCATCAGGAATGATTCCCTGCTCCCTAAAATCATTCCCTGATTTATAAGGAGCTCTTCACCCTCAGAAACCCCTGCTGAAAACCACCACAATATAAAAGCCCCAACTCCTTCAGGCCACCTGCAATCTCCCAAATTTTGGCAAGTCCTGGGAATTCTGAGGAGAAATCTGACCTGCAGGAGCCTGGTGCAGAGCTGGGAGCATCCAGGAACAAATCCCTGACTTTTTTCCCCTCAGAAGCCTCTACTGAAAACACCAACACAGAAGAACCCAAACTCCTTCAGGCCACCTGCAAACTCCCAGATTTTGGTGAATCCTGGGAATTCTGAGCAGGAAATCTGACCTGCAAGGACCTGGGGCAAAGCTGGGAGCATCAGGAATGATTCCCTGCTCCCTAAAATCATTCCCTGATTTATAAGGAGCTCTTCACCCTCAGAAGTCCCTCCTGAAAACCACCAACATGGAAGAACCCAAACTCCTTCAGGCCACCTGCAAACTCCCAAATTTTGGCAAATCCTGGGAATTCTGAGGAGGAATCTGACCTGCAGGAGCCTGGAGCAAAGCTGGGAACATCCAGAAACAAATCCCTGCTCCCAGGAACAAATCCCTGGTTTATAAGGAGCTCTTCACCCTCAGAAGTCTCTACTGAAAACACCAACATGGAAAACCCTGAACTCCTTCAGGCCACCTGCAAACTCCTTTTTGGTGGATTTTGGTGGATCCTGGGAATTCTGAGGAGGGAATCTGACCTGCAAGGATCTGGTGCAGAGATGGGAGCATCCAGGAACAAATCCCTGACTTTTTTCCCCTCAGAAGCCTCGACTGAAAACCACCAACATGGAAGCACCTGAACTCCTTTGGGCCACCTGCAAACTCCTGGATTTTGGTGAATCCTGGGAATTCTGAGAAGGGAATCTGACCTGCAGGAACCTGGAGCAAAGCTGGGAACATCCAGAAACAAATCCCTGCTCCCAGAAACAATTCCCTGGTTTATAAGGAACTCTTCATCCTGGGAAGCCTCTACTGAAAACCACTGACATGGAAAACCCTGAACTCCTTCAGGCCACCTGCAATCTCCCAAATTTTGGCAAATCCTGGGAATTCTGAGGAGAAATCTGACCTGCAGGAGCCTGGTGTAGAGCTGGGAGCATCCAGGAACAAATCCCTGACTTTTTTCCCCTCAGAAGTCCCTACTGAAAACCCCAACACGGAAGAACCCAAACTCCTTCGGGCCATCTCCAAACTCCTTTTTGGTGGATTTTGGTGAATCCTGGCCACTCTGAGGAGGGAATCTGACCTGCAAGGATCTGGTGCAGAGCTGGGAGCATCTGGGAACAAATCCCTGATTTATAAGGAGCTCTTCACCCTCAGAAGCCCCTGCTGAAAACACCAACATGGAAGCACCCGAACTCCTTCAGGCCACCTGCAAACTCCCAGATTTTGGTGAATCCTGGGAATTCTGAGGAGGGAATCTGACCTGCAAGGACCTGGGGCAAAGCTGGGAGCATCCAGGAACAAATCCCTGCTCCCAGAAACGATTCCCTGGTTTGTAAGGAGCTCTTCACCCTCAGAAGCCCCTGCTGAAAACCAACACGGAAGAACCCAAACTCCTTCAGGCCACCTGCAAACTCCCAGATTTTGGTGAATCTTGGGAATTCTGAGGAGGGAATCTGACCTGCAAGGATCTGGTGCAGAGCTGTGAGCATCCAGGAACAAATCCCTGACTTTTTTCCCCTCAGAAGCCTCTACTGAAAACACCAACACGGAAGAACCCAAACTCCTTCGGGCCATCTCCAAACTCCTTTTTGGTGGATTTTGGTGAATCCTGGGAATTCTGAGGAGGGAATCTGACCTGCTGGAGCCTGGTGCAAATTTGGGAGCATCCAGAAACAAATCCCTGCTCCAAGGAACAAATCCCTGGTTTATAAGGAGCTCTTCACCCTCAGAAGCCCCTGCTGAAAACCAACACGGAAGAACCCAAACTCCTTCAGGCCATCTCCAAACTCCTTTCTGGTGGATTTTGGTGAATCCTGGGAATTCTGAGGAGGGAACCTGACCTGCAGGAAGCGGGTGACGTCGTTGATGACGTTCCTGAAGACGTACTCGTCCTTCTGGCAGTCGAACCAGCCCAGCTTGGTGATCCTGGCGTAGAGCTGGATCAGCGCCTGCGTCACGAACGTCGCCAGCTTCGGCCTCGTGGCCAGGTAGTTCAGCACATAATTCCCTGGAAAACAGGGAAAAGATGGAGCTGCAGGCAAAATCCAGCCCTGTGGGAATGGCCCGAAGGAAAAGGAGCTTTGGGGAGGTTGGTTTGAGTGGGGGAAGTTGGGAGAAATGTCGGGGATAAGAGAGAAATGTTGGGGTTTGATACAGGAATTTAAGATGCTGGGAAAGGGTTGGATTTAGCCCTGGAATAGACCTGGGAAAGGGTTGGATTTAGCCCTGGAATAAACCTGGGAAAGGGTTGGATTTAGCCCTGGGAAAGGGTTGGATTTAACCCTAGAGTAAACCTGGGAAAGGGTTGGATTTAGCTCTGGAATAAACCTGGGAAAGGGTTGGATTTAGCTCTGGAATAAACCTGGGAGGGGTTGGATTTAGCCCTGGAATAAACCTGGGCAAGTGTTGACTTTAGCCCTGGGCCAATCCCAAGGATTTTGGGGCCAATCCCATGAATTTTTTGGGAAAGTGCCAAGGATTTTATACAATCCCAAGGATTTTTAGGAGAATCCCAAGGATTTTTGGGCCAATCTCAGGGATGTTTTGGACAATTCCAAGCATTTTTTGGGCCAATCCCAAGGATATTTTGGACAATCACACCCAAGGATTTTTAGGAGAATCCCAGGGATATTTTGGGACAATCACAGGGATATTTTGGGCCAATCCCAAGGATTTTATACAATCCCAAGGATATTTTGGAACAATCCCGAGGATATTTTGGGACAATCCCAGGGATATTTTGGACAATCCCAGGGAAATTTTGGACAATCCCAAGGATTTTTAGGAGAATCCCAAGGATTTTGGGCCCATCCCAAGGATTTTATACAATCCCAAGGATTTTGGGCCAATCCCAAGGGTTTTTGGGCCAATCCCAAGGCTTTTTGGGCCAATCCCAAGGATATTTTGGACAATCCCAAGGGTTTTTGGGCCAATCCCACCCAAGGATTTTTAGGAGAATCCCAAGGATATTTTGGACAATCCCAAGGACTTTTGGGCCAATCCCAAGGATTTTGGTCCCATCCCAAGGATTTTATACAATCCCAAGGCTTTCTGGGCCAATCCCAAGGGGATTTGGGCCAATCCCATGGATTTTTTGGGAAAGTGCCAAGGATTTTATACAATCCCAAGGATTTTGGGCCCATCCCCAGGGTTTTATACAATCCCAAGGATTTTGGGCCCATCCCAAGGATTTTTAGGAGAATCCCAAGGATTTTTAGGAGAATCCCAAGGATTTTGAGCCCATCCCAAGGATTTTGGTCCCATCCCAAGGATTTTGGTCCCATCCCAAGGATTTTGGTCCCATCCCAAGGATTTTGGGCCCATCCCAAGGATTTTTAGGAGAATCCCAAGGATTTTGGGCCCATCCCAAGGCTTTTTGGTCCCATCCCCAGGGTTTTATACAATCCCAAGGATTTTGGGCCCATCCCAAGGGTTTTATACAATCCCAAGGATTTTGGGCCCATCCCAAGGATTTTGGTCCCATCCCAAGGATTTTGGGCCCATCCCAAGGATTTTGGGCCCATCCCAAGGATTTTTGGGCCAATCCCAAGGATATTTTGGTCCCATCCCAAGGGTTTTATACAATCCCAAGGATTTTTAGGAGAATCCCAAGGATTTTGGGCCAATCCCAAGGATTTTGGGCCAATCCCACCCAAGGATTTTTAGGACAATCCCAAGGCTTTTTGGGCCCATCCCGGATTTTGGGCCAATCTCAGGGATATTTTGGTCCCATCCCAAGGATTTTGGGCCCATCCCAAGGATTTTTAGGAGAATCCCAAGGATATTTTGGTCCCACCCCAGGTTCTGCAGAGCCAGGACTCACGGATGTCGATGCGCTGCTCCAGGGGCAGGGGGTTGTTTGTGCGTGACACCAGCTTGGTAAGGCAGGTGGCCGCCAGCAACTGCGAGTAGGAGGACTGGAAAAAAGGGAAAAAAATCCCAAAAAAACCCAAAAAACAGGAATTTGAATTCATGGAATTTTAATTCATGGAGTTTTAATTCATGGCATTTTCATTCATGGCATTTTCATTCATGGCTTTGAAGCAAATTCCAGCCCGGGAGTTGAAGGGAAGCAGCTCCCACCCCGCTGAAATGAAATTCCCAAATTCCCAAATTCCCCAAATTCCAACAATCCTGGGATAAAAGCCCAAAGTTTGACAGGAATTTACAGAAATTATCCAGCAATTCACAAGAATTTACCAGAAATTAGGCAGGGATTTACAGGAATTTTGCAGAACTTTGCACAAACTTTTCAGGAATTCACAGGAATTTTTCAGGAATTCACAAGAATTTTTCAGGAATTCACAGGAATTTTGCAGGAATTTTAAAGAATTCACAGGAATTTCCAGAAATTTACAGGAATCTACAGGAATTTTGCAGGAATTTACAGAAATTTGCAGTAATTTACAGGAATTTTGCAGGAATTTACAGAAATTTGCAGGAATTTTGCAGGAATTCTGCAGGAATTTTGTAGGAATTCTGTAGGAATTTTGCAGGAATTTTTGGGATGTGGAATTCCAGGGTTTTAGGGAATGTTTGGGATGTGGAATTCCAGGATTTTGGGGAATTTTTGGGGATTTTTTGGGGAATTTTGGGGGATTTTTTGGGGAACTTTGGGGGATTTTTTTGGGGAATTTTTGGGGAATTTCTGGGATGTGGAATCCCATGATTTTGGGGAATTTTTGGGATGTGGAATTCCACAATTTTGGGGAATTTTTGGCGAATTTCTGGGGAATTTTTGGGGAATTTCTGGAATGTGGAATTCCATGATTTTGGGGAATTTTTGGGATGTGGAATTCAATGGTTTTGGGAAATTTGGGGATGTGGAATTCAATGGTTTGGGGGAATTTGGGAATGTGGAATTCCACGATTTTGGGGAATTTTTGGGGAATTTCTGGGATGTGGAATCCCATGATTTCAGGGGAATTTTTGGGGAATTTTTGGGGAAGTTTTGGGATGTGGAATCCCATGATTTTGGGGAATGTTTGGGATGTGGAATCCCATGATTTTGGGGAATGTTTGGGATGTGGGATTCCATGATTTTGAGGAAGTTTTGGGGAAGTTTTGGGATGTGAAATCCCATGATTTTGGGGAATTTGGGTATGTGGAATCCCACAATTCTGGGGAATGTCTGGGAATTCTGGGCAATGTTTGGGATGTGCTCACGCTGCCTCTCTCGAGGAGCCGCTGGCACTTGGGGCTGTTTGGTGAATCCCATCAGGGCATGGAATTCCATGATTTTGGGGAATTTGGGGATGTAGAATTCCGTGATTTTGGGGAATGTTTGGGATGTGGAATCCCATGATTTTGGGGAATGTTTCGGATGTTGAATCCCATGATTTTGGGGAATTTTTGGGGAATTTTTGGGATGTGGAATCCCATGATTTTGGGGAATGTTGGGGATGTGAAATCCCACGATTTTGGGTAATTTTTGGGATTATTTTGGGAACATCTGGGGTGTACTCACGCTGCCTCTCTCGAGGAGCCGCTGGCACTTGGGGAATGTTGGTGAACTCCACCAGGGCATGGCATCCCAGGATTTTGGGGAAAGTTTGGGATGTGGAATTCCATGATTCTGGGCAATGTCTGGGATGTGCTCACGCTGCCTCTCTCGAGGAGCCGCTGGCACTTGAGGCTGTTTGGTGAATCCATCAGGACATGGAATCCCATGATTTTGGGGAATTTGGGGTTGTAGAATTCCATGATTTTGGGGAATGTTTGGGATGTGGAATTCCATGATTCTGAGGAATGTCTGGGAATTCTGGGCAATGTCTGGGATGTGCTCACGCTGCCTCTCTCGAGGAGCAGCTGGCACTTGGGAAATGTCGGTGAACTCCACCAGGACATGGAATTCCATGATTTTGGGGAATGTTTGGGATGTGGAATTCAATGGGTTTGGGGAATTTGGGGATGTGGAATCCCATAATTTTGGGCAATTTTTGGGGAATTTCTGGGATGTGGAATTCCATGATTCTGGGGAATGTTTGGGAATGTTTGGGAGTTCTGGGCAATGTCTGGGATGTGCTCACGCTGCCTCTCTCAAGGAGCTGCTGGCACTTGGGGCTGTTTGGTGAATCCATCAGGACATGGAATCCCACAATTTTGGGGAATTTCTGGGATGTGGAATCCCATGATTTTGGGGAATGTTTCGGATGTTGAATCCCATGATTTTGGGGAATTTTTGGGGAAGTTTTGGGATGTGGAATCCCATGATTTTGGGGAATTTGGGGATGTGGAATCCCACAATTTTGGGGAATTTTTGGGAATATTTTGGGAGTATCTGGGGTGTACTCACACTGCCTCTCTCGAGCAGCAGCTGGCACTTGGGGCTGTTTGGTGAATCCCACCAGGACATGGAATCCCATGATTCTGGGGAATTTGGGGATGTGGAATTCCATGATTTTGAGGAATGTTTGGGGAATTTTTGGGGAATGTTTGGGATGTGGAATTCCAGGATTCTGGGGAATGTCTGGGATGTGCTCACGCTGCCTCTCTTGAGGAGCCGCTGGCACTTGGGGCTGTTTGGTGAATCCCATCAGGGCATGGAATCCCAGGATTTTGGGGAATTTTTGGGAACATTTTGGGAATATTTTGGGAACATTTGGGGTGTACTCAGGCTGCCTCTCTCAAGGAGCCGCTGGCACTTGGGGCCCTTGGCAAACTCCACCAGGGCATGGAATCCCACAATTTTGGGGAATTTCTGGGATGTGGAATTCCACGATTTTGGGTAATTTTTGGGAATATTTTGGGAACATTTGTGAACATTTGGGTTGTACTCACGCTGCCCCTCTCGAGCAGCAGCTGGCACTTGGGGCTGTTTGGTGAATCCCATGAGGACATGGAATCCCATGATTCTGGGGAATTTGGGGATGTGGAATCCCATGATTTTGGGGAATGTTTGGGGAAGTTTTGGGGAAGTTTTGGGATGTGGAATCCCATGATTTTGGGGAATGTTTGGGATGTGGAATTCAATGGTTTTGGGGAATTTTTGGGAATTTCTGGGACGTGGAATTCCATGATTCTGGGCAATGTTTGGGGTGTGCTCACGCTGCCTCTCTCCAGGAGCTGCTGGCACTTGGGGCTGTTTGGTGAATCCATCAGGGCATGGAATCCCATGATTTTGGGGAATTTTTGGGATGTGGAATCCCATGAGTTTGGGGAATGTTTCGGATGTTGAATCCCATGATTTTGGGGAATTTTTGGGGAATTTTTGGGAATATTTTGGGAATATTTGGGGTGTACTCACGCTGCCTCTCTCGAGCAGCAGCTGGCACTGGGGAATGTTGGTGAACTCCACCAGGGCATGGAATCCCACAATTTTGGGGAATTTTGGGGAATATTTTGGGTAATTTTTGGGAATATTTTGGGAATATTTTGGGAACATTTGGGGTGTACTCACGCTGCCTCTCTCGAGCAGCAGCTGGCACTTGGGGCTGTTTGGTGAATCCCATGAGGACATGGAATCCCACAATTTTGGGGAAATTTGGGGAATTTTTGGGAATATTTTGGGAGTATCTGGGGTGTGCTCACGCTGCCTCTCTCGAGGAGCCGCTGGCACTTGGGGCTGTTTGGTGAATCCCATCAGGACATGGAATCCCACAATTTTTGGGAATATTTTGGGAATATTTTGGGTAATTTTTGGGAATATTTTGGGAATATTTTGGGAACATTTGGGGTGTACTCACGCTGCCCCTCTCGAGCAGCAGCTGGCACTTGGGGCTGTTTGGTGAATCCCATGAGGACATGGAATCCCACGATTTTGGGAATATTTTGGGAATATTTTGGGAATATTTGGGAGTATCTGGGGTGTACTCACGCTGCCCCTCTCGAGCAGCAGCTGGCACTTGCTCAGGCAGTCGGGGCTGTTGGTGAACTCCACCAGGGCCTTCTCGGCCTGCAGGCGCGTGCCCGTGTCCGTGGTCTCATAGAGCTGCTTGCACAGGTTCTCCAGCTGGGCCAGGCTCTGCCAACACAGCAAACACGGGAAAATGGGGATTAATGGGGAAAATGGGGAGAAATGGGGAAAACGGGGGAGAAATGGGGAGAAATGGGGGAAAAAATGGGGAAAAATGGGGAGAAACGGGGAAAAACAGGGGAGAAATGGGGAAAAATGTGGGAAAAACGGGGAAAAAACGGGGGAGAAATGGGGGAAAACAGGGGAAAACAGGGGAGAAATGGGGAAAAATGGGGAAACCAGGGAAAAATGGGAAAAAATGGGGAAAAAGGGGGGAAAATGGGGAAAATTGGGGAAAAACGGGAAAAACAAGGGAAACCATGGGAAACCAGGGAAAAACGGGGGGAAATGGGGGAAAAATTGGGATAAATGGGGAAAAATGGGGAGAAACGGGGAAAAATGGGGGAAAATGGGGAAAAATGGGGGAGAAATGGGGGAAATGGGGAAAATGGGGAGAAATGGGGGAAAATGGGGAGAAATGGGGAGAAATGGGGGGAAATGGGGGGAAAATGGGGAGAAATGGGGAAAATTGGGAAAAATGGGGGAAAATGGGGAGAAATGGGGAAAATTGGGAAAAATGGGGGAAAATGGGGAGAAACGGGGAAAAATGGGGAGAAATGGGGAAAATGGGGAGAAATGGGGAAAATGGGGAGAAATGGGGAGAAATGGGGAGAAATGGGGAGAAATGGGGAGAAATGGGGAAAATGGGGAGAAATGGGGAAAATGGGGAGAAATGGGGAGAAATGGAGAAAATCGGGGAAAATGGGGAGAAACGGGGAAAAATGGGGAGAAATGGGGGAAAATGGGGGAAAATGGGGGAAAATGGGGAAAATGGGGAGAAATGGGGAAAAAGGGGGGAAAATGGGGGGAAATGGGGGAAATGGGGAAAAATGGGGAGAAATGGGGGAAAATGGGGGAAAATGGGGAAAACCATGGGAAACCATGGGAAACCAGGGAAAAAGGGGGAAAAGGGGAAAACCGGGGAGAAATGGGGAGAAACGGGGGAGAAATGGGGAAAAATGGGGGGAAATGGGGGAAAATGGGGGAAAATGGGGGAAAATGGGGGAAATGGGGGGAAATGGGGGAAATGGGGGGAAATGGGGGGAAATTGGGAGAAATGGGGGAAAAATGGGGGAAAATGGGGAAAAATGGGGGAAATGGGGAAAAATGGGGAAAAATGGGGAGAAGTTGGGAAAATGGGGGAAAATGGGGAGAAATGGGGAAAAATGGGGAGAAATGGGGAAAAATGGGGAGAAATGGGGAAAAATGGGGAGAAATGGGGGGAAATGGGGAAGAATGGGGAAAAATGGGGGGAAAATGGGGAGAAATGGGGAGAAATGGGGAAAATGGGGAAAAATGGGGAGAAACGGGGAAAAATGGGGGAAAATGGGGAGAAATGGGGGAAAAATGGGGGAAACGGGGAAAATTGGGGGGAAATGGGGGAAAATGGGGAGAAATGGGGGAAATGGGGGAAATGGGGAGAAATCGGGAAAATGGGGAGAAATGGGGAGAAATGGGGAAAAATGGGGAAAAGTGGGGGAAAATGGGAAAAACAGGGAGAAATGGGGAAAAATGGGGGAAAATGGGGGAAAATGGGGGAAAATGGGGGAAAAGGGGGGAAAAGGGGGGAAAATGGGGAACAACGGGGAAAAACGGGGGAAAAATGGGGAAAAATTGGGATAAATGGGGAAAAATGGGGAGAAATGGGAAAACGGGGAAAAATGGGGGGAAATGGGGAAAAATGGGGAAAAATGGGGAGAAATGGGGAAAAACGGGGAAAAAGAGAGAAAAACAGGGAAAAACGTGGAAAAACCAGGGAAAAATGGGGAAAAATGGGGAGAAATGGGAAAAACAGGAGAAACCATGGGAAACCTGGGAAAAACGGGGAAAACCGGGGAGAAATGGGGAGAAACAGGGAGAAATGGGGAAAAAGGGGGGGAAATGGGGAGAAAGGGGGAAAAACGGGGAAAACCAGGGGAAAACAGGGAGAAATGGGGAAAAATGGGGAGAAACAGGGGAAACCATGGGAAAAACAGGGAAAAACAGGGAGAAATGGGGAAAAATGGGGAAAAATGGGGAAAAATGGGGAAGAAATGGGGAAAAAGGGGAAAAACGGGGAGAAATGGGAAAAACAAGGGAAAACCAGGGTAAAACGGGGAAAAAGGGGGAAAACGGGAAAAATGGGGGAAAAACAGGGGAGAAATGGGGAAAAACAGGGAAAACCGGGGGAAAAACGGGGAAAAACGGGGAAAACCAGGGAAAAACAGGGAAAAACGGGGAAAAGGGGATTCAGGGACACTGCAGGGACTCCTCAGCACTGGCACATGTGGGACCCACCAGGACCTGTCCTTCCCTTTTCCCCTTTTTCTTCCCTTTTCCTTCCCCTTTTCCTTCCCTTCCCTTCCCCATTCCTTCCTTTCCTTCCCTTCCCTTCCCTTCCCTTCCCTTCCCTTCCCTTCCCCCCTTTTTCCCTTTTTTCCCTTCCCTTTTTCCCTTTTTCCATTGGATTTTCACAATTCCCTGCACAGGAATTCCTCTCATTTCCACCTTTCCCCTTGTACAGGAATTTTGCAGGAATCCACAGAAATCTTGCAAAAATTCTGCAGGATTTTACAAAAAAAATTGCAGGAATTTTGCAGATATTTTACAGGAATTCTGCAGGAATTTCCAGGAATTTTACAAGAATTCGGCTTCAGGAAATTTGCAGGAATTTTCAGGAATTCCCAGAAATTTTGCAGGAATTAACAGAAAATGTACAGGAATTCCATAGGAATTCCAGGAGAAACCCCAGGATGAGGCTTTCCTTGGAATCAGTTCCATTCCCAATTCCCAGGGATTCCTGCCCTGGAAAAATTCCATAATTTCAGGAGGTTTTATCCATAATTTCCACAAAATTCCCAAAGTTTTTATCCATAATTTCCACAAATTTTCCCATAATTTCAGGAGTTTTTATCCATAATTTCCACAAAATTTTCCATAATTTCAGGAATTTTAATCCATAATTTCCACAAATTTTTCCATAATTTCAAGAGTTTTTATCCATAATTTCCACAAAATTCCCAAAGTTTTTATCCATAATTTCCATTATTTCGGGAGTTTTAATCCATAATTTCCACAAATTTTCCCATAATTTCAGGAGTTTTTATCCAGAATTTCCACAAAATTCCTAAAAAAATCCCATAATCTGGGGAGTTTTCATCCACAATTTCCATAAATTCAGGAGTTGTTATTCATCATTTCCACAAAATTTCCAAAATTTGGGAGTTTTTGTCCATAATTTTCACAAAATTCCTGTAATTTGGGATTTTTTACCCATAATTTTCATTATTTCCATAAATTTGGGAGTTTTTATCCATAATTTTCACAAAATTTCCGTAATTTGGGACTTTTTACCCATAATTTCCACAAAATTCCATCAGTTCAGGAGTTTTTACCCATAATTTCCATAAATTTGGGAGTTTTTCTCCATAATTTCCATTATTTCCATAAATTTGGGAGTTTTTATCCATAATTTTCACAAAATTTCTGTAATTTGGGACTTTTCACCCATAATTTCCACAAAATTCCATCAGTTCAGGAGTTTTCATCCATAATTTCCATAAATTTGGGAGTTTTTATCCATAATTTCCACAAAATTTCCATAATTTGGGAGTTTTTACCCAACATTTCCATTATTTCCAGAATTTCAGGAGTTTTCATCCATAATTTCCATAAATTTTGGAGTTTTTATCCATAATTTCAATAAATTTGGGAGTTTTTATCCATAATTTTCACAAAATTCCTGTAATTTGGGATTTTTTACCCATAATTTCAATTATTTCTGTAAATTTGGGAAGTTTTCATAATAATTTCCATAAATTTGGGAGTTTTCATCCATAATTTCCATAATTTCAGGAGTTTTCATCCATAATTTCCATAAATTTGGGAGTTTTTACCCATAATTTCCATTATTTCCATAAATTTGGGAGTTTTCATCCATAATTTCCATAAATTTGGGAGTTTTCATCCATAATTTCCATAAATTTTGGAGTTTTTATCCATAATTTCAATAAATTTGGGAGTTTTTACCCATAATTTCCACAAAATTCCAAATTTCAGGAGTTTTCATCCATAATTTCCATAAACTTGGGAGTTTTTATCCAAAATTTCCACAACATTTCCAGAATTTCAGGGGTTGTCATCCAACATCCCAAATTTCCACTTCCAGGAGCTCCCAAAATCCCAAATTTCCCAAATTTCCCCTTCCTGCTTCTTCTCCCTTTCCCAAATTTCCTTCCAGCAAAATCCATGGAAATAAATAAAAAAAATCCCATTTTTAACCATTCCAAGATTTCCCAAAAATTCTCATTTTCCCATACAGGAAATTCCATCCCATTTGAAGGAAAAACACTTCAGGAACAAGAATTAAAGGGAAAAATGGGAAAAATTTTCCTTCCATGAGGGGAAAAAATTTGGATTTATGATCCCTCTCTGCTCCAAGGAGAAAAAAACCTGGAAAATCCCCAAAAATTCATCCCAAACACAGAAAATTCCCAGAATTTTGGAGTTTTTGGGACAAAAACCAGGGAAAAATCCATAAAAAAAATCAGATTTGCAGGTAGAAATCCATAGGAAAAAAGGGGTTGGGAATTGTTCACATTGGGATAAAATCCATGAAAAATTTTAATTTGGGATTCATCATTGCAGGGAAAATGCAGGGAAATTGTGGAGGTTTCTTCAAACCAGGTAAAATCCATAAAAAATTGGATTTGGGATTCATCAAAGGAGGAAAAATTCCTTAAATTTGGATTTGGGCTTCAGAATTCCAGGAAAAATCCAGAAAAAATTGTGGAGGTTTCTTCACACCAGGTAAAATCCATTAAATTTTGATTTGGGCTTCACCAAAGCAGGAAAAATTCCATAAAATTGGATTTGGACTGCACAAAACCAGCAAAAAATCCTTAAATTTGGATTTGAGCTTCGTCATTGCAGGTAAAATCCATGAAGAATTTTGGGGGCTTCTTCACACCAGGTAAAATTCCTTAAAATTGGATTTGAGCTCCATAATTCCATAAAATCCATAAAAATTATTTTAGGGCTTCACCAAAGAGGGAAAATTTCCTTAAAATTGGATTTGGGATTCAACATTCCAGGTAAAATCCATAAGAAATTTTTGGGAACTTCTTCACACCAGCTTAAATCCATAAAAAAACTTTTTGGGCTTCAGCAAAGCAGGAAAAATTCCTTAAAATTTGATTTGGGCTTTGTCATTCCAAGTAAAATCCATGAAAAATTTTGGGAACTTCTTCACTCCAGGTAAAATCCATAAAAAATATTTTTAGGCTTCACCAAACCAGGAAAAAATTCCTTAAAATTCAATTTGTGGTTCATAATTCCAGGAAAAATCCATAAAATTTTGATTTGGGCTTCACCAAAGCAGGAAAAATTCCTTAAATTTGGATTTGGACTGCACAAAACCAGGAAAAATTCCTTAAATTTGGATTTGGACTGCACAAAACCAGGAAAAATTCCTTAAATTTGGATTTGGGATTCATCATTCCAGGAAAAATCCATGAAAATTTTGGGGCTTTTTCACACCAGGTAAAATCCATAAAAAAAATATTTTGGGGTTCATCAAAGCAGGAAAAATTCCTTCAAATTGCATTTGGCCTTTGTCATTCCAGGTAAAATCCATAAAAATTATTTTAGGGCTTCACCAAACAAGGGAAAATTCCTTAAATTTGGATTTGGGCTTCAGAATTCCAGGTAAAATCCAGAAAAAATTGATTTGGGCTTCATCAAAGCAGGAAAAAATTCCTTAAATTTGGATTTGGGCTTCAGCAAAGGAGGAAAAATTCCTTAAAATTGGATTTGGGCTCCGTAATTCCAGGTAAAATCCATAAGAAATTTTTGGGGTTTCTTCACACCAGGAAAAATCCAGAAAAATTGGATTTGGGCTTCATCAAAGCAGGAAAAAATTCCTTAAAATTGGATTTGGGCTTTGTCATTCCAGGTAAAATCCATAAGAAATTATTGGGGCTTTTTCACACCAGGAAAAATTCCTTAAATTTGGATTTGAGCTCCATAATTCCATAAAATCCATTAAAAAATCTTTTTGGCTTCACCAAAGCAGGAAAAATTCCTTAAATTTGGATTTGGGCTTTGTCATTCCAAGTAAAATCCATGAAAAATTTTGGGGCTTTTTCACACCAGGAAAAATCCATAAAAAATTGGATTTGGGCTTCACCAAAGCAGGAAAAATCCCTAAAAATTGGATTTGTGGTTCATCATTCCAGGAAAAATCCATAAAATTATTTTAGGGCTGCACCAAATCAGGAAAAATCCATAAAAAATTGGATTTGGGCTTTATCAAACCAGGAAAAATTCCTTAAAATTGGATTTGGGCTTCAGAATTCCAGGAAAAATCCATGAAAATTTTGGGGCTTTTTCACACCAGGTTAAATCCATAAAAAAACTTTTTAGGCTTCAGCAAAGCAGGAAAAATCCATAAAAAATTGGACTTGGGCTTCACCAAACCAGGAAAAATTCCTAAAAATTCAATTTGTGGTTCATAATTCCAGGAAAAATCCATGAAAAATTTTGGGGGCTTCTTGACATCATTTAAAATCCATTAAAAATTTAAATTACATTAAAAAACTTAAAATCCATTAAAAAATTTAAAATCCATTAAAAATTTAAAATCCATTAAAAAAATCTTTTAGGGCTCCAGCAGATCAGGGAAAATTCCATAAAAAAATGAATCCAGGTTTTATCCCAGTGAATAAAATCCCTAAAAAATCTTTTTGGGTTCCAGCAAAATTCCAGAATTTCCTTGGAGAATTTTTGGGAATTCCAATTTCTCAAGGAGCAGCAATGGGATTTTCCCAATTTCCCAAATTTTGCTGCCATTTTTTTCCCTAAAAAAATCCCAATATTCCCAAAGAAAATTCCATAAATCCCTGTGGAGCCAGGCTGGGAATGTTCTGCTGGAAAAGGGAAATTCCAGAGGGAAAATTCCAGAGCCTGAAGGGGCTCCAGGGGAGATGGAGAAGGTTTGGGATGGAGAATTCCATGGAATTCCAGGAATTTGGGATTGAGGAATTGAGAAGGTTTGGGATGAAGGAATTCCATGGAATTCCAGGGATTTTCCTCTGGAAAAAGGGGAAATTTAATGGGATTTTGGGCAGGAATTCCTGCCTGGGATGGAATTCAGGATTCCTGAAATTCCCAAAATTCCAGCCTGGGATAACAAAAGAATTTTTTCCCAAAATCCCATTCCAAACCCAAATCCACACAGGAATTCCTGGTTTTTCTCCAAGTTCCCACATCCCTTCTCCAGCCTGGAAGGAAAAATTCCAGGGAAAAATTCCAGAGCCTGAAGGGGCTCCAGGAGAGCTGGAGAAGGTTTGGGATGAAGGAATTCCATGAAATTCCAGGAATTTTCCTCTGGAAAAAAAGGGATTTAATGGGATTTTGGGCAGGAATTCTTATCTGGGATGGAATTCCCAGAGATCTGTGGATTCCTGAAATTCCCACACATTCCAGCCTTTTCCCCCAAGGATTTTCCCCCAAATCCCATTCCCAACCCCTTTTCCCACCTCTCCCAAAGCTCCACACGGGAATTCCTGGATTTGCTCCCAAATCCCAAATCCCAAATCCCAAATCCCAAATCCCTTCTCCAGCCTGGAAGGAAAAATTCCAGGGAAAAATTCCAGAGCCTGAAGGGGCTCCAGGAGAGCTGGAGAAGGTTTGGGATGGAGAATTCCATGGAATTCCTGGAAAAAGGGGAAATTTAATGGGATTTTGGGCAGGAATTCCTGCCTGGGAATTCCCAAAATTCCAGCCTGGGATAACAAAAGGATTTGTCCCCAAATCCCATTCCCAAACCCAATTCCACACAGGAATTCCTGGATTTTCTCCAAGTTCCCAAATCCCTTCTCCAGCCTGGAAGGGAAATTCCATGAAATTCCTGGAAAAAGGGAATTTAATGGGATTTTGGACAGGAATTCCTGATCCCTGAAATTCCCACACATTCCAGCCTTTTTCCCCAAGGATTTTCCCCCAAATCCCATTCCCAACCCCTTTTCCCACAGGAATTCCTGGAATTGCTCCCAAATCCCAAATCCCAAATCCCAAATCCCAAATCCCTTCTCCAGCCTGGAAAGGGAAATTCCAGAGCCTGAAGGGGCTCCAGGAGAGATGGAGAAGGTTTGGGATGGAGAATTCCATGGAATTCCAGGAATTTGGGATTGAGGAATTCAGAAAGTTTGGGATGAAGGAATTCCATGGAATTCCAGGGATTTCCCCCTGGAAAAAGGGGAAATTAAATGGGATTTTGGGCAGGAATTCCTGCCTGGGAATTCCCAAAATTCCAGCCTGGGATAACAAAAGAATTTTTTCCCAAAATCCCATTCCCAAACCCAATTCCACACAGGAATTCCTGGTTTTTCTCCGAGTTCCCAAATCCCTTTTCCAGCCTGGAAGGAGAATTCCATGAAATTCCTGGAAAAAGGGAATTTAATGGGATTTTGGGCAGGAATTCTTATCTGGGATGGAATTCCCAGAGATCTGGGGATCCCTGAAATTCCCAAAATTCCAGCCTGGGATAACAAAAGGATTTTCCCCAAATCCCATTCCCAACCCCTTTTCCCACCTCTCCCAAGGCTCCACACGGGAATTCCTGGAATTGCTCCCAAATCCCAAATCCCAAATCCCAAATCCCAAATCCCAAATCCCAAATCCCTTCTCCAGCCTGGAAGGAAAAATTCCAGAGCCTGAAGGGGCTCCAGGGGAGATGGAGAAGGTTTGGGATGGAGAATTCCATGGAATTCCAGGGATTTGGGATTGAGGAAATGAGAAAGTTTGGGATGGAGAATTCCATGGAATTCCAGGAATTTGGGATTGAGGAATTGAGAAGGTTTGGGATGAAGGAATTCCATGGAATTCCAGGGATTTTCCTCTGGAAAAAAGGGAATTTAATGGGATTTTGGGCAGGAATTCCTGCCTGGGAATTCCCAAAATTCCAGCCTGGGATAACAAAAGGATTTTTTCCCAAAATCCCACTCCAAACCCAATTCCACACAGGAATTCCTGGATTTGCTCCAAGTTCCCAAATCCCTTCTCCAGCCTGGAAGGAGAATTCCATGAAATTCCTGGAAAAAGGGAATTTAATGGCATTTTGGGCAGGAATTCCTGCCTGGAAGTTCCCAAACATTCCAGCCTGGGATAACAAAAGGATTTTTCCCCCAAATCCCATTCCCAACCCCTTTTCCCACCTCTCCCAAAGCTCCACATGGGAATTCCTGGATTTGCTCCCAAATCCCAAATCCCAAATCCCAAATCCCAAATCCCAAATCCCTTCTCCAGCCTGGAAAGGGAAATTCCAGAGCCTGAAGGGGCTCCAGGAGAGATGGAGAAGGTTTGGGATGGAGAATTCCATGGAATTCCAGGGATTTGGGATTGAGGAATTGAGAAAGTTTGGGGTGGAGGAATTCCATGGAATTCCAGGAATTTCCCCCTCGATAAAGGGGAAATTTAATGGGATTTTGGGCAGGAATTCCTGCCTGGAATGGAATTCAGGATCCCTGAAATTCCCAAAATTCCAGCCTGGATAACAAAAGAATTTTTTCCCAAAATCCCATTCCCAACCCAATTCCATACAGGAATTCCTGGTTTTTCTCCAAGTTCCCAAATCCCTTTTCCAGCCTGGAAGGGGAAATTCCAGGGGAAAATTCCAGAGCCTGAAGGGGCTCCAGGAGAGATGGAGAAGGTTTGGGATGGAGAATTCCATGGAATTCCAGGAATTTGGGATTGAGGAATTGAGAAGGTTTGGGATGGAGAATTCCATGGAATTCCTGGAATTTGGGATTGAGGAATTGAGAAGGTTTGGGATGAAGGAATTCAATGAAATTCCAGGAATTTTCCTTTGGAAAAAGGGGAAATTTAATGGGATTTTGGGCAGGAATTCCTGCCTGGGAATTCCCAAAATTCCAGCCTGGGATAACAAAAGGATTTGTCCCCAAAATCCCATTCCCAACCCAATTCCACACAGGAATTCCTGGTTTTTCTCCGAGTTCCCAAATCCCTTCTCCAGCCTGGAAGGGGAATTCCATGAAATTCCTGGAAAAAGGGGAAATTTAATGGGATTTTGGGCAGGAATTCCTGATCCCTGGAAATTCCCACACATTCCAGCCTTTTTCCCCAAGGATTTTTCCCCAAATCCCATTCCCAACCCCTTTTCCCACCACTCCAAACCCAATTCCATACAGGAATTCCTGGAATTGCTCCCAAATCCCAAATCCCAAATCCCTTCTCCAGCCTGGAAGGAGAAATTCCAGGGGGAAAATTCCAGAGCCTGAAGGGGCTCCAGGAGAGATGGAGAAGGTTTGGGATGAAGGAATTCCATGGAATTCCAGGGATTTGGGATTGAGGAACTGAGAAGATTTGGGATGAAGGAATTCCATGGAATTCCAGGAATTTGGGATTGAGGAATTGAGAAAGTTTGGGATGGAGAATTCCATGAAATTCCAGGAATTTCCCCCTGGAAAAAGGGGAAATTTAATGGGATTTTGGGCAGGAATTCCTGCCTGGGATGGAATTCAGGATCCCTGGAAGTTCCCAAAATTCCAGCTTGGGATAACAAAAGGATTTTCCCCAAAATCCCATTCCCAACCCCTTTTCCCACCTCTCCCAAAGCTCCACACGGGAATTCCTGGAATTGCTCCCAAATCCCAAATCCCAAATCCCAAATCCCAAATCCCAAATCCCTTCTCCAGCCTGGAAGGGGAAATTCCAGAGCCTGAAGGGGCTCCAGGAGAGCTGGAGAAGGTTTGGGATGAAGGAACTCCTTGAAATTCCAGGAATTTTCCTCTGGAAAAAGGGGATTTAATGGGATTTTGGGCAGGAATTCCTGCCTGGGATGGAATTCAGGATTCCTGAAATTCCCAAAATTCCAGCCTGGGATAACAAAAGGATTTGTCCCAAAATCCCATTCCCAAACCCAATTCCATACAGGAATTCCTGGTTTTTCTCCAAGTTCCCAAATCCCTTTTCCAGCCTGGAAGGGAAAATTCCAGGGGAAAATTCCAGAGCCTGAAGGGGCTCCAGGAGAGATGGAGAAGGTTTGGGATGGAGAATTCCATGGAATTCCAGGAATTTGGGATTGAGGAAATGAGAAGGTTTGGGATGGAAGAATTCCATGAAATTCCAGGAATTTTCCCCTGGAAAAAGGGAATTAAATGGGATTTTGGGCAGGAATTCCTGATCCCTGAAATTCCCACACATTCCAGCCTTTTTCCCCAAGGATTTTCCCCCAAATCCCATTCCCAACCCCTTTTCCCACCTCTCCCAAAGCTCCACACGGGAATTCCTGGAATTGCTCCCAAATCCCAAATCCCAAATCCCAAATCCCAAATCCCAAATCCCAAATCCCAAATCCCCAATCCCAAATCCCAAATCCCAAATCCCTTCTCCAGCCTGGACTCCTCCCAAATTTCTTTGACCCCTCTGAGCTCAGCATTCCCAACCCCTCCAGCTCCCACTTTTCCAACTCCCACCTCCCTCAATCCCAGATTTACCACGGAAAACTCAGATTTGGGGCAGAATTCTGAGGAAAATTGGAATTTTCCCAGAAAAATCCTGGTTAATAATGCAGCAATTCCTCTTTATTTTTAATTTTTTATGTTTTTTTGGGATCAGAATTCCCAGAATTCCCAACCCTGCTGAGTTCATGACCTGCTCAGGGATTGATTCATTCCCAAAGTTCCAGGGATAATGAACAAACCCTGGGAATTCTGCTTGATCCCAAAAAAATCCTGCAGGGAAAACGCCCCCAGCTCTGCCTTTGGGGTTTGGGGCCAATTGTAGGGGTTTGGGTCAATTTTAGGGAGTTTGGGGTCAATTTTAGGGGTTTTGGGGTCATTTTCAGGGGGTTTGGGGTCATTTTCAAGGGGTTTGGGGTCAATTTTGGAGGGTTTGGGATCAATCTCAGGGGATTTGGGGTCAATTTTGGAGTGTTTGGGGTTAATCTCAGGGGTTTTGGGGTCAATTTTAGGGTGTTTGGGGTCCATTTTAGGGGGCTTAGGGTCAACTTTGGGGTGTTTGGGACCAATTTCAGGGGGTTTGGGGACATTTTTAGGGGGTTTGGGGTTAATTTTAGGGGATTTGGGGTCAATTTTAGGGGGTTTGGGGTCAATTTTAGGGCTTTGGGGTCAATTTTAGAGGGTTTGGGGTCATTTTCAGAGTGTTGGGGTCATTTTTAGGGTGTTTGGGGTCATTTTTAGGGTGTTTGGGGTCAATTTTAGGGGATTTGGGGTCAATCTCAGGGGATTTGGGGTCAATTTTAGGGTGTTGGTGTCAACTTTAGGGTGTTGGGGTCAATTTTAGGGGGTTTGGGGTTGATTTTAAGATGTTTGGGGTCAATCTCAGGGGGTTTGGGGTCATTTTTAGGGTGTTTGGGGTAAATCTTGGGGTTTGGGGTCATTTTCAGAGTGTTGGGGTCAATCTCAGGGGATTTGGGGTCAATTTTAGGGTGTTGGGGTCAACTTTAGGGTGTTTGGGGTCAATTTTAGGGTGTTAGGGTCACTTTTAGAGGGTTTGGGACCAATTTCAGGGGGTTTGGGGACATTTTCAGGGGGTTTGGGGTTGATTTTAAGATGTTTGGGGTCAATCTCAGTGGATTTGGGGTCAATTTTAGGGTGTTGGGGTCATTTTTAGGGTGTTTGGGGTCAATTTTAGGGTGTTGGGGTCCATTTTAGGGGTTTTGGGGTCATTTTTAGAGGGTTTCAGGTTGATTTTAGGATGTTTGGGGTCAATCTCAGGGGGTTTGGAGTCAATTTTAGGGTGTTTGGGGTCACTTTTAGGGGTTTGGGGTCAATCTCAGGGGATCTGGGGTCAACCTGAGGGTGTTGGGACCCATTTTAGGGTGTTTGGGGTTAATTTTAGAGGGTTTGGGACCAATTTCAGGGTGTTTGGGGTCATTTTCAGGGTGTTTGGGGTCAATCTTGGGATTTGGGGTGAACCTGAGGGTGTTTGGGTCAATTTTAGGGTGTTTGGGGTCAATCTCAGGGGATTTGGGGTCAATTTTGGGGTGTTTGGGACCAATCTCAGGGTGTTGGGGTCATTTTTAGGGTGTTCGGGGTCATTTTTAGAGGGTTTGGGGTCATTTTCAGGGGGTTTGGGGTTGATTTTAGGATGTTTGGGGTCAATCTCAGGGGTTTTGGGGTAAACTTTAGGGTGTTGGGGTCAATTTTGGGGTGTTGGGGTCAATTCCAGGGGGTTTGGGGTCATTTTCAGGGGGTTTGGGGTCAATTTTAGGGTATTTGGGAGCAATCTCAGGGGATTTGGGGTCAATTTTAGGGTGTTGGGGTCACTTTTAGAGGGTTTGGGACCAATTTCAGGGTGTTTGGGGTCATTTTCAGGGTGTTTGGGGTCAATCTTGGGATTTGGGGTCAACCTGAGGGTGTTGGGGTCAATTTTAGGGTGTTGGGGTTATTTTTAGAGGGTTTGGGGTAAATCTCAGGGGATTTGGGGTCAATTTTCAGGGTGTTGGGACCAATTTCAGGGGGTTTGGGACCAATTTCAGAGTGTTGGGGTCATTTTAAGGGTGTTTGGGGTCATTTTTAGGGTGTTTGGGGTAATCTCAGGGGGTTTGGGGTCATTTTCAGGGGTTTGGGGCCCTTTCCAGGGGGTTTGGGACAAATTTCAGGGTGTTGGGGTCAATTTTAGGGTGTTGGGGTCATTTTTAGAGGGTTTGGGGACATTTTCAGGGGGTTTGGGGTCAATTTTAGGGTGTTGGGGTCAATTTTAGGGTGTTTGGGACCAATTTCAGGGGGTTTGGGGACATTTCCAGGGGATTTGGGGTCGATATTAACATGTTTGGGGTAAATCTCAGGGGATTTGGGGTCAATTTTAGGGGTTTGGGGTCAATTTTAGGGTGTTGGGGTCATTTTTAGAGGGTTTAGGGTCATTTTTAGGGTGTTTGGGGTTGATTTTAAGATGTTTGGGGTCAATCTCAGGGGATTTGGGGTCAATTTTAGGGTGTTAGGGTCACTTTTAGAGGGTTTGGGACCAATTTCAGGGGGTTTGGGACCAATTTCAGAGTGTTGGGGTCAATTTTAGGGTGTTTGGGGTCAATCTCAGGAGGTTTGGGGTCAATTTTAGGGTGTTGGGGTCATTTTTAGAGGGTTTGGGGTCATTTTTAGGGTGTTTGGGGTCAATTTTAGGGTGTTGGGGTCCATGTTAGGGGTTTTGGGGTCATTTTTAGAGGGTTTCAGGTTGATTTTAGGATGTTTGGGGTCAATCTCAGGGGATTTGGGGTCATTTTTAGGGTGTTTGGGGTTAATTTTAGGGTGTTGGGGTCATTTTTAGAGGGTTTAGGGTCATTTTTAGGGTGTTTGGGGTTGATTTTAAGATGTTTGGGGTCAATCTCAGGGGATCTGGGGTCAATCTCAGGGGATTTGGGGTCATTTTTAGTGTGTTTGGGGTAAATCTCGGGGTTTGGGGTCATTTTCAGAGTGTTTGGGTCAATTTTAGGGTGTCTGGAGTCAATCTCAGGGGGTTGGGATCAATTTTAGGGTGTTTGGGACCAATCTCAAGGGATTTGGGGTCAATTTTAGAGGGTCTGAGGTCACTCTCAGAGGGTTTAGGGTCCCTTTTAGAGGTTTAGGGTCACTCTTAGAGGGTTTAGGGTCAATTTGAGAGGTTTTGGGGTCCATTTCAGGGGTTTAGGGTCACTCTCAGAGGGTTTAGGGTCCCTTTTAGAGGTTTAGGGTAACTCTCAGAGGTTTTGGGGTTAATTTCAGAGGTTTAGGGTCACTCTCAGAGGGTTTAGGGTAATTCTCAGAGGTTTTGGGGTCCATTTCAGAGGTTTAGGGTCACTCTTAGAGGGTTTAGGGTCACTCTCAGAGGGTTTAGGGTCCATTTCAGAGGTTTAGGGTCACTCTTAGAGGGTTTAGGGTCACTCACATGGTTTAGGGTCACTCTCAGAGGTTTTGGGATCAATTTGAGAGGGTCGGGGTCACTCCCAGAGGGTTTGGGGTCACTCCCAGAGACTTTCAAAGGGTTTTGGGTTCCTTCATTGGGGCTTTCAGCCCTCTCAGAGGGTTTTGTTCCCTTCCTGATGGATTTAGGTTTCTTTCAGAGACCTTTGGGCCCTTTCCTGGGGATTTAGGGCCCTTTCCCAGGGGTTTGGGCCCTTTCCTGGGGATTTAGGGCCCTTTCCTGGGGGTTTAGGGCCCTTTCCTGGGGGTTTAGGGCCCTTTCTCGGGGGTTTAGGGCCCTTTCCTGGGGGTTTAGGGCCCTTTCCCGGGGGTTTAGGGCCCTTTCCTGGGGATTTAGGGCCCTTTCCTGGGGATTTAGGGCCCTTTCCTGGGGGTTTGGGGCCCTTTCCCGGGGGTTCTGGGCCCTTTCCCGGGGGTTCTGGGCCCTTTCCCGGGGGTTTAGGGCCCTTTCCCGGGGATTTAGGGCCCTTTCCTGGGGGTTTAGGGCCCTTTCCTGGGGGTTCTGGGCCCTTTCTCAGGGGTTTTGGGCCCTTTCCTGGGGGTTCTGGGCCCTTTCCTGGGGATTTAGGGCCCTTTCCTGGGGGTTCTGGGCCCTTTCCCGGGGATTTAGGGCCCTTTCCCGGGGGTTTAGGGCCCTTTCTCAGGGGTTTAGGGCCCTTTCCCAGGGATTTAGGGCCCTTTCCTGGGGGTTTAGGGCCCTTTCTCAGGGGTTTAGGGCCCTTTCCTGGGGTTTCTGTCCCTCCACTCCAACCTGGAACCTTTTCACCCCTGATTTCCCTCCTGGCTCCTGCCCCACCAACGTCTCCACTCTGGGATTTCCCTGAGACACTGATGGGACACATCCCCCAACCCTGAGTGTCCACAGGGCTGGGAAATGACCCCAAATCCCACTGGGAAATGACCCCAAATCTGGCTGGGAAAGGAATAGAACCGGGCAAGGAAAGGAACCCAAAGAGGGCTGGGAAAGGAACTGAACTGGGCTGGGAAATGATCCCAAACAGAGCTGGGAAAGGAACCCAAACAGGGCAGAGAAATGATCCCGAATCTGGTTGGAAAAGGAGCAGAACCCGGCAGGGAAATGACCCCAAACCTGTCTGGGAAATGACCCCAAACCCGGCTAGGAAAGAAAAAGAACCGGGCAAGGAAAGGAACCCAAACAGGGCTGGGAAAGGAACCCAAACACGGCTGGGAAATGACCCCAAACCCGGCCGGGAAATGACCCCAAACAGGGCTGGGAAATGACCCCAAACCCGGCTGGGAAAGGAACCCAAACCCGGCCGGGAAATGACCCCAAACAGGGCTGGGAAATGACCCCAAACAGGGCTGGGAAAGGAACAGAACCCGGCTGGGAAATGATTCCAAACCTGGCTGGGAAAGGAACAGAATCAGGCTGGGGAAAGATCCCAAACCCGGCCGGGAAATGACCCCAAACAAGGCTGGCAAAGGAACCCAAACACGGCTGGAAACGGACCCGACCCGGGCCGGGCAAAGAACCCAAACCCGGCTGGGAACGAACGGAACCGGGCCGGGAGTGCCGGAGATCCCCGCAAGGCGCGAGTGCCCAGCCCGGAGCGGGGCCGGACCCGCAGAGCCGCCGGTGACAGCGGCACGGCCGGGGGTGACAGCGGGGCCCGGCCGGAGCTCCCGAGGGGAGCAGCGGGATCCGAGCGGGCTCGTCCCGGGGATCTCCGCACCGGGAGCGCCGGGCGGCGGCGGGGAGCGAGCGGAGGGATGGGGGGACCCTGCGGGGGGACACCGGCAGGGACGCGGGGACACGGCGGGCACGCGATGGGGCCGGGAGGAGCCGCCGGCGGCCGGGGGGACCCTCGGAGAGACCGCGGGGCCCCGCGGGTGGACACGGGGGGAGCGCGGCCTGCGCGCCTGGGCCGCGCCGGGCCTGGCCAGGCCTGGCCGTGCGGGGCTCGGCCGCGCGGGCCGGGGGGGCGGCGCGGGGGGGCCGGGAGGGCGGCGGGCGGGCCCGGGCGAGCCCCGCGCTGCGGCCGGAGCTCACCTGCACATGATCCGCCATCTTGCCCCATTCATGCTCCGCTCGCGCCTCCGCCCCCGCCTGCGCCGGGCCCGGCGCCACCGCGTCCCCCCGCGCCGCCGCCCGCACCGCGCATGCGCCGCGCCGCGACCCCGCCCCTCCCGCGCCTGCGCGCGACGGAGGGATACGCCCACTCCGCGCCCTCCCCGCCTATCCCGCGCCTGCGCGCGCCCATAGGACGCGCCCACAACACGGAAACCACGCCCGTCCCGGTGAGACCACGCCCCCGTGTTCGTGCGGGGCCTGCGCGCGGGGCCGGGACACGCCCACAGCGGCCTGGCCACGCCCCCTCGTGCGCGCGCGGCGCGCTGCGTCTGACGTCACGACGTCGGCGCGGGGCGGGAGAGGAGGGAGGGGCGTGAGGCGGGTTTGTTGACACGGCCTTAAAGGAGCCGCGCACCCCGGGACAGAACGGGGACAGCGGGGACAGCACGGGGACAGAGCGGGGACAGCACGGGGACAGCACGGGGACAGCATGGGGACATCGCGGGGACAGCGCGGGGACAGCACGGGGATAGCGCGGGGACAGATCCGGGACAGATCCAGGACACCACGAGGACAGCACGGGGACAGCGCGGGGACAGATCCGGGACAGAGCCGGGATACCACGGGGACAGCACAGGGACAGCGCGGGGACAGCACTGTGAGCACTGGCACCAGCACGCCCAGTGCCATCGGTGCCTCCAGTGTCATCACTGTGTGCACTGACACCGATCTGAGCAGTGCCACCAGTGCCACCAGTGCCACCAGTGCTCCCAGTCCCCCCAGTGTCCTGCCCAGTGTCCGGTGTCCTCCACCTCTGCTCCCAGGGCCTGTCAACACCACAGGGGCGTGTCCCCAGTGGCACACCCACATTGCCACACCCATGTGTCCACTTGTGGGCAGTGCCACACCCATGTGTCCCCAGTGGCACACCCACAGTGCCACACCCACAGTGCCACACCCATGTGCCCCCAGTGGCACACCCACAGTGGCACACCCACAGTGCCACACCCATGTGTCCCCAGTGCCACACCCACAGTGCCCTGCCCACCTGTCTGGCTGTGGGTTAGGCTTAGGGTTAGGGTTAGGGTTAGGGTTAGGTTAGACTCCCCCGTGTCCCCAGGGTCACACCCATCCATGTGAGTGCTGTGCCACTCCCCCGTGTCCCCTCTGTCACAGCCCTGTGTGTGCTGTGCCACTCCCCCGTGTCCCCAGTGTCACAGCCATCCATGTGTGTGCTGTGCCACTCCCCCGTGTCCCCAGTGTCACACTCATGTGTGTGCTGTGCCACTCCCCCGTGTCCCCAATGTCACACTCATGTGTGTGCTGTGCCACTCCCCCGTGTCCCCAGTGTCACACTCATGTGTGTGCTGTGCCACACCCCCGTGTCCCCAGTGTCACACTCATGTGTGTGCTGTGCCACTCCCCCGTGTCCCCAGCGCCACCCCCGTGTCCCCGTGGGGACCCACAGGAAGTCGCAGAGCGCAGGAAGCAGCAGAGCCCGGGCTGAGCGCGGCACGGGCGGAGCCCGCCCTGGTGACACGGTGGGGACACAGCCCCCAGGACCCCCAGGACCCCCAGGACACTGAGGACACTCGGGAACACTTGGGACACTCCTGGCACTCTGGACATTCTGGACAAACCAGACACTCGGGGACACTTGTGACCCCTGGGACGCTGCGGGCACTGTGGGCACTGCGGATACTCGAGACACGCCGGACACTCCGGACACTTGGGACACGCTGGACACTTGGGACACGCTGGACACTTGGGGACACTTGGGACACTTGGGACACTCCAGACACTTCGGGACCCTCAGCACACTCTGGACACTCCAGATACTCAGGGACACCCAGGACACACTGGACACTTGAGGACACTCAGGACACTCGGGACACGCCGGACACTCGAGGACAGGCTGGACACTTGGAACACTCAGGGACACTCAGGGACACTCGGGACAGGCCGGACACACGGACACTGGCCATGGAGGAGGCGGTGGTGAAGCAGGGCTGGCTGTACCTGCAGCTGCAGCAAACCTTCGGCAAGGTCAGCGGGGTTGGGGGCCTGGAGGCGGGGATCCCATGGGAATGGGGTGAATGCCATGGGAATGGGGTGAATCCTACAGGAATGGGGTGAATCCCATGGGAGTGGGGTGAATCCTACAGGAATAGGGTGAATCCCACGGGAATGGGGTGAATCCTACAGGAATAGGGTGAATCCCATGGGAATGGGGTGAATCCTACAGGAATAGGGTGAATCCCACGGGAATGGGGTGAATCCTACAGGAATGGGGTGAATCCTGTGGGAATCAGTGAATCCCACAGGAATGGGGTGAATCCCCTGGGAATGGGGTGAATCCTACAGGAATGGGGTGAATCCCCTGGGAATGGGTTGACCCCACCTGTTGATGCTCAGCTGTCCCTCAGCCACCGTAGGGGGACAGGAGGTGCTGGGGACACTTTGTGTAGACCCCCTAAAAGAGGCTCTGCAGAGCTAGGGGGTGACAGATGTGACCACCAAAGCCTCATTTAGGGACAGTGACGGCTGCAGGCCCCAAAACCTCATTTAGGGACAGTGACGGCTGCAGGCCCCAAAACCTCATTTAGGGACAGTGATGGCTGCAGGCCCCAAAACCACGTTTGGGGACAGTGACAGCTGCAGGTGCCAAAGCTGAGTTTGGGGACAGTTCCAGTGGGGAGGTGATGGCTGCAGGCCCGAAAGCCACGTTGGGGACAGAGACGGCTGCAGGCCCCAAAGCCGGGTTTGGGGACAGTTCCAGTGGGGAGGTGATGGCTGCAGGCCCCAAAGCCACATTTGGCGACAGTGATGGCTGCAGGCCCCAAAGCTGCATTTGGGGACAGTGACGGCTGCAGGCCCCAAAGCCAGGTTTGGGGACAATGACAGCTGCAGGCCCCAAAACCTCATTTAGGGACAGTGATGGCTGCAGATCCCAAAGCCACATTGGTCACAGAGATGGCTGCAGGCCCCAAAGCTGCGTTTGGGGACAGTGACGGCTGCAGGCCCCAAAGCTGCATTTGGGGACAGTGACGGCTGCAGGCCCCAAAGCCGGGTTTGGGGACAGTGACAGTTGCAGGCCCCAAAGTTTTGTTTGGGGACAGTTCCAGTGGGGAGGTGATGGCTGCAGGCCCCAAAGCCACATTTAGGGACAGTGACAGCTGCAGGCCTCAAAGCCGGGTTTGGGGACAGTGACGGGTGCAGGCCCCAAAGCTGCATTTGGAGACAGTGGGGAGGTGATGGCTGCAGGCCCCAAAGCTGAGTTTGAGGACAGTGACAGTTGCAGGCCCCAAAGTTGTGTTTGGGGACAGTGGGGAGGTGATGGCTGCAGGCCCCAAAGCCACATCGGGGGACAGTGACGGCTGCAGGCCCCAAAGCTGCATTTGGGGACAGTGACGGCTGCAGGCCCCAAAGCTGCATTTGGGGACAGTGACAGTTGCAGGCCCCAAAGCTGCATTTGGGGACAGTGGGGAGGTGATGGCTGCAGGCCCCAAAGCCGCGCGGCTTCCGCTGCCGATAAAGGCTGGGGTTGGGCAATGGCTGCGAGGGGGAAGGAGCTGAGGGAAGGAGCTGAGGGAAGGAGCTGAGGGGCCTCTCCTGCCCCTCTCCCTTCTCTCCCTCCCCACAGAGCCCAATCCCAGGGGATTCACCCCACAGGAAGGGTGGGGATCCCAAAAGCCCATCCCAGGAAAAGGGAGCTGTGGGACCCAGAGCTGCCGGGGAGGTTTTGGGGCTGCTTCCCCTGCCCCCACTTCCCCTCTGCCCTGGGGCCACCCACGCTCCCTGAGCCCGGAACTGCTGCTGCTGCTTTTGGGGCAGAGCCTGAGAGATGAAAATTTGGGGTTTTTTAGGGAAAATGGGAGGAAAAAGGAGCTGGAAGTTGTTCACAGCTTGTGGGGTGGGTGAGACTGGGGTGCTAGAAAGGCTTTGCTGAGTGTCAAGGGTTTATCCAGGGATTTAAATCCCAATTTATGTCACCCCCATCTTCAGTCAGACCCTGCAGGGTTTTGCACCCTTGTCCTGCCTTAGGTGATGCTAAGCATGGTCCCAAGGAGATAAAAACTCCTGGGAAGGTAAAACCTTTCTGGGAAGGTGAAACCCTTCTGGAAAGGTTAGAATTCCTGGGGAGGTAAAAATTACTGGAAAGGTAAAAACTCCTGGGAAGGTAAAAACTCCTGAAAAGGTAAAAACTCCTGGGAAAGTAAAAACTCCTGGAAAAGTGAAAATTCCTGGGAAGGTAAAAGTTCCTGGAAAGGTGAAAACTCCTGGGAAGGTAAAAAACCCTGGAAAAGTAAAACCCTTCAGGAAAGGTAAAAACTCCTGGAAAGATAAAATATCTTGGAAGGATAAAACTCTTGTGAAGGTAAAAATTCCTAGAGAGGTAAAAACCCCTGGGAAAGTAAAAAATTCCTGGAGAGGTAAAAAATCCTGGAAAGGCAAAAACTCCTGGAAAGGTAAAAACTCCTGGAGAGGTAAAAAATCCTGGAAAGGCAAAAACTCCTGGGAAGGTAAAAACTCCTGGAGAGGTGAAAATGGTGGGAAAAGTAAAAATTTTGGGGAAAGTAAAAACCCCAGGGAAGGTTGAACCCCATGGAAAGTAGAACCCCATGGAAAGTAGAACCCCACGGAAGGTCGAACCCTTTTGGGAAGGTAAAAACCCCATGGAAAGTAGAACCCCATGGAAGGTTAAACCCTTTTGGGAAGGTAAAAACCTCTGGGAAGGTTCAACCCTTTTGGGAAAGTAAATACCCCAGGGAAGATTGCAGCCTTTTGAGAAGGTAGAACCCCAAAGAAGGTCAAACCCCAGGGAAGGTCGAACCCTTTTGGGAAGATAAAAATCCCAGGGAAGGTCAAACATTTTTGGAAAGTTAGAACTCCATGGAAGGTCAAACCCTTTTGGGAAAGTCAAACCCTTCTGGGAAGGTAGAACCCCATGGAAGGTTGAACCCTTTTGGGAAGGTAAAAACCTCTGGGAAGGTTGAACCCTTTTGGGAAGGCAGAGCCCCAGAAAAAGTAGAACCCCATGGGAGGTAGAACCCTTTTGGGAAGGTAAAAACCCCATGGAATGTAGAACCCCAGCGAAAGTCCAGCCCTTTTGGGAAGGCAGAACCCCATGGGAGGTAGAACCCTTTGGGAAGGTGGAACCCCATGGAAGGTCAAACCCCAGGGAAGGTCGAACCCTTTTGGGAAGGTAGAACCCCATGGAAGGTAGAACCCCATGGAAGGTCAAACCCTTTTGGGAAGGTAGAACCCCATGGGAGGTAGAACCTCATGGAAGGTAGAACCCCCTGGAAGGTCAAACCCTTTAGGGAAGGTAGAACCCCATGGAAGGACAAACCCCAGGGAAGGTCGAACCCTTTAGGGAAGGCAGAGCTCCATGGAAGGTAGAACCCCATGGAAGGCAGAACCTCATGGAAGGCAGAACCCCAGGGAAGGTAGAACCCCAGAAAAGGTAGAACCTCATGGAAGGTAGAAACCTTTGGGAAGGCAGAACCCTTTGGGAAGGCAGAACCCCATGGAAGGTAGAACCCCCTGGAAGGTCAAACCCTTTTGGGAAAGTAGAACCCCAGAAAAGGTAGAACCCCATGGAAGGTCGAACCCCAGGGAAGGTAGAACCCCATGGAAGGTTGAACCCTTTTGGGAAGGCAGAACTCCATGGAAAGTAGAATCCCCTGGAAGGTCAAACCCTTTAGGGAAGGTAGAACCCCAGAAAAGGTAGAACCCCATGGAAGGTACAACCCCATGGAAGGCAGAACCCTTTGGGAAGGCAGAACCCTTTGGGAAGGCAGACACCCCGGCTGTCCCCCAGCAGAAGTGGAAGAAGTTCTGGGCCGTGCTGTACCGGGAGAGCTCGCGCTCCACGGCGCGCCTGGAGCTGCAGGAGGGCCCCGAGCGGCCGCGCAGGGCCGAGGGCGGCCGGCGCCTGGTCCGGCTCAGCGACTGCGTGCACGTGGCCGAGGCGGGCGGCGACGCCTCCTGCCCCAAGGACACCGTCCCCTTCCTGCTGGAGACCACGGAGCGCCGCTTCCTGCTGGCTGCCGACGGCGCCGAGGCGGCCGAATGGATCCAGCGGCTCTGCGAGCTGGCGTTCCCGGTACGTGTGTGAGAGCGGCTGGGGAACGGGGCATCCACCGGGTGGGTGGGATCCGTCAGGGTGGAGGGGATCCACCAGGATGGATGGGATCTGATGGAATGGATGGGATCCACCAGGGTGGGTGGGTTCCACTGGGCTTGGTGGGACACACTGGGGTGGGTGGGATCCAATGGGGTGGGTTAGGGGAATCCACCAGAGGGGGTTGGGATCCATTGGCGTGGAAGGGATCCACCAGGATGGATGGGATCCACCAGGGTGGCTGGGATCCACTGGGGTAGGTGGGATCTACCACGATGGATGGGATATACTGGGATGGATGGGATTCCTGGGATGGATGAGATCCACCGGGGTGGGTGGAATCTGCCAGTATGAATGGGATGCACCAGGGTGGATGGGATCTGCTGGGATGGGTGGGATGCACTGGGATGGATGGGATCTGCCATCATGGATGGGATGCACAGGAATGGATGGGATCCACTGGGATGGATGGGATCTGATAGAATGGATAGGATCCATCAGGGTGGGTGGGATCTTCCAGGATGGCTAGGATCCACCAGGATGGAGGGGATCCACTGGGATGGATGGGATCTGCTGGGATGGGTGGGATGCACTATATTGAATGGGATCCACTGGATTGGATGGGATGCACAGGGATGGATGGGATCCACTGGATTGGATGGGATGCACAGGGATGGATGGGATGCACAGGGATGGATGGGATGCACAGGGATGGATGGGATCCACTGGATTGGATGGGATGCACAGGGATGGATGGGATCCACTGGATTGGATGGGATGCACAGGGATGGATGGGATGCACAGGGATGGATGGGATGCACAGGGATGGATGGGATGCACAGGGATGGATGGGATCCACTGGATTGGATGGGATGCACAGGGATGGATGGGATGCACAGGGATGGATGGGATCCACTGGATTGGATGGGATGCACAGGGATGCACAGGATCCCTCACCTGCTGCTCTTGCCCCGGGGCAGAGGAGCCGTGAGGAGCCGGGAGCAGCCAAGGAGAGCACAGAGGGCGAGTTCTCCATGGAGGAAAATTCCCTGTACAGCTCGCGGGGCAAAGGTGGGAGCGGGGCTGGGGCTGTGTGGGGTGGGGTGGGGAAATCTCCTCCCCCAAAAGCCTCTTCCTGTTTGTGGGGCCGGCTGGGCTGCGCTATCAGCAGTGGTCAGCCTGGCCAGCCCTTATCAGCTGGACACTGCTGGCCTGGCTGGAGGGGTCATCCACGGCCCTTCTGCAGGCTAGGACATGTGTCCAGTGTCCACCCTGGCCATCCCAGCTGGCCTGGACCCGTCTGTCCATGTTTGGGGGTCACTCACAGCCCCTCTCTGGGGTGAGACACATGTCCAGTGTCCACCCTGTCCATCCCAGCTGGCCTGGACCCGTCTGTCCATGTTTGGGGTGGGACACGTGTCCAGCACCAGCTGTGTCCAGGGCTCTGGCCTTTGGGTCACTCCCAGCCCCTCTGTGGTGCAGGACCTGTGTCCAACACTGTGTCCAACCCCAGCCAGCCTGGAGCCATCTGCCCTGGCTTGAGGGTCACTCCCAGCCCCTCTGCAGGGTGGGACATGTGTCCAATGCTGTGTCCATCCCAGCTGGCCTGGAGCAGGCTGTCCTGGCTTGAGGGGGTCACTCACAACCCTTCTCCAGGATGGGACACATGTCCAGTGTCCACCCTGTCAATCCCAGCTGTCCTGGAGCCATCTGCCCTGCCTTGGGGGTCACTCTGCTGGGTGGGACACGTGTCCAGCACCAGCTGTGTCCAGGGCTCCGGCCTGGGGGTCACTCCCAGCCCCTCTGTGGTGTGGGACCCGTGTCCAACGCCGTGTCCATCCCCAGCCAGCCTGGACCATCTGTTCTTGTTTGGGGGTCACCCACAGCCCTTCTCCAGGGTGGGACACATGTCCTGTGTCCACCCTGTCCATCCCCAGCTGGCCTGGAGCCATCTGTCCTGGCTTGGGGGTCACTCTGCGGGGTGGGACACGTGTCCAGCACCAGCTGTGTCCGGGGCTCTGGCCTGGGGGTCACTCCCAGCCCCTCTGTGGTGTGAGACCCGTGTCCAACACTGTGTCCATCCCAGCTGGCCTGGAGCAGGCTGTCCTGGCTTGAGGGGTCACTCTGCTGGGTGGGACACGTGTCCAGCACCAGCTGTGTCCAGGGCTCCGGTCTTTGGGTCCCTCTGTGGTGTGGGACCCGTGTCCAACGCCGTGTCCCTCCCCAGCCGGCCTGGAGCAGGCGTTTGAGGTGACAGTGAGGGTGACGCCATCGTCGCAGCGCTGCCGGCTCCGGGGCCGCTGCATCCTGCGGGCGGGCGAGGAGGCGCTGGAGCTGTGGCACCCTCAGAGCCAGGAGCTGCTCTCCAGCTGGCCCTACCGCTTCCTGCGCCGCTTCGGCCGCGACAAGGTCAGTGTGTGGCACCAGGGCTGGGCTGGGCATGGCCTGGGCACTGTGGGGACTGACCCTGCCTGTTTTGTGGAGATAATCTACTGGGATAAGTCCCAATATTACTGGTGGAACGTGCCTGGGCTCGTCTGACCCTTGCTGCTTGACCAAGGGCGGCAGCTGTGGTGGTTTCACCTCAGAGACACCTTTGGCTGGCACTTGGGACAAGTCCAGGCAAGCAGGAGCTCAGGTTTACCTCTGGTGGAAAGGCTTTAGGCGAAGTGAAGGAAAAGGAGATGGGTCCTGCTGGTGGGTTTTGATCCAGAGCTTTATTCGTAGCACACAGAGCCCTGAATGCTGCATCTGCTCCCACAGAACAGTTGAACCCCGTGGTTGCTGGGTCTTTTAAGCCCGGGGAGAGGGGGAAGGAAGGGGTAGGGGTCCCACCAACCAGGTGGGAGGGGGGGACTCTCAGGGGACAAATGACACCTGGATGCCCAATGTCCCCCAGGGCTGAGGGGCACCTTTTGAACTGTGCCAATCACACGCTGCCCTTGGTGGCACACGGAGAGTGACGGACAGCGCTCAGCAGGAGGCAAGGGGAGGGGAAGGGAGAGGGCATTGGCACACCTGGGAGAGCTGAACCAGGCTATTACATCCCACTGCAACAATAATCAAAACTCCACCACTTTGTGACAGTTGTAAAGCCAGTATGTTTATTACACGCATGTGGGAAGCGTTCCCTTAAAATGACATGCGTGCCTCTGGGAACTTCAGGCCCCTTTTTATCCCCCTCTCAAATACATATGCACACAATTTCACAATAGGTTCATACATATTCATTTTTATGAATTTTGTGCTAGTTCTTCTTTATCAGAAAGAATTCCTAGGTCAGGTTGACCTGCTCTCACAGCAGTCTCTGTCTCTCTTTATCAATTTTGTCTCCCCCTTATCTCTGTCCTTCCCTGAAGCAGTTTCTCTGAGCATAGGTTCTGCAGTCAGGCTAAATAGCCATGTTTTCTAACCACAGACTCAACTCAAAGATGTACATTTCACCTAAACCAAAATGGGTTTCTACCCTGGGAAATTTCCACTTTGCCTCGTGCCCTCCACAGGTCACCTTCTCCTTCGAGGCCGGCCGGCGCTGCGCGTCCGGAGAGGGCAACTTCGAGTTCGACACCAGGCAGGGCAACGAGATCTTCCAGGCCATCGAGGCGGCCATCGAGGTCCAGAAGGGCCGGGGCGGTCCCGTGGATGAAGCCCCGCGGCTGCTGGAGCACGCCAGGACGCCCAGCTGGGCACAGGGCCACGAGGAGCCCAAGTGTCCCCCCGGGGAGGCCAAGGTGCCCAAAGGGGAGGGGAAAGGGGCCAAGGGCAGGTTGGTGGCGCCCCCCGGGGCTGGGGAGGGCTCGGGGCCGTCGCAGCTGTCGCGGGGCGGGGATTGTCCCTACGCGGAGCCGCGCGATTCGCTGCGCCCGCCCGCCAAGGGCCGGAGGCCGGACGGGGCCGCGGTGGAGTCCGAGTACGCCGTCCCCTTCGACACCATCGCCAAGGCCTTCCTGGCGCGCCAGTTCGGCGGCCTGGGCTGTGCCCAGGAGGGGCTCCCCGAGCCCCCCAGCGTCCCCAGGGATGCAGGGGGGGCTCAGCAGCCCCCCGGCCGCCCCACGGCCCCCAAACCCGAGCACATCTATGACGAGCCCGAGGGGCTCTCGGGGCTCTCGCTGTACGACGAGCCCAAGGAGGTGAAGGGGGAGGCCTGGAGGCTGCAGGCGGCCCCCGAGGAGCCCCCCGGGCTCGGCTGTCCCTACAACGCCCAGCGCGACGACTACGCCGTCCCCAAGAGGCCCTTCCTGCTGCAGGGCAAGGAGTGGCTCGGGGACAGTGACTATGACAACGTGGCCCTCAGGCTGGCCAAGAAGAGGAACCTGCAGTGAGCGGCGGTGGGGGAGACGAGGAGGGGACGCCCCAAATCCCCCAGCCGGACTGTACCCCACCCCCGGCAGAGCTGAGACCCCCCCAGCTTAGAGCACCCCGGGCTGGGGAGGGGGCACAGCCTGGGCTGGCAGGGGACACATGGGAGGTGGCAGGGGACAGCTGGGAGGTGGCAGGGGACACCAGAGAGGTGCCAGGGGACACCTGGGAGGTGGCAGGGGACACAAGGGGGGTGGCAGGGGACACCAGGGGGGTGCCAGGGGACACCAGGGGGTGGTGGGGGACACCAGGAGGGTGGCAGGGGACAGCCAGGGGGGTGGCAGGGGACAGCTGAAAGGTGGCAGGGGACACCAGAGAGGTACCAGGGGACACCAGGAGGGTGGCAGGGGACAGCCAGGGGGGTGCCAGGGGACACAAGGGGGGTGGCAGGTGACACCAGGGGTGGCAGGGGACAGCCAGGGATGCCAGGGGACAGCTGGGGGGTGGCAGGGGACACAAGGGGGGTGGCAGGTGACACCAGGGGTGGCAGGGGACAGCCTGGGGTGCCAGGGGACACCAGGGGGGTGTCAGGGGACACAAGGGGGGTGGCAGGTGACACCAGGGGTGGCAGGGGACAGCTGGAAGCGCCGGCTGTGCCCACTGGAGGGCAGTGCGAGCCCACCGGAGCAGCCGGGCTCGGGCAGCCGGAGCCCCGCGGCCCCGCGGCCGCAGCTCCAGGGCCCCACAGGCGGCTCTGCCCCACTCACCCCTCCGGGATGCACTTCCAGGGGCGGCCGGAGCGGGAATGGCCTGGGGTGCTCAGCTGGGTGCACTTCCCTAAGGATGGACATTCCAAACCCTCCAGGGATGGACATCCCAGACCTTCCAGGGATGGACATTCCGAAACCCCCAGGGGTGGATATCCCAAATCCCTCAGGATGGACATCCCAGACCTTCCAGGGATGGACATCCCAAAACCCCCAGGGGTGGATATCCCAAATACCACAGGATGGACATCCCGAATCCTACAGGGATGGGCATCCCGAGTTCCCAGGGATGGACATTCCAAATCTCCAGGGATGGACATCCCGAACCCCCCGGGGATGCAGATCCCACCCCATGGGATGGGCAGTGCTCATTCCCAGGGATGCAGATCCCACTCCTGAGCCCTCCCGTGCCCCCACACAGCTCCCAGTGCTCCCAGTATGTTCCAGTGCCATGGCAGCGCCGGGTCCTTCCCCTCCCAGAGGTTCCTCTCCCCCTTGCTCAGCAAACCCACAAATTCCATCTGTTTCAGCCTCACTTTTGGTTGTAATTCTCTTTATAAACGCCATTTCCAGCCCCTCTGAATTCCAGATGGAAAACTGGGCTTTATTTACATGGACATTTTCACAGCTGGCTCCAGTCCTCCCAGTGCAAACCAGTACACAGCCATGGGGTCATTTTCCTTTCCCTTTTTCCTTTCCCTTTTTCCTTTCCCTTTTTCCTTTCCCTTTTTCCTTTCCCCCTTTCCTTTCCTTTCCTTTCCTTTCCTTTCCTTTCCTTTCCTTTCCTTTCCTTTCCTTTCCTTTCCTTTCCTTTCCTTTCCTTTCCTTTCCTTTCCTTTCCTTTCCTTTCCTTCCCTTCCCTTCCCTTCCCTTCCCTTCCCTTCCCTTCCCTTCCCTTCCCTTCCCTTCCCTTCCCTTCCCTTCCCTTCCCTTCCCTTCCCTTCCCTTCCCTTCCCTTCCCTTCCCTTCCCTTCCCTTCCCTTCCCTTCCCTTCCCTTCCCTTCCCTTCCCTTCCCTTCCCTTCCCTTCCCTTCCCTTCCCTTCCCTTCCCTTCCCTTCCCTTCCCTTCCCTTCCCTTCCCTTCCCTTCCCTTCCCTTCCCTTCCCTTCCCTCCCTTTCCCTTTCCTTCCCTTCCCTCCCTTTCCCTTTCCCTTTCCCTTTCCCTTTCCCTTTCCCTTTCCCTTTCCCTTTCCCTTTCCCTTTCCCTTTCCCTTTCCCTTTCCCTTTCCCTTTCCCTCTCCCTCTCCCTCTCCCTTTCCCTCTCCCTCCTCATCTTCCTCCTCCTCCTCCTCTTCCCAGCCTTTCCTGGGGCACATCCTGCCCCTCAAGCAGCCCCACCCCAATTCCCATGGGATTTCCCTGGATCCCTCAGTGCCCAGGACCCCCCGGGACCCCCCAGCCCCATCCCCACCCCGGAGCCCCCTCAGGATCCCAGTTCCTCAGGTTTTCCATGGAAAGCACGGCCATTCCATGAATTATTTATAACCTCTCCCAATCAAAGGCGAGGCTCAGGTACTGCAGTTCATTTCCTGGATCCTGAGAATCCAATTAATGAGCCAAATTAAGGGGTTTTGATAAGAGATGCTGATTAAAGCTCCGGCTCCATCGCTGCACCCCGGCTGGGGCTGGGGGCAATGGGGTGCACAGGTGGGATCCTGCTCCAGGTGGGATCCTGCTCCAGGTGGGATCACACAGGGATAAACACCTACAAGTGGTCCAAAACAAAGGGAAACGTCTCCAGCAGGATTTTCCATGTGGGATTCAGGAAAATCATGGAGCGAGGCAGAGCTGGAAGGGTTTAGGATGCACTGATGGGTGGGAGATGCTTCCCATCCTTCCCCAGCCCCATTCCTATGGAAAAATGGGATCATCCCTGTCCGTGCCCAGCTGGTTCTCATCTGCAGAGCTGGGGAGATCCAGAAAATCCCAGTCTGGAAAAATGGGATCATCCCCATCCATGCCTGGGTTCCAGAGCCGGGGAAATCCAGAAAATTCCAATCTGGAAAAATGGGACCATCCCTGTCCATGACTGGGCTCCAGAGCCAGGGAAGTCCAGAATTCCTGAGCCGGAAAAATGGGATCATCCCCATCCATGCCCAGCTGGTTCCCATCTCCAGAGCTGGGGAGATCCAGGAGAATTCCTGAGCTGGAAAAATGGGATCATCCCCATTCATGCCCAGGCTGATTCCCATCTGCAGAGCTGGGAAAATCCAGGAGAATTCCTGAGCTGGAGAAATGGGATCATCCCCATCCATGCCTGGCTGATTCCCATCCCCAGAGCCAGGGAAATCCAGAATTCCTGAGCTGGAAAAATGGGATCATCCCCATCCATGCCCAGGCTGGTTCCCATCTGCAGAGCTGGGGAAATCCAGGAAAATTCCCAGGCTGGAAAAATGGGACCATCCCTGTCCATGCCCGGGCTCCAGAGCCAGGGAAGTCCAGAATTCCTGAGCCGGAAAAATGGGATCATCCCCATTTTTCAAGCTGGCTCCCATCCCCAGAGCTGGGGAAATCCAGAATTCCCAAACTGGAAAAAATCCATGCCCAGGCTGATTCCCATCTGCAGAGCTGGAGAAATCCAGGAGAATTCCCAGGCTGGAAAAATGGGATGATCCCCATTTTTCAAGCTGGGTCCCATCCCCAGAGCTGGGGAAATCCAGGAGAATTCCCTGTCTGGAGCTGGGGACTCCTGGCAGCTCGGGGCCGTTCATCGGGAATCGATTGCTGGAGCACATGTTATTATTAATTAATTAACGCTCATTAGCGGCTTTTTCATTATTAATCGGTGTTAACACAGCCCTCCCTGCTCCTTCCAGTTTTCCTTCCTTAACCAAAGGAATGGAAACTCTGCCCACGCTTTGCTTCCCAATCCTGGGGGAAGCCAGGGAATGAGGGATGGCTGGGAATGGGGCTGTAAAAATGAGGAAACATTTCCCAAATTCCCAATCCTGTGGGAAACCAGGGAATGCATAAATAGAGGTGTAAAAACATGGAAAGATTTCCTGGAGTGAAATTCCCAATCCTATGGGAATGAGGGGTGGCTGGGAATGGAGCTGTAAAAAGAAGGAAACACTTCCCAAAATTCCCAATCCCATGAGAAGCCAGGGAATGTGGGATCACTGGGAATGGAGCTGTAAAAAGATGGAAAGATTTCCTGGGGTTAAATTCCCAATCCTATAGGAACCCAGGGAATGTGGGATCTCTGGGAATGGAGCTGTAAAAACAAGGAAACACTTCCCAAACTTCCCAATCCCATGAGAAGCCAGGGAATGAGGAATCACTGGGAATGGAGCTGTAAAAATGAGGAAACACTTCCCAAACTTCCCAATCCCACATGAAGCCAGGGAATGTGGGAATGGAGCTGTAAAAACATGGAAAGATTTCCTGGAGTGGAATTCCCAGTCCTGGGAATGAGGGGTGGCTGGGAATGGAGCTGTAAAACCATGGAAAGATTTCCCGGGGTCAAATTCCCAATCTTTTGGGAAACCGGGGTATGAGGGATGGCTGGGAATGGAGCTGTAAAAACCAGGAAACACTTCCCAAACTTCCCAATCCTGGAGTTAAATTCCCAATCTTTTGGGAACCCGGGGAATGAGGGATTGCTGGGAATGGAGCTGTAAAAATGAGGAAACACTTCCCAAATTCCCAATCCTGTGGGAAGCCAAGGAATGCAGAAATGAAGGTGTAAAAACATGGAAAGATTTCCTGGAGTGAAATTCCCAATCCTATGGGAAACCAGAGAATGAGGAATCACTGGGAATAGAGCTGTAAAAAGAAGGAAACACTTCCCAAAATTCCCAATCCTGGAGTTAATTTCCCAATCTTTTGGGAACCCAGGGAATGAGGGATGGCTGGGAATGGGGCTGTAAAAATGAGGAAACGCTTCCCAAAATTCCCAATCCTGTGGGAAACCAGGGAATGCATAAATAGAGGTGTAAAAACATGGAAAGATTTCCTGGAGTGAAATTCCCAATCCTGGGAATGAGGGGTGGCTGGGAATGGAGCTGTAAAACCATGGAAAGATTTCCTGGGGTCAAATTCCCAATCCTATGGAAAACCAGGGTATGAGGGATGGCTGGGAATGGGGCTGTAAAAACAAGGAAACACTTCCCAAAATTCCCAATCCTGTGGGAAGCCAGGGAATGAGGAATCACTGGGAATGGAGCTGTAAAAATGAGGAAACATCTCCCAAATTCCCAATCCTGTGGAAAGACAAGGAATGCAGAAATGGAGGTGTAAAAACATGGAAAGATTTCCTGGGGTTAAATTCCCAATCCTAAGGGAAACCAGGGAATGAGGAATCACTGGGAATAAATGAGGAAACACTTCCCAAAATTCCCAATCCGGAGGGAAGCCAGGGAATGTGGGATCTCTGGGAATGGTGCTGTAAAAATGAGGAAACACTTCCCAAATTCCCAATCCTGGGGGAAGCCAAGGAATGCAGAAATGGAGGTGTAAAAACATGGAAAGATTTCCTGGGGTCAAATTCCCAATCCTGGGGGAAGCCAAGGAATGAGGGATGGTTGGGAATAGAGCTGTAAAAAGAAGGAAACACTTCCCAAAATTCCCAATCCTGTGGAAAGATAAGGAATGTGGGAATGGAGCTGTAAAAACATGGAAAGATTTCCTGGGGTCAAATTCCCAATCCTGTGGGAAACCAGGGAATGAGGGATGGCTGGGAATGGGGCTGTAAAAACGAGGAAACACTTCCCAAAATTCCCAATCCTGGAGTTAATTTCCCAATCTTTTGGGAAGCCAGGGAATGAGGGATCACTGGGAATGGAGCTGTAAAAATGAGGAAACACTTCCCAAATTCCCAATCCTGTGGGAAACCAGGGAATGCATAAATAGAGGTGTAAAAAGATGGAAAGATTTCCTGGAGTGGAATTCCCAATCCTGGGAATGAGGGGTGGCTGGGAATGGAGCTGTAAAACCATGGAAAGATTTCCCGGGGTCAAATTCCCAATCCTAAGGGAAACCAGGGAATGTGGGATGGCTGGGAATGGGGCTGTAAAAATGAGGAAACACTTCCCAAAATTCCCAATCCTGTGGAAAGATAAGGAATGTGGGAATGGAGCTGTAAAAACATGGAAAGATTTCCTGGTGTGAAATTCCCAATCCTGTGGGAAACCAGGGAATGAGGGATGGCTGGGAATAGAGCTGTAAAAAGAAGGAAACACTTCCCAAAATTCCCAATCCCATGAGAAGCCAGGGAATGAGGAATCACTGGGAATGGAGCTGTAAAAATGAGGAAACATCTCCCAAATTCCCAATCCTGGAGTTAATTTCCCAATCTTTTGGGAACCCAGGGAATGAGGGATCACTGGGAATGGAGCTGTAAAAATGAGGAAACACTTCCCAAATTCCCAATCCTGGGGGAAGCCAAGGAATGCAGAAATGGAGGTGTAAAAACATGGAAAGATTTCCTGGAGTGAAATTCCCAGTCCTGGGAATGAGGGGTGGCTGGGAATGGAGCTGTAAAACCATGGAAAGATTTCCTGGGGTCAAATTCCCAATCTTTTGGGAAACCGGGGTATGAGGGATGGCTAGGAATGGAGCTGTAAAAACAAGGAAACACTTCCCAAACTTCCCAATCCTGGAGTTAAATTCCCAATCTTTTGGGAACCCAGGGAATGCAGGATTGCTGGGAATGGGGCTGTAAAAATGAGGAAACACTTCCCAAATTCCCAATCCCACATGAAGCCAGGGAATGCAGAAATGGAGCTGTAAAAACAAGGAACAATTTCCTGGAGTGGAATTCCCAGTCCTGGGAATGAGGGGTGGCTGGGAATGGAGCTGTAAAACCATGGAAAGATTTCCTGGGGTCAAATTCCCAATCCTAAGGGAAACCAGGGAATGTGGGATCTCTGGGAATGGAGCTGTCAAAACAAGGAAACACTTCCCAAAATTCCCAATCCCATGAGAAGCCAGGGAATGTGGGATCTCTGGGAATGGGGCTGTAAAAATGAGGAAACACTTCCCAAATTCCCAATCCTGGGGGAAGCCAAGGAATGCAGAAATGGAGGTATAAAAACATGGAAAGATTTCCTGGAGTGGAATTCCCAGTCCTGGGAATGAGGGGTGGCTGGGAATGGAGCTGTAAAACCATGGATACAATTCCCAAACTTCCCGTTCCTCTGGGATTTGCAGAGGGCAGCCAGGGATTGGTTGGAATGGCACCAATCAAGTTTTAGCAGGGACTGGGGGAAATTTTGGGAATTTTGGTGCAGGAATTGCATTCCCTACCTGGGTGGGGTTTAGAGTGGAAAAGGGCGCCTGGCCTGGAGAATTCCAACTGGAAAAAACCCTGGAAAGGCTCAGCCAGGAGCTGGGCTGGGAAAAAAAAAAAAATCAATGGAAAAAGGGGGAGGGAAGAGCTTAAAGCCCAAAGCTCCAGACAAATGGAGAGATTTAATCTGATTTGGGAGTTCTTGTCCTGATGGAATTATGCTGATTATGGATCATTTAGGAGCAGGGATAATCAAAACATGGATTTGTTCCGAGCTCTGAGGGGCTCCTGAGCCTCTTCCCGGGGCTGGAGGAGAGGCAGGGCTGCATCCCAAGGGAAAACTGGGGAGGCCTGGAGGGGCAGGGCGGGGAAAAAGGGGCCTGGGGATCTCTGGGATTGGGAAATTGGGGCTGGGAGCAGAGAGGGGATGCAGAAAATGGGATGATCCCAAGGGAAATGGTGGGAGCAGGGCAAGGAAAGTGGGATAAGGACATGTCTGGGATGGGGAATGGATCAGGAATGCAGCCCTGGGAAGGTAAAAACCCCTGGGAAAGTAAAAACCTTTCTGGAAAGGTTAAAATTCCTGGGGAGGTAAAAAATCCTGGAAAAGTAAAAAAATCCTGGGAAGGTAAAAACCCTTGGAAAGGTAAAATCCTTCTAGAAAGGTAAAAACCCCTGGGAAGGTAAAAACCCTTGGAAAGGTAAAATCCTTCTGGAAAGGTAAAAAATCCTGGAAAAGTAAAAACTTCTGGAAAGATAAAAACCCCTGGGCAAGTAAAAACCCCTAAAAAGTAAAAATTCCTGGGAAGGTAAAAGTTCCTGGGAAGGTAAAAATTCGTGGAGAGGTAAAAACTCCTGGAAAGGTAAAAAAACCTGGAAAGGTGAAAACTCCTGGAGAAGTAAAAATTCTTGGGAAGGTAAAAATTCCTGGAGAGGTAAAAACTCCTGGGCAAGTAAAAACCCCTGGAAAAGTAAAAATTCCTGGGGAGAAAACTGGGATGATCCCAGGGGAAAGCTGGGCTGGCAAGGTTTGGATGGTCAGAGTATGGAAAGAGGGATGTGGGGATCTCCAGGATGGAGAGGATGGGAAATTTGGATTGGGAACAGAACCAGGAATGGAGAAAACTGGGATGATCCCAAGGGAAAGCTGGGCTGGCAAGGTTTGGATGGTCAGATAATGGAAAAAGGGGTGTGGGGATCCCAGGATAGAGAGGAAGGGAAATCTGGATTGGGAACAGAGCAGGGGTGGAGAAAACTGGGATGATCCCGGGGGAAACTGCTCTGGAAAAGGCTCAGATGGTCAGGGCATGGAAAAAAGGATGCAGGGATCTCCAGGATGGAGTAGATGGGAAATTGGGATTGGGAACAGATCAGGAATGGGGAAAACCAGGATGATCCCAAAGGAAGCTGCTCTGGAAAAGGTTTAGATGGTCAGAAAATGGAAATATGGAAGTGGGGATCTCCAGGATGGAGAAGATGGGAAATTTGGATTGGGAACAAACCAGGAATGGAGAAAACTGGGATGATCCCAGGGGAAAGCTGGGATGGCAAGGCTTGGATGGTCAGAAAATGGAAAAAGGGGTGTGGGGATCCCAGGATAGAGAGGAAGGGAAATCTGGATTGGGAACAGAGCAGGGGTAGAGGAAAATCTTTTAGGATGATCCTAAAAGAAACTGCTCTGGAAAAGGCTCAGATGGTCAGGGCATGGAAAAAAGGATCTCCAGGATGGAGTAGATGGGGAATTGGGATTGGGAACAGATCAGGAATGGGGAAAACTGGGATGATCCCAAAGGAAGCTGCTCTGGAAAAGGTTTAGATGGTCAGATATTGGAAATATGGAAGTGGGGATCTCCAGGATGGGGAAGATGGGAAATTGGGATTGGGAACAGATCAGGAATGGAGAAAACCAGGATGATCCCAAAGGAAGCTGCTCTGGAAAAGGTTTAGATGGTCAGAAAATGGAAATGTGGAAGTGGGGATCTCCAGGATGGAGAGGATGGGAAATTTGGATTGGGAACAAACCAGGAATGGAGAAAACTGGGATGATCCCAAGGGAAAGCTGGGATGGCAAGGGTCGGATGGTCAGATAATGGAAAGAGGGAAGTGGGGATCTCCAGGATGGAGAGGATGGGAAATTTGGATTGGGAACAGAGCAGGGGTGGAGAAAACCGGGATGATCCCAAAGGAAACTGCTCTGGAAAAGGCTCAGATGGTCAGGGCATGGAAAGAAGGGAGCAGGAATCTCCAGGATGGAGAGGATGGAAAATTTGGATTGGGAACAGACCAGGAATGGAGAAAACCAGGATGATCCCAAAGGAAGCTGCTCTGGAAAAGGTTTAGATGGTCAGAAAATGGAAATATGGAAGTGGGGATCTCCAGGATGGAGAAAATGGGAAATTTGGATTGGGAACAGAGCAGGGGTGGAGAAAACCGGGATGATCCCGGGGGAAACTGCTCTGGAAAAGGCTCAGATGGTCAGGGCATGGAAAAAAGGATGCAGGGACCTCCAGGATGGAGTAGATGGGAAATTGGGATTGGGAACAGATCAGGAATGGGGAAAACCAGGATGATCCCAAAGGAAGCTGCTCTGGAAAAGGTTTAGATGGTCAGAAAATGGAAATATGGAAGTGGGGATCTCCAGGATGGAGAGGATGGGAAATTTGGATTGGGAACAGAGCAGGGGTGGAGAAAACCGGGATGATCCCGGGGGAAACTGCTCTGGAAAAGGCTCAGATGGTCAGGGCATGGAAAAAAGGATGCAGGGACCTCCAGGATGGAGTAGATGGGAAATTGGGATTGGGAACAGATCAGGAATGGGGAAAACCAGGATGATCCCAAAGGAAGCTGCTCTGGAAAAGGTTTAGATGGTCAGAAAATGGAAATATGGAAGTGGGGATCTCCAGGATGGAGAAAATGGGAAATTTGGATTGGGAACAGAGCAGGGGTGGAGAAAACCGGGATGATCCCAGGGGAAACTGCCCTGGAAAAGGCTCAGATGGTCAGGGCATGGAAAGAAGGGAGCAGGAATCTCCAGGATGGGGAAAACAGGGAACAATCCTGCTGCAAAGCGGGATGGGGACTCTCCCCACGGCCTGGAGATGCCGCTCCCGGTTTTCCTGCTTCTCCTCACGGCTCATTTTCCCATTAGTGTCTGCTCGGATTAGGGATGCGCTCGCTCTCCCCCTCCGGCCGAATCCCAGGCGCCAGCAGGAGCTGGAAACTGCATTAGGGCCGTGCCAAGGAGCCCCTGATGCCATTAGGGGCGAGCATTAGAGGTGCTAAGTGACAAGGAGCTCATCAGGCCGGGATTGATGGAAACGCCGTTCCCGGAGCCGGCAGGAGCAGGGCCCTTCATTCAGCAGAAATTGTTTAATTGGGAAGGTCGGGATTGTCTCTGCCTGTCTCCTTCCTGCAGCTCTGGAGCTCCTCGGGATGCGGCAGCAGCGGGAGTGAGGAGAAGGTGCAGGTGGCAGAGGGGAGGGAAAACTCCCAAATCCATCCATCCTGCTCGTCCTTGCCCTCTTGGCAGCTTGAGGATTCCCAGGTTGGTCATTCCTGGGAATTCCAGAGTTCCAGAGCCGGGAAAAACCGGGTTGATGGCTGTCCTGAGGGAGCTGAGCCCTTCCCTGGGCTGCTGCAGAAGTAACTGGCAATCACAACTGGGAGAGCACAAAGTCGGGCTCTGTTGGGAAGGAAGCTGGGCTTTGTTGGGAAGGAAGCTGGGCTTTGTTGGGATGGAAGCTGGGCTTTGTTGGGAAGGAAGCCGGGCTCTGTTGGGAAGGAGGCTGGGCTTTGTTGGGAAGGAAGCCGGGCTTTGTTGGGAAGGAAGCCGGGCTTTGTTGGGATGGAAGCCGGGCTTTGTTGGGAAGGAAGCCGGGCTTTGTTGGGATGGAAGCTGGGCTTTGTTGGGATGGAAGCCGGGCTCTGTTGGGAAGGAAGCCGGGCTTTGTTGGGAAGGAAGCTGGGCTTTGTTGGGAAGGAAGCCGGGCTTTGTTGGGAAGGAAGCCGGGCTTTGTTGGGATGGAAGCTGGGCTCTGTTGGGAAGGAAGCTGGGCTCTGTTGGGATGGAAGCTGGGATTTGTTGGGAAGGAAGGTGGGCTTTGTTGGGAAGGAGGCTGGGCTTTGTTGGGAAGGAAGCCGGGCTTTGTTGGGAAGGAAGCCGGGCTTTGTTGGGATGGAAGCCGGGCTTTGTTGGGAAGGAAGCCGGGCTTTGTTGGGATGGAAGCTGGGCTTTGTTGGGATGGAAGCCGGGCTCTGTTGGGAAGGAAGCCGGGCTTTGTTGGGAAGGAAGCTGGGCTTTGTTGGGAAGGAAGCCGGGCTTTGTTGGGAAGGAAGCCGGGCTTTGTTGGGATGGAAGCTGGGCTCTGTTGGGAAGGAAGCCGGGCTCTGTTGGGATGGAAGCTGGGCTTTGTTGGGATGGAAGCCGGGCTTTGTTGGGAAGGAAGCTGGGCTCTGTTGGGAAGGAAGCCGGGCTCTGTTGGGAAGGAAGCCAGGCTTTGTTGGGAAGGAAGCCGGGCTTTGTTGGGAAGGAAGCTGGGCTTTGTTGGGATGGAAGCCGGGCTCTGTTGGGAAGGAAGCTGTCAGGATCTTTAGCTGCTCACAGTGACCCTGAGAAAAGTTCCAAAGTCTCTTTTCCCAGCCCAGTGCTAGAAGGAGTCAGGGCTCTTCATTTCTTGCTCTCAAGGTTGTTTATTGTTCCTTATCTATAAAAAATTTTCTCCTGCCCTGCCGAGGTCAGCTCAGCAAGACAATCCAGGCACTCTGCCTGCCCCCAGGGCAGTGTTATGTCTTTATACTAAAAACTACCTGTACAATGTTTACAATTCCTTCCCAATACCCATCACCTGTGTTAGACAGTGAGCTTCTACTCTAAACCAATCTGTGAGTGCCACCATCCCAGCAGAAGATGGAGAAGAAGAAGAAGAAGAAGAAGGAGAAGAAGAAGAAGAAGGAGAAGAAGAAGAAGAAGAAGAAGAAGAAGAAGAAGAAGAAGAAGAAGAAGAAGAAGGAGAAAGGCTGGACACGCCCAAGTTCCTCCATCTTGTCCCCTGAAGCCCCATACCAAAAATCCTAAAATCTACATTTTCACCCTGTGATAATTTTATTATTATACTATTCAAACTTCTGTGACTTTCAGGTCCTCATACAAAGCTGGTAACTGGCTCCAGGGGTCATAATCAAACCCACAGGTGTTTTGGGCTTCGTGCCAGGGCTTCTGAGCCCCCTGGCAGGGGTCTTGGCAGTCCAGGACAGCCAGAGGGATCTCCTGAATTCCGACACCACTGGAGCTTGTTGCTCTGGCCATTATTGATATTTGCCATTCCCAACTTGTGCCACCATCACAGCAGAAGATGGAGGCCAAGAAGAAGAAGGAGAAAGGCTGGACACACCCAGTTCCCTCCATCTTGCCCCCTGAACCCCCATACCAAAAACCCCAAAATCTACTTTTCCACCCCGTGATAACTGCACCATTATTCTACCTAAACTGTTGTAGCTTGCTGATCTTCATCTAAGGTTGGTAATTTGCTCCACGGGTCATAATCAAACACACACAGGCGTTCTGAGCTCTGTGCCAGGGCCTCTGAGCCCCCTGGCAGGGGTCTTGGCAGTCCAGGACAGCCAGAGGGATCTCCTGGGTTCCCACAGGAAGCCTGGCTTTGTTGGTGTTATAAATATCAATCGTGAGCCAAAATTACCACAAATTTAGCAAAGATTTATTAATTTGTCTGCGAGACTGAAGTTTGGTCTTTGAAACCACCACAGCCAAAGAGTCAGTGTCGAGCCCGGGATCGGCGCCGGGTGAACACGGATCGGACCCCTTGAGCGTCAGTCACCCCAGTTCACGCTCGCGGCTCCGCGCAGAGAGGTTTTGTACAGTTTATTCTGCCCGAGGCAAAGATGACCGAATTTTCTTTGTGTCTCTTCACATGCATAACCTTGGCTTTACGTGTGCAGAGGTAGACAAAGATCCAGCCCAGGTGTCTCGATGCAGCATTCACATGCATCAGGGTGGCTCGTTGATCATCGCCATCAATCATCCGATCATTGCCGTAGATGTAATTCTATTCTTACATTAGAAAACCCCAATGTTATCTCAACAAAGTCTGGGAGCTGGATGTGTATGAATAAGACACTTCTCCCGGCCAGGGTGGTCAAAAGACACAGTTTGGATCTTACAACATTTTATACATTATTAGCATGAATTATCTCGACCATATACTACACAAGGATTTATTAATTTGTCTGCGAGACCGAAGTTCAGTCTTTGAAACCACCACAGCCAAAGAGTCAGCGTCGAGCCCGGGATCGGCGCCGGGTGAACTCGGATTGGACCTCCCGAGTGTCAGAGTCTCCCCCTTGGTTCACGCTGGCGGCTTAGCGAGGTTTTGTACAGTTTATTCTGCCCGAGGCAAAGATGACCGAATTTTCTTTGTGTCTCTTCACATGCATAACCGTGGCTTTCCATGTGCAGAGGTAGACAAAGACCCAGCCCAAGTGTCTCGATGCAGCATTCACATGCATCAGGGTGGCTCCGTTGATCATTGCCGTCGATGTAATTCTATTCTTACGTTAGAAAACCCCAGTGTTATCTCAACGAAGTCTGGGAGCTAGATGTGTATGAATAAGACACTTCTCCCGACCAGGGTGGTCAAAAGACACAGTTTAGATCTTACAACATTTTATACATTATTAGCATGAATTATCTCGACCATATACTACACGAAGATTTATTAATTCGTCTGCGAGACCGAAGTTCGGTCTTCGAAACCACCACAGCCAAAGAGTCAGCATTGAGCCTGGGATCGGCACCGGGTGAACTCGGATTGGACCTCCCGAGTGTCAGAGTCTCCCCCTTGGTTTACACTGGCGGCTTAGTGAGGTTTTGTACAGTTTATTCTGCCCGAGGCGAGGATGACCGAATTTTCTTTGTGTCTCTTCACATGCATAACCTTGGCTTTACGTGTGCAGAGGTAGACAAAGATCCAGCCCAGGTGTCTTGGGGGTGGTGCGATTGATCATCGCCATCGATCATCGCCGTAGATGTAATTCTATTCTTACATTAGAAAACCCCAATGTTATCTCAACAAAGTCTGGGAGCTAGATGTGTATGAATAAGACACTGCTCCCAGCCAGGGTGGTCAAAAGACACAGTTTGGATCTTACAATATTTTATACATTATTAGCATGAATTATCTCGACCATATACTACATGAAGATTTATTAATTTGTCTGCGAGACCGAAGTTCAGTCTTTGAAACCACCACAGCCAAAGAGTCAGCGTCGAGCTCGGGATCGGCGCCGGGTGAACTCGGATCTGACCTCCCGAGTGTCAGAGTCTCCCCCTTGGTTCACGCTGGCGGCTTAGTGAGGTTTTGTACAGTTTATTCTGCCCGAGGCGAGGATGACCGAATTTTCTTCACATGCGTCGCTGTTTCTTTCCATGTGCAGAGGCGGACAAAAGCCTCGTCCAGGTGTGTCCTTGTCGGAGAAGCCGTGGATTCACGTGTATCAGGATGGCGCCGTTGTTGTCTTGATAGATGCAATCGGCAGGGCGATATTCGATATTCGATATTCAATATTCGATATGCGATATTCGATATTCAATATTCGATATTCGATATTCGATATGTGATATTCGATATTCGATATTCGATATTCGATATTCGATATTCGATATTCGATATTCGCTCTTGGGTGGCTCCCGACCACTCGGGAACAACTCGGGAAACCGACGATCATCGCCCTGGAAGCTTCCATTCTTACGTTGAAGCATCGATGTTTATCTTAACGTGCGTCTGGGAACTTGTTGAATCTGAACAAGACAGCAGCTCCAGGGTAGTCAAAAGACACGTTTTGGATTTTATGATATTTTATACGTTATTAGCATGAATTATCACTACCATATCCTACAGCTGGGACGGCAGCCGTAAAGCCCCGTGTCCGCGGCCGTAATTCCTTCACCCCACATTGATCCCGCGGCCTCTGCTGCCCACGGAGCGGCCGGGGGACGGGCTGGGCATCGATCCCGGCCGGGGGGACGGGCTGGGCATCGATCCCGGCCGGGGGGACGGGCTGGGCATTGATCCTGGCCGAGGGGACGGGCTGGGCATCGATCCCGGCCGGGGGGACGGGCTGGGCATCGATCCCGGCCGGGGGCCAGGCTGGGCATTGATCCCGGCCGGGGGGACGGGCTGGGCATTGATCCCGGCCGGGGGGACGGGCTGGGCATCGATCCCGGCCGGGGGACGGGCTGGGCATTGATCCCGGCCGGGGGGACGGGCTGGGCATCGATCCCGGCCGGGGGGACGGGCTGGGCATTGATCCTGGGCACCTCGGCCAGGCCGGGGCACCCCTGACCCTGCCCGTGCTGGGAGGGAATTCCCAGGGTGGTTCCAGCCCCGAGCATCCTCAACCCCTGCTCCTTCTAGGAGTGAATTCTCAGGATTATTCCAGCCTGGAACATCCCTGATCCCTGCTTGTTCTGGGACCAAATTCCCAGTCTGATCCCAGCCTGGAGAATCCTTGATCCCTGCTCATTCTGGGAGCAATTCCCACATTAATCCCAGCCTACAGAGTCCCTGATCCCTGCTTGATCTGGGACCAAATTTCCATCCTGGAACATCCCTGATCCCTGCTTGTTCTGGGAGCAATTCCCACATTAATCCCAGCCTGGAGAATCCCTGATTCCTGCTCATTCTGGGACCAAATTCTCAGCCTGATCCCAGCCTGGAACATCCCTGATCCCTGCTTGTTCTGGGGGCAATTTCCAGATTAATCCCAGCCTGATCCCAGCCTGGAGAATCCCTGACCCTTGCTTGTTCTAGGAGCAATTCCAAGGCTGATTCCAGCCTGGAACATCCCCGATCCCTGCTCATACTGGCACTGAATTCACAGCCTGATCCCAGCCTGAAGAATCCCTGATCCCTGCTCATTCTGGGAACAATTTCCAGATTAATCTCAGCCTGGAGAATCCCCGATCCCTGCTTGTTTTGGAACCAAATTCCCAGTCTGATCCCAGCCTGGAGAATCCCTGATCCCTGCTTGTTCTGGGAGCAAATTCCCACATTAATCCCAGCCTGGAGAGTCCCTGATCCCTGCTTGTTCTGGGAGCAAATTCCCATCCTGGAACATCCCTGATCTCTGCTTGTTCTGGGAGCAATTCCCACATTAATCCCAGCCTGGAGAATCCCTGATCCTTCCTCTTTCTGGGAGTAATTCCCACTCTGATCCCAGCCTGGAATATCCCTGATCCTTGCTTTTTCTGGGACCAAATTCCCATCCTGGAACATCCCTGATCTCTGCTTATTCTGGGAGCAATTTCCAGATAAATCCCAGCCTCATCTCAGCCTGGAACATCCCTGATCCCTGCTTGTTCTGGGAGCAAATTCCCACTCTGATCCCAGCTGATCCCAGCCTGGAACATCCCAACCCCTGCTCATTCTGGAACCAAATTCCCAGATTAATCCCAGCCTCTGTCGTCCCTCTCCTTCCCACCCATATGAATACCTGGCAATATTTATAATTATGGCTTTTTTGGGGATAAAACCCCTCCACAGCCGCTGCTGCTGCTGCAAGGGGCAGATCCCAAATCCCACAGCACCAAACTCCCTGCTGGGGGATGCAGGGATGGAGGGGGAATTTGGGGGGATCTGTGGGATTGGGGGGCGCAGGGGGGCACAGATGAGACCCCAGTGTGAGATCCCATGGGATGGGAGAGGAAAATGGAAAACCTGGATCAAAGGAGGAGCTGGATTTACTGCTGAGGACACGAAGGGCTCATTCCAAGGGTGTGGAAAAGCTTCTGGAAAGGCCATTTCCAGCTGGTTCTGGTCCAGGGAATCGCTGGTTTTATGGGATTTTGCTGCCAGATCCGTGTTTTGTGTGGATTTCTGCAGCCTCGCTGGGCTGGGGGTTCATGGGTCCCCAAATCTGTGTCAAATTCCAGCAGGGAATATTTGATGGAAGCTACAACTCCCTGCCTGGAGCCTGGAAAAACACTGGAGCTCTTTGGATCCAACGCCCCATTCATTAATTAATAATGGGAAACCCATTAACAGGATCATCCAGACCCTAATGATGAGGAGAGGATGGATCCATATCCCGAATTCCCGACTGTTTAAAAGCCTGCCTGGAATCCTGGGATTTTTCCAAGCCTTCCCCTCTCCCAGGTCTCCATGGAAGTGAACGTTTCATGTGTTCCTTTGCCTCAATCCGCCGTGTTTGGACCAAAATAATGCTCCATGTGCTTCCCAGAGCTGCTCTGCGGGCGGATTCTGTCAGGAAATAAAAATATCCCAACACCCACCTGGCCAGGCTGAGGCTGCAGAGACAGAATTCACAATCCCACCCTCGGCAATTCTGCAGCGTGGAGGGGCCCACAGAGGTGTCCCAGGCCAGGCTGGAGCCCCTGGGACAGTGGAGGTGACCCTGCCATGGCAGGGGTGGCACTGGGTGCGATTTCAGCTCCTCCCATCCTAAACCATCCCAGGGTTTTGGTGGCACTGGGTGGGATTTCAGCTGCCTCCATCCCAAACCATTCCAGGGTTTTGCTGTCCCATCCCTCTGTCCCTGGAAGTGCTCAAGGCCAGACTGGGATAATCTGGGATAGTGGGAGGGGTCAGAGTTGGATCTGGCTGCTCCTCCCATCCCAAACCATCCCAGGGTTTTGTCCCAGGCCAGGCTGGAGCCCCTGGGACAGTGGAGGTGACCCTGCCATGCAGGGGTGGCACTGGGTGGGATTTCAGCTCCCTCCATCCTAAACCATTCCAGGGTTTTGTTTTCCCATCCCTCTGTGGGTGCTGCAGGAGCAGCTCTGAATGCCAGGATTTGCTGGACACAGGGAATGGTTTCACTGCCAGGGACCAGGGTTAGATGGGATTTTGGGGCTGGCAGGAATTTTCAGAGGAGCTGTGGCTGCCCCTGGATCCCTGGAAGTGCTCAAGGCCAGGCTGGGATAATCTGGGATAGTGGGAGGGGTCAGAGTTGAGTCTGGCTGCTCCTCCCATCCCAAACCATCCCAGGGTTTTGTCCCAGGCCAGGCTGGAGCCCCTGGGACAGTGGACGTGACCCTGCCCATGGTAGGGGTGGCACTGGGTGGGATTTCAGCTTCTTCCATCCTAAACCATCCCAGGGTTTTGTTTTCCCATCCCTCTGTGGGTGCTGCAGGAGAATGGATGCCAGGATTTGCTGGATGCCTGGGATTTGGATGCCAAGATTTGCTGGACACAGGGAATGGTTTCACTGCCAGGGACCAGGGTTAGATGGGATTTTGGGGCTGGCTGGAATTCCCAGAGCAGCTGTGGCTGCCCCTGGATCCCTGGAAGTGTCCAAGGCCAGGCTGGGATAATCTGGAATGGTGGGAGGGGTCAGAGTTGGATCTGGCTGCTCCTCCCATCCCAAACCATCCCAGGCTCTTGTCCCAGGCCGGGCTGGAGCCCCTGGGACAGTGGAGGTGACCCTGCCAGGCAGGGGTGGCACTGGGTGGGATTTCAGCTCCTTCCATCCTAAACCATCCCAGGGTTTTGTTTTCCCATCCCTCTGTGGGTGCTGCAGGAGCAGCTCTGGATGCCAGGATTTGCTGGACACAGGGAATGGTTTCACTGCCAGAGGGCACAGGGAGATGGGATTTTGGGAAGGAATTCCTGGCTGGGCTGGAATTCCCAGAGCAGCTGTGGCTGCCCCTGGATCCCTGGAAGTGTCCAAGGCCAGGCTGGGATAATCTGGGATAGGTGGGAGGGGTCCATCCTGTGCCCATCCCCGCTCCCTTTGTGCCCATCCCTGCTCCCCCTGTTCCCATCCCTGTGCCCAGCTGTGCCCATCCCTGCTTCCCCTGTGCCCTTCCCTGTGCCCATCCCTGTTCCCTTTGTGCCCATCCCTGTGCCCATCCCTGTGCCCAGCTGTGCCCATCCCTGCTCCCCCTGTTCCCATCCCTGCTCCCCCTGTGCCCATCCCTGTGCCCATCCCTGTGCCCATCCCTGCTCCCTCCATGCCCATCCCTGCTCCCTTTGTGCCCATCCCTGTTCCCTTTGTGCCCATCCCTGCTCCCCCTGTTCCCATCCCTGCTCCCTCTCTGCCCATCCCTGTGCCCTTCCCTGTGCCCATCCCTGTGCCCGGCTGTGCCCATCCCTGTTCCCTTTGTGCCCATCCCTGCTCCCCCTGTGCCCATCCCTGTTCCCATCCCAGTGCCCTTCCCTTTTCCCATCCCTGTGCCCGGCTGTGCCCATCCCAGAACCGGAGTTGCCTTTCCCGGGATCTCCTTGGAGCCGGGAAGTGGCGGAATTTCGGAATTTCCCCCTCTCCCGGCGGAGGGGGAGCCAATTACCGGCAGCTGGTGAGAGCAGAGAATTGTTATTAATTTCCAGGCGAGCATATGCTGTGTGTTAACAGCGCCCGAGCCGTGGCAGAAGGGCCCGGCCCGGCCAGATGGCTCAGCCTGCCTTGGGAATGGCTCCTGCCATCCCACAGAATTCCCAGATTAATCCCTGCCTGATCCCAGCCTGGAGCATCCCTGATCCCTGCTTGTTCTAGGAGCAATTCCCACTCTGATCCCAGCCTGGAGAATCCCTGATCCCTGCTTGTTCTGGGAGCAATTCCCAGCCTGATCCCAGCCTGGAGAATTCCTGATCCCTCCTTATGCTGGGACCAAATTCCCAGAATATTCCCAGCCCAGAACATCCCTGATCCCTGCTCTTTCTGGGAGCAATTCCCAGCCTGATCCCACTCTGATCCCAGCCTGATCCAGCCCAGACAATCCCTGATCCCTGCTCATTCTGGGACTGCATTCCCAGCCTGATCCCAGCCTGGAGAATCCCTGATCCCAGCCCAGAACATCCCTGATCCCTGTTTGTTCTAGGAGCAATTCCCAGCCTGATCCCAGCCTGGAGAATCCCTAATCCCAGCCCAGAACATCCCTGATCCCTGCTTGTTCTGGGAGCAATTCCCAGCCTGATCCCAGCCCGATCCCAGCCTGATCCCAGCCCAGAGAATTCCTGATTCCTGCTCATTCTGGGAGGAATTCCCAGATTAATCCCAGCTCGGAGCATCCCTGATCCCTGCTTGTTCTGGGAGCAATTCCCACTCTGATCCCAGCCTGATCCCAGCCCAGAGCATCCCTGATCCCTGCTCATGCTGGGACTGAATTCCCAGTCTGATCCCAGCCTGGAGAATCCCTGATCCCAGTCTGATCCCAGCCTGGAGAATTCCTGATCCCAGCCCAGAGCATCCCTGATCCCTGCTTGTTCTGGGAGAAATTCCCAGTCTGATCCCAGCCCGATCCCAGCCCTGAGAATTCCTGATCCCTGCTCATTCTGGGAGCAATTCCCACTCTCATCCCAGCCTGGAGAATCCCTGATCCCAGCCTGATCCCAGCCTGGAGCATCCCTGGCCACCCCTGCTCATTCTGGGAGCAATTCCCACATTAATTCCAGCCTGGAGCAACCCTGATCCCTGCTCATGCTGGGATTAAATTCCCACTCTGATCCCACTCTGATCCCAGCCTGGAGCATCCCTGATCCCTGCTTGTTCTGGATCCAAATTCCCACTCTGATCCCAGCCTGGATTTTCCTTTGCTCATCTCCATCCCCAACTCCCAGCAGGACCCTTTTCCTTGGGAATTTTGCCCAGATTTCCCTGCACGTTGCTTTTCTCCACCTTTTAGTGACAGCGATGGATGGAATGAATCCCTTGAGGAGCTCCAGAGGTGAATCCACAGGACAGGATTAACCCGGCATGTCGGGATTAACAACCCCACACCCTCCTGCCGCACCCAAACCCCCGAATTTGAGGGAATCTCGGAACCTTTCCCTCCCCGCTGGGAACTCCGGGAATGCGGCGGCGGCGGCGTCGTCACCGTCCCTTTAAATCCCAGGGCTGGAATCGGGAGCGAAACCTCTCCAGGGAAAAGGGGTAAAAATAACTCCGAGTCCGCGGCCGCGGGAGCAGCCGGGCTCTGTCAAGGGCAGGGACGAGCGCTCGTTAAAAATAGGAATAATTAATTATTCCAGCGGGGACAGACAGGGCGCTTAATGAGCGCTTGGGCTGGAAGATTCCCAGCGTGGAGCACCCAGGGCCCTGGGAAGGTCCAGGGCGGGATGGGAGCGCTGGGTGGTGCTGGGAGGGCAGGAGGAGGAGGAGGAGGAGGAGGAGGAGGAGGAGGAAGGAGCTGCTCCGTGCCAGGGAAAGAAAACACCGGGATGTGAATTCCAGCCCTGAGCTGAGCCCGCTGACGGAGCCGTTGGGTCCCCCCGGCAGCGCTTGGGTTTAATTCCCCGTTTTTAATGAAAATGGGAATTTTTGCGGGTCCGGCTGGGGAGGGGCCGCCCGGGGCACCCCCCGTGCCCTCCCCCTGGGCTGTGCCCGCTGCTGCTCCCGGGCTCTGGAATGCCCGGGCATTCCCGGCGCTTCCCACCCGCGGCTGCTCCAGCGGGGGAAGGAAAAGAGGGTTTGGGAGGAGAAGGGTGTGGGGCCGTGGAGAGGATGGGGCAGGTCCAGGGGTGGATGGGGCAGATCCAGGATGGGGCAGATCCAGGGGATGGGGCAGATCCAGGGGTGGGATGGGGCAGATCCACGATGGGGCAGATCCAGGGGATGGGGCAGGTCCAGGATGGGGCAGATCCAGGATGGGGCAGATTTGTGGGGTGGGATGGGGCAGATCCACAGGGTAGGAAGGGGCAGATCCAGGATGGAGAAGATCCAGGGGTGGGATGGGGAAAATTCAGGGGGGACGGGGCAGATCCATGGGATTGGATGAGGCACATCCAGAGGTGGGATGGGGCAGATTCATGGGGTGGGATGGGGCAGATTTGTGGGGTGGGATGGGGCAGATTCACGATGGGGCAGATCTATGGGGTGGGATGGGGCAGATCCATGGGGTGGGATGGGGCAGATTCATAGGGTGGGAAGGGGCAGATCCACGATGGGGAAGATTCAGGGGTGGGACGGGGCAGATCCACGGGATTGGATGGGGCACATCCAGAGGTGGGATGGGGCAGATTCATGGGGTGGGATGGGGCAGATTCACGATGGGGCAGATCCAGGGGTGGGACAGGGCAGCTCCAGCTCCCTCCTGCCCCTCGCCCCAGATCCAGGCCAGGAAAACCTCGACCCGCCGGGGTTGTGGCCCCGTGCAATGAATACCGGAGAGATAATGGGGAGAGGAGCAGCTGAGCACAGCCCCGGAGAAATACCAGAAACATCGGGCATTGAAGGAGCAGAAGCCTCGAGATGGAGCCTTTTCCTTGGATCTCATCGGCTCCCAACCCTGCCAGGGGCATCCCGGGAGGAGCCTGAAGGATCTGATGTTTTGCCCCACTCATGGCACCAAATTCCCGATGTGCGGGGCTCCAAACCCGCCCATCCCAGATTTCCTGAGCGCCGGGGGAGGGGAAGGGAGAGGCCGATCCATGGAGCAGCTCCCGATGCTGCTGACCCAGCCGGGAGATGATTCACGGCCCCGGCGCTGCCGAGCGTTTCTGCAGAAGGAAGCAATAATGGAGATGAAGCAAAGCCATCGTCTCCGCGGGATTTATGGAGTGCAGCCGTAGCTCCCGACCTTCCGGGCTCTGCCCCAGCTCCCGCAGGGCGCAGCTCCCGCCGCCCTCCGGCTCCGGGGAGGTGAAACCCAGGGAAAACGGGAGCTGAGATCCGGAGCGCCCTTGGCTGGGGATGGGGAGAGCCCGGGAGGGGAGCGGGGTGGGCAGCTCAGCTCAGGGAATGCTGATCCCGCTGGAGCTGGGATGGAACAGGAAGGGTCAGGGAAGGGAGAGGGGTGAGCAGCTCAGCTCAGGGAATGCTGATCCCACAGGAGCCAGGACCGCGATGGAGGAGCCTGGCAGGGAGGGAAGAAGAGTGAACACCTCAGCTCATGGAATGCTGATCCCGCTGGAACTGGGATGGAACAGGAAGGGTCAGGGAGGGGAGCAGAGTGAGCAGCTCAGCTCAGGGAATGGTGATCCCACTGGAACTGGGACCAGGATGGAGGAGCCTGGCAGGGAGGGAAGGGTCAGGGAAGGGAGTGAGGTGGGCAGCTCAGCTCATGGAATGCTGATCCCACTAGGAATGGAGCAGCCTGGCAGGGCAGGATTGCCCAGGGAGGAGAGCAGAGTGAGCAGCTCAGGGAATGCTGATCCCACTGGAAATGGAGGAGCCTGGCAGGGAGGGAGTGCCCAGAGAAGGGAGTGGGGTGAGCAGCTCAGCTCAGGGAACGCTGATCCTGTTGGAACTGGGATGGAACAGGAAGGGTCAGGGAGAGGGGAGCAGAGTGAGCAGCTCAGCTCAGGGAACGCTGATCCCATTGGAAATGGAGGATCCTGGCAGGGCAGGATTGCCCAGGGATGAGAGCAGAGTGAGCAGCTCAGGGAATGCTGATCCCACTGGAACTGGGACCAGGATGGAGGAGCCTGGCAGGGTGAGAAGGCCCAGGGAAGGGAGTGGGGTGAGCAGCTCAGGGAATGCTGATCCTGTTGGAAATGGGACTTGGATGGAGCAGCCTGGCAGGGAGGGAGTGCCCAGAGAAGGGAGCAGAGTGAGCAGCTCAGGGAATGCTGATCCCATTGGAAATGGAGCAGCCTGGCAGGGCAGGATTGCCCAGGGAAGGGAGCGGGGTGAGCAGCTCAGCTCAGGGAATGCTGATCCCACTGGAGCCAGGACCAGGATGGAGGAGCCTGGCAGGGTGGGATTGCCCAGGGAGGAGAGCAGAGTGAGCAGCTCAGCTCAGGGAATGCTGATCCTGTTGGAAACAGAGGATCCTGGCAGGGAGAGAAGGCCCAGGGAAGGGAGCAGAGTGAGCAGCTCAGGGAATGCTGATCCCACTGGAAATGGAGCAGCCTGGCAGGGCAGCATTGCCCAGGGAAGGGAGCGGGGTGAGCAGCTCAGCTCAGGGAATGCTGATCTCGTTGGGAATGGAGCAGCCTGGCAGGGCAGGATTGCACAGGGAAGGGAGTGGGGTGAGCAGCTCAGGGAATGCTGATCCCATTGGAACTGGGATGGAACAGGATTGCCCAGGGAGAGGGGAGCAGGGTGAGCAGCTCAGGGAGTGCTGATCCCATTGGAAATGGAGGAGCCTGGCAGGGTAGGGATGCCCAGGGAAGGGAGTGGGGTGAACAGCTCAGCTCAGGGAATGCTGATCCCACAGGAACTGGGACCAGGATGGAGGAGCCTGGCAGGGAGAGAAGGCCCAGAGAAGGGAGCAGGGTGAGCAGCTCAGGGAACGCTGATCCCGTTGGAAATGGAGGAGCCTGGCAGGGCAGGATTGCCCAGGGAGAGGGGAGCAGAGCGAGCAGCTCAGGGAATGCTGATCCCACTGGAAATGGAGCAGCCTGGCAGGGCAGGATTGCCCAGAGAAGGGAGCAGAGTGAGCAGCTCAGGGAATGCTGATCCCACTGGAACTGGGATGGAACAGGAGTGCCCAGGGAGAGGGGAGCAGGGTGAGCAGCTCAGGGAACGCTGATCCCGTTGGAAATGGAGGATCCTGGCAGGGAGGGAAGGCCCAGGGAAGGGAGCAGGGTGAGCAGCTCAGGGAACGCTGATCCCGTTGGAAATGGAGGATCCTGGCAGGGAGGGAAGGGCAGCCCTGGGTTTGTCCTGGCAGAGCTGCTGGGGCTGTTGGGATGAGCCAGTGCATCAGCACCCGCAGTAATCGAGTTACAAACTCCATCACTGACTCACAGCTCCTCTTCTCCATCATCCCAGCCTCACGGACACCCCAGACTCCCGTCTGTTTCCAATTAGCCCGGCTCCCCTGGCCCCGTGCCGAGGTGATTTGTGTGCCCATCATCCTCACCCCATGCCCTGGGCACGCAGCCCCAAGGGAAAAGGGGGAACAGAATCACGGAACCTCAGCACAGACCTGAAATTCCATGGGCAGGGACCCTCCCGTGCCCAAGGTTTGGGCACCCCGTGGATGGAGCCCCTGGATCTCTGTGGGGATGAGGAGAGCCTGGAATGGGATCCTGCAGGAGCCAACAGAGCTGCCCCAATATTCCCCTCCCTGCTGCTTTTCCCCTTCCAGGCCCATTCCCAAGGGGCTGATTCCCATTTTCCTGGAGAGTGCAGCGCTCCCCCATTGCACTTTAACCTTTATCCCATTATTGCAGCCATCGGCCCCTTCCTGTCCCCAGAGCCCCATCAGGGCCAGGCCCAGCTCCTCCTGCCCTGACCCCCCTCTCCAGGGCTCCTGGCTCTTTTCCTCCTCAATTATTTGGGATTATTGATCCCAAATCCCCCTCGAGGGGCTCTGCTCTGTTATGGCTCCGTTTTTCCCACTGCTGTCATCCCAACAATCCCACAGCCTTCCCCTTCCCCCTGCATCCAACAGGAGCATGAAGGGATTGGGAATTCCAGGATTTCGTGGGCAAAGATCAAAGAACCCCAGGATCAAAGATTCCCAGGATTGGGAATTCCAGGATTTCATGGGCAAAGATCAAAGGGCCAGGACTGGGAATTCCAGGATATTGTGAGGAAAGGGCCAGGATTGGGAATTCCAGGATTTCGTGGGAAAAGATCAAAGGGCCAGGACTGGGAATTCCGGGATTTTGTGAGGAAAGGGCCCGGATTGGGAATTCCAGGATTTTGTGAACAAAAATCAAAGGGTCAGGATTGGGAATTCCAGGATTTCATGAACAAAGATCAGAGGGCCAGGATTGGGAATTCCAGGATTTCGTGAACAAAAATCAAAGGGTCGGGATTGGGAATTCCAGGATTTTGTCAGCAAAAATCAAAGGGCCAGGATTGGGAATTCCAGGATTTCATGAACAAAGATCAGAGGGCCAGGATTGGGAATTCCAGGATTTTGTGAACAAAAATCAAAGGGCCAGGATTGGGAATTCCAGGATTTTGTGAACAAAAATCAAAGGGTCAGGATTGGGAATTCCAGGATTTTGTGGGCAAAGATCAAAGCAGGAGAGGAGATGGCTCCAAGCAAACCCTCCCAGGCCGGTGGCAAACAACGTTTCCCCTGTGCTGGGAGTGCTTTCCTTGGGAAAAAAGGGAGAAAATTGCCCAAACCCACCTTGCCACACCCCAGAAAAGTCCAAAATCACCCTCCGGGGCTTTTTCCCCCCAAAAAAGCCGGGATTTGGGATGGAAAGCTGCTCCCAGCTGAGTGCCACCAGCAGGGATGGTGGGAATGAGCCCGGGTGTCCCCTCAGGGACAGGAGGAGGGCTCTGAGACCCTCAGGGTGTCACCAGCTGTGAAAACGGCGAAGGACCAGGAAAAATGGGATCACTGAGGGCTTTTCCCACCCGAGAAGGGACGGACCAGGAAAAATGGGATCACTGAGGGCTTTTCCCACCCGAAGAGGGACAGACCAGGAAAAATGGGATCACTGAGGGCTTTTCCCCTCCTGAAGCAGGACCGGGGTGCAGCTCCCTGACCCTCAGGATGCTCGGCCTCCCTCTGCCTCCCTCTGCCGCCGGAGTTTGTCTGTTTGGGCCAACAAACAAACAAAGAAAGAAAACCAAACAAACCAAACAAACAAAGCTCTGCCAGCTCGGCCTCCCCCCATGCCTGGAGTGGATGCAAATCAATCCCGGAGCGGCAGCGGCACCCGAGGACCGGGAGAAGCTTCTGGAATTGCAGAGGGAGCCCGACCTGCGCCTGTGACAGCGGCCCCGGCTCCGTCCTGCGGGGCGGGGATGCGGGGAGGGGCTGCGGGGTCCGGGAATGGGGGAAAACGAGCCGGGAATGGGGTTTGGGGTTTGGAACGGGATGAGGGCGTTCATGCCATGAACAGGGGATGTGGGGTCAAGGAGTGGGGGGAAAATGAGTTGGGAATGGGGTTTGGAGCAGGATTAGGGTGCCCAGATGGGCTTTGGAAAAGGATTAGGGTGTTCACACCACAGGAATGGGGTTTGGAACATGGTTAGGGTGCCCAGATGGGCTTTGGAAAAGGATTAGGGTGTTCACACCACAGGAATGGGGTTTGGAACATGATTACGGCGTTCACACCCCAGACAGGGGGTGCAGGATCAAGGAATGGGGGGAAACAAGCCAAGGATGAGGCTTGGAGCAGGATTAGGGTGTTCACACCACAGGTATGGGGCTTGGAGCAGGATTAGGGTGCTCACACCGCAGACAGAGGATGTGGGATGCAGGAATGGGGCGGCACTGAAGGTGGGTGTAGGGTTTGGGGCGGGATAAACGTGTTCACCCCACAGGGATGGGGCCTGGAGCAGGATAAATGTGTTCCCATGACAAGGATGGGGCTTGGAGCAGGATTAGGGTGTTCCCATGACAAGGATGGGGTCTGGAGCAGGATTAGGGTGTTCCCATGACAAGGATGGGGTCTGGAGCAGGATTAGGGTGTTCCCATGACAAGGATGGGGTCTGGAGCAGGATTAGGGTGTTCCCATCACAAGGATGGGGTCTGGAGCAGGATTAGGGTGTTCCCATCACAAGGATGGGGTCTGGAGCAGGATAAATGTGTTCCCATGACAAGGATGGAGCTTGGAGCAGGACAAACGTGCTCACCCCGCAGGGATGGGACCTGGAGCAGGATTAGGGTGTTCACACCATGGGGAGGGAATGTGGGATGCAGGAATGGGCTGGCACGGGAAGTGGGGATGGGATCTGAGGCAGGATAAACGTGTTTACACAACAGGATTGGGGTCTGGAGCAGGATTAGGGTGTTCACACCACAGGGATGGGGCCTGGAGCAGGATAAACGTGTTTACACAGAGGGGATGGGGTCTGGAGCAGGATAAATGTTTTCACCCCATGACAATGGGGTCTGGAGCAGGATTAGGGTGTTCACACTGCAGGGATGGGGTCTGGAGCGGGATAAACGTGTTCCCATCACAAGGATGGAGCTTGGAGCAGGATTAGGGTGTTCACACCATGGGGAGGAAATGCGGGATCAAGGAATGGGCTGGCACGGGAGGTGGGGATGGGATCTGGAGCAGGATAAACGTGTTTACACAACAGGATTGGGGTCTGCAGCAAGATTAGGGTGTTCACACCACAGGGATGGGGCCTGGAGCAGGATAAACGTGTTCACACTGCGGGGATGGGGTTTGGGGCAGGATTAGGGTGTTCACACCACAAGGATGGGGTTTGGGGCAGGATTAGGGTGTTCACACCACAAGGATGGGGTTTGGGGCAGGACAAATGTGTTCACACTGTGGGGATGGGGCCTGGAGCAGGATAAACGTGCTCACCCCGCAGGGATGGGGCCTGGAGCAGGATTAGGGTGTTCACCCCGCAAGGATGGGGTGTGGGGCAGGATAAATGTGCTCACCCTGCAGGGATTGGGTCTGGAGCAGGATAAACGTGTTCCCATCACAAGGATGGGGTTTGCAGCAGGATTAGGGTGTTCCCATCACAAGGATGGGGCCTGGAGCAGGATTAGGGTGTTCACATGACAAGGATGGGGTTTGGGGCAGGATTAGGGTGCTCACCCCGCAGGGATGGGGCCTGGAGCAGGATTAGGGTGTTCCCATCACAAGGATGAGGTCTGGAGCAGGATTAGGGTGTTCCCATCACAAGGATGAGGTCTGGAGCAGGATTAGGGTGTTCCCACCACAAGGATGGGGTTTGGGGCAGGATTAGGGTGTTCTCATCACAAGGATGGGGTCTGCAGCAGGATTAGGGTGTTCACACCACAAGGATGGGGTCTGCAGCAGGATTAGGGTGTTCACCCCGCAGGAATGGGGTCTGCAGCAGGATTAGGGTGTTCCCATCACAAGGATGGGGCCTGGAGCAGGATTAGGGTGTTCACACCACAAGGATGGGGTTTGGGGCAGGATTAGGGTGTTCCCATCACAAGGATGGGTTTCGGGGCAGGACAAACGTGCTCACCCCGCGCACGGGCAGTGCCCCGCACTCACCCCCCGCTCTCCCCTCCACCCCCGCACCCGGAGCCGCTCCCGCAGCCCCCGGCAGGCCCGGGTGCGGCAGGGAAGATTAGCGCTGTTTCCTTTTCGCCGCCGAGGAGCGTAATCCCCCCTTTGAAAGGCGCAGCCCGCGCTTGATGCTTCCTGACATTAATATTATCATCCCCGAGCAGCCGCAGAGCGCGGCTGTCGCCCGCGATTAGGGCACTGACACAGATCGGTGCGAGATTTCACAAGCGGCTCATTACGGCTGACTCGGGCTCGGCTCGGCTTATATAACTCATCTTGCATAAAGCTGTCACCTGCAGGAGCTGCTGCCCCGCCGGGTGCTCGCCGAGGCTGCTCCGGGGCGCTCCGAGGCCGCCGAGGCTTCCCCTGCCCGGCCCTGCCTGGATGAGCGTCCCTGCAGGGAGGGTTCGGGGATTTGGGGCTGGGATGGGCTGGGATGGGGTGAGAGGGAGGTGGTGCAGGGTTGGGAGGGGTTCAAGGATGGCCGGAGCCTTGGAGGGGTGAAAGGAACCCCCAGAAATCCGCTGGGGAGTCAGACTGGTATCAGTGGTAGAGGAACATCTTCTAGGGGAATGGTGCAGGTTTGGGGGGGTTAAAGGATCGCTGGAGCCTTGGAGAGGTGAAAGAAGCCCCCAAAGTCCCACCCTGGATGGGACCCTGTGGAATTGTTCCTGGTCCATCTCATCCTGGATGGGAACCTGTGGAATCATTTCTGGTCCATCCCATCCTGGATGGGACCCTGTGGAATGGTTCCCAGTCCATTCCATCCTGGATGGGAACCTGTGGAATCATTTCCATCCCATCCCATCCCATCCCAGATGGGACCCTGTGGAATCCCAGGCTGGGAACTGGGATGTTCCCAGTCCATCTCATCCTGGCTGGGAACCTCTGGAATTGTTCCTGCTCCATCCCACCCTGGCTGGGACCCTGTGCAATGGTTCCCAGTCCATCCCATTGTGGATGGGACCCTGTGCAATGGTTCCCAGTCCATCCCATCATGGATGGGACCCTGTGCAATGGTTCCCAGTCCATCCCACCCTGGATGGGAACCTCTGGAATTGTTCCCAGTCCATCCCACCCTGGATGGGACCCTGTGCAATGGTTCCCAGTCCATCCCATCATGGATGGGACCCTGTGCAATGGTTCCCAGTCCATCCCACCATGGATGGGACCCTGTGCAATGGTTCCCAGTCCATCCCACCATGGATGGGACCCTGTGCAATGGTTCCCAGTCCATCCCACCCTGGATGGGACCCTGTGGAACAGTTCCCAGTCCATCCCACCATGGATGGGACCCTGTGCAATGGTTCCCAGTCCATCCCACTCCTCTGCAGGCCCCCCCAGCCCTGGCAGTGCTGCTGATGTGACCCCGCTCCCCAAAGGGCTCATCTCATTAATCTCCAATTAATCAGAGCCCTCATTAGCGACCGCAGACCAACCGCGCCTCTGCCGGCTCCTGCCAGGCCTGGGGGCTCACAGGCAACATTTTGGGGCTTTTCCCTCTCATTTCCCAACGTTTTGGGTCTGAGCCTTCCCCCAGAGCTCCCAGCCCGCGTTCTGGGGGTTTTGCTCCATTTCAGGGGCCCTGAACTCCCTGCTGAGGAGTTTTTTGGGGGTGCAAAGCCTTCCCTGGGGTTTGTGCTTCCCCAGTCCATGTTTTAGTGGCTCCGTGTGTTGTAGGGCAACATTTTGGGATCGGGTGGGCCCGGTGAACCCAACAAACCCGAAACCCCCGTGAGCTGTGGAATCATTTCCACGCTACCTGAGCGAGAGGAGGCAACCCTTGCCAGCCCTGCTCGTTCCCAGACACCCCGGAGCCGAGGATGCCAGGGGATGCTGGCGCTGGCCAGGCCGGCCTAATTAAGGATAAATCATTAATGAGCAGCCCTGCCTCGCTGGCAGGTGGGGGGATGTGGCACTGTGACCGTGCTCACAGGGGTCTGAGGATGAGGGAGGAGACGAGGATCTGACTCCATGATTCAGAAGGCTGATTTATTATTTTATGATATTTATTACATTAAAACTCTACTAAAAGAATAGAAGAAAGGATTTCATCAGAAGGCTGGCTAAGAATAGAATAGGAAAGAATGATAACAAAGGTTTGTGGCTTGGACAGAGAGTCTGAACCAGCTGGGCTGTGATTGGCCATTAATAAGAAACAACCACATGAGCCCAATCCCAGATGCACCTGTTGCATTCCACAGCAGCAGAGAACCATTGGTTACATTTTGCTCCTGAGGCCTCTCAGCTTCCCAAGAGAATAAATCCTAAGGAAAGGGTTTTCCATGAGAGACGTGTGCGCCATGGCAGCGGGTTGTGGCACGGCGGGTGACAAAGCCACGGCCGCTCCGCCGGGGTCCCGCTGGCGCCGCCACCTGGGTTCCTGCCCCACCCCTTTCCTGTGTCCCCTTTGTCCCTCCTGTCACCGCTGTGACATCTCCTCCCGACACCCAGCCCCAGCCTTATCATTACATGGAAATTACGGGCAAGAATCGCAGCCGGGAGAGAAATCGGGCTGGGCTGGGACGGGGAAATGGAGAGCGAGGATAAAACCGGGACCATCAGGAGGAGGAGGAGGAGGAGGAGCGGCCGCTCCCGCTCCTCTCCGGGGCTAAATGAGAGGGAGAAGAGGAATCCAGGCGGTGCCCGCCCTTCCCGCTCCCTTCCGGATCCCAAATCCCCTTTTCCCCGCACCCACGGAGCCTCCAGCCCGGCCCCGGCTCAACCCCTTTAATCTGCTGCTGTCAGCGGCTGCCAGAACCCAAATCCACCTCCCGAAATCCGGCAGGATAATGCCAGGCAGGGAGGGAGATGCTATCGGCTCCTCTCTGCCTCCTCTCCCCGCTCCCTCTTCCCTCCCCATCCCTCCTGGGATGCAGGAATTGCAGTTTTGGGGTGCAGGATTTGCTGGTTTTGAACACAGAAATTGTAGTTTTGGGGTACAGGAATTGCAGTTTTGGGGTGCAGGATTTGCTGGTTTTGAACGCAGAAATTGTAGTTTTGGGGTACAGGAATTGCAGTTTTGGGATGTAGGAATTGCTGTTTTGGGATGCAGGAATTCCTGTTTTAGGGTGCAGGAATTGCAGTTTTGGGGTGCAGGAATTGCTGGTTTGGGATGTAGGAATTGCAGTTTTGGGGTGTAGGAATTCCTCTTTTGGGATGCTGGACTTGCTGCTTTGGGATGCAGGAATTGCAGTTTTGGGACGCTGAAATTCCTGTTTTAGGGTGCAGGAATTGCTCTTGTTTTGGGATACTGGAATTCCTGTTTTGGGATGCTGCAATTTCAGGTTTTTTCCAGGACACAGGAACTGCAGTTTTGGGATGCAGAAACTGCAGTTTCGGGATGCAGGAATTGCTGTTTTGGGATGCAGGAATTGCAGTTTTGGGACGCTGAAATTCCTGTTTTAGGGTGCAGGAATTGCTCTTGTTTTGGGATGCTGCAATTGCAGTTTTGGGATGCTGCAATTGCAGTTTTGGGATGCTGGAATTGCAGTTTTAGGATGCAGGAATTGCTCTTTTTTTTGGGATGCTGGAATTCCTGTTTTGGGATGCTGCAATTGCAGGTTTTTTCCAGGACACAGGAACTGCAGTTTTGGGGTGCTGGAATTGCAGTTTTGGGATGCAGAAACTGCAGTTTCGAGATGCAGGAATTGCTGTTTTGGGATGCAGGAATTGCAGTTTTGGGACGCTGAAATTCCTGTTTTAGGGTGCAGGAGTTGCTCTTGTTTTGGGATGCAGGAATTGCAGTTTTGGGGTGCAGGAATTGCTCTTTTGGGGTGCTGGAATTCCTGTTTTGGGATGCTGCAATTGCAGGTTTTCTCCAGGATGCAGGAACTGCAGTTTTGGGATGCTGGACTTGCTGTTTTGGGATGCAGGAATTGCAGTTTTGGGATGCAGGAATTGCAGTTTCGGGATGCAGGAATTGCAGTTTCGGGATGCAGGAACTGCAGTTTCAGGATGCAGGAATTGCAGTTTTGGGATGCTGGAATTGCAGTTTTGGGATGCAGGAATTGCAGTTTTAGGATGCAGAAATTGCTCTTGTTTTGGGATGCTGGAATTGCACTTTCAGGGTGCAGGAATTGCAGTTTTGGGATGCAGAAACTGCAGTTTTGGGATGCAGGAATTGCAGTTTTGGGATTGCTGTTTGGTAAGCAGAGCCCCGGGCTCCCACCTGAGCCTCCTGCCATCCTCTGGATGCTCCAGCACCAAAGCCCGCGCAGCAGGGGCTGCTGTCAGGACAATTGTCACCCTGGCGGGTGACAGCAGCCGCTGTCACACACGCGTTGTCTCCAGCCGGCGCTGGCTCCGCTCCGCTCCCAATTCCAGCATTTCCTCCGGAATTCAGCACAGCAGGGAGGGAAAAGGGCTCCTCCAGGCCCCTCTGCCCGTGGGGTGGCAGTGCCACCTCCCTGGGGACAGCAGGGGATGATGCCTCGGTCTCCTCTTGCTGCTCCACACTGGGAAAAGGATTATTTTTTATTTTTATTTTTATTTTTATTTTTATTTTTAATTTTTATTTTTATTTCTATTTCTAATTTTTGTTTTTATTTTTATTTTTATTTTTATTTTTATTTTTATTTTTATTTCTATTTCTAATTTTTATTTTTATTTTTATTTTTATTTTTATTTTTTATTTTTATTTTTAATTTTTATTTTTATTGTTTAATTTTAATTTTAATTTTTATATTTTTATATTTTTTATTTTATTTTTAATTTTATTTGTAATTTTTATTTTTATTTTTAATGCCTCCTTCCACCTCTCCCGGCTTCCCTACCTGCGTGGAGGGGGATTTAAAGAGATTCCAGCCCCATCCTGGGTGTGCCAGGATTGGGAATTCCAGGATTTCGTGAGCAAAGATCAAAGGGCCAGGATTGGGAATTCCAGGATATTGTCAGCATCCCAAAACAGCAATTCCAGCACTTCAAAACAGCAATTCCAGCATCCCAAAACAGCAATTCCAGCATCCCAAAACAGCAATTCCAGCACTTCAAAACAGCAATTCCAGCATCCCAAAACAGCAATTCCAGCACTTCAAAACAGCAATTCCAGCATCCCAAAACAGCAATTCCAGCATCCCAAAGCAGGAATTCCAACACCCCAAATCAGGAATTCCAGCATCCCAAAGTAGGAATTCCAGCATCCCAAAACAGGAATTCCAGCATCCCAAAACAGCAATTCCAGCATCCCAAAGCAGGAATTCCAGCTTCCCAAAGCAGGAATTCCAACACCCCAAAACAGCAATTCCAGCACCCCAAATCAGGAATTCCAACACCCCAAATCAGGAATTCCAGCATCCCAAAACAGCAATTCCAACACCCCAAAACAGCCATTCCAGCTTCCCAAAAGAGCAATTCCTGCCTCCTGAAAAAAGCAGTAAATCCTGCATCCCTGGGGAGGGGAATCCATGGGTTGTGGGAAAAGCCGTCCCACAGTGAAATCGCCCATCCCAAGATGGGTGGGATTCCCTGTGCCCGGGGGTGGGGAGGGGGTGCCAGGGCTGTCCCCCTGCCCAAGGGGACCAGGACACAGGGACAGAGGCTCAGTGACCCCCCTGGGCCTGGAATTCCGGCCCCGGGAGCTGCCAGGCCAGGGCTGCCCTGGGATATTTTCCAGCCCATTTGCATGGGCACCTCCAGGTCATTTCGATCACTTTAAGCCACTTATCCGCCCATTTCCCTGCCCATAATATTCCCTAATTCGATTACTGCAGCCTCCGCGCGCTGCAGGGAAATCAGCGGGGATGTCACCGGAGCCAGCGGCTGCAGCCACCCCCAGCGGCTCCTGCTGGGGACACCGGGGACACCGGGGACACTGGGGACGTTGGGGACACCGGGGACAGTGGAGACAGTGGGGACATTGGGGACACCGGGGACATTGGGGACAATGGGGATGCTGGGGATACCAGAGACATTGGGGACAATGGGGACACCGGGGGCAGTGGGGACACTGGGGACAATGGGGGCATTGGGGATGCTGGGGATACCAGAGACATTGGGGACAATGGGGACACCGGGGGCAGTGGGGACACTGGGGACAATGGGGGCATTGGGGATGCTGGGGACACGGGGGACAGTGGGGACTTTAAGGACACTGGGGACAATGGGGACATTGGGGACACTGTGGGGACATTGGGGACATTGGGGACACTGGGGACATTGGGGACACTGGGGATGTTGGGGACATTGGGGACATTGGGGATGCTGGGGATACTGGGGACATTGGGGACTTTAAGGACAGTGGGGACACTGGGGACAATGGGGACATTGGGGACACCAGGGACATTGGGGACTTTAAGGACACTGGGGACAGTGGGGACAATGGGGACACTATGGGGACATTGGGAACATTGGGGACACTGGAGACATTGGGGACCTTGGGGACCCCAGGGACTTTGGGGACAATGGGGACAATGAGGACAATGGGGACAGCAGGGACCTCAAGGACACTGGGGGTGCTGGGGACATTGGGGACACTGGGGACATTGGGGATGCCAGGGACGCTGGGGACATTGAGGACATTGGGGACACTGGGGATATTGGGGACGTTGGGGACACCAGGGACTCTGGGGACACAGGGGGTGCTGACAACACCAGGGACATCGGGGATGCCAGGGACACCAGGGACACCAGGGACATTGGGGACAATGGAAACGCTGGGGACACCGAGGACACCCCCGGGGCCTGTCCCAAGGAGCCCCCAGGGAGGTGCCAGCCCTGGCCTGGGGTGCAGCCACCCTCAGGTGGCTCCAAGGGTTCTGATTTATCCATTCCAGGAAAAACGGGAGGGAGTGGGATTGAAATTCCAGCTCTGATCCCAAAGAGGGATCGAAGGGGATGGATGGATGGATGGATGGAGGGAAGGGAAGGGAAGGGAAGGGAGGGGAAGGGAAGGGAAGGGAAGGGAAGGGAAGGGAAGGGAAGGGAAGGGAAGGGAAGGGAAGGGAAGGGAAGGGAAGGGAAGGGAAGGAAGGAAGGAAGGAAGGAAGGAAGGAAGGAAGGAAGGAAGGAAGGAAGGAAGGAAGGAAGGAAGGAAGGAAGGAAGGAAGGATCAGGGATGAGTGGTTGGATCTGATCTTTCCCAGCCTGAAGAATTCCCCGATCCCGTGAGAGCAGAGAGAGGAGACTCTGCCCCTGCCCATCCCAACCCCTGCTCGGAGCTGCAGGACCCGAATCCTTTCCAGGCTCATTCCCGCGGCTCCAGGGGGAGCCCTGCAGGCCAATCAACGCCAGGGCGCTAATGAGAGGCCCCGCGTTAATTGGCAGCTGCCTAAATGAAGCTTCCGTGTGCGCAGGAGAAGCCGGGATCGGTGGATTCGGAGCCGGGCACATCCAATTTGTGCCGGCAGCAGCCTCGGGAAGCTCAATTAAGCTGCTCTGGCTTTTCTAATCAATCCCACCCCGCTCGCCCTGGGCTGGTGAGGGGGTGAGGGCAGCACGGCCATGCCTGGATTCTGATTCCAATGGAATTTCCATCCTGGGATCCACAGGCAGCCGGGAATTTGCCACCCTTATTCGTATTTTGGGTTTTTTTTTTAAACTTATAAATCAACCCCCAAGTTTTCCTTTGGAAAAGGTTTCCTTTGGAAAGGACGGGTTTGGCTTTTGGGTGGTGCTTGAAACGTCATTCCCAAGGGAGATTGGCTCTGAGCTGCAGGATCTGCTTCTTCCAGAGGGTTTGGAATATTTGGAATATTCTCACTGCACCCTCTTGCCCTCCTGGAATGTTCCTCAGGACATGGGCAGGAAAATGGGATTTTCCCACCCATGAGGATGTGGAGCTTTTGCTGTGTGGAAAGGAAGGAATTTTCCAAGGTTTCTCCAGCAGGGATCCCTTGCCTTTCATTTCAATCTCACTTATAGTTCCTATATTCTCAGAATCTTTTGCCAGACAATCATATTGATAAGGCTTTCCTGTTCCATCTTTCCCAACTCCTCATTAAGCTGGAAAAGGAAAGCAGCAAATCCCAGCTGGAGAGCCCCGACCCCATCCCTGCCCTGCTCATCTCCCAGGGAATTCCCGAGGAATTCCTGAGGAATTCTGAGGGATTCCCATCTCCAGAGCTGCTCCAGCCCCGGGAATGGGAACACGGAGCCGCCTGGGGAGGAAAAGCAGCCGGGGTGGAGGAGCCCGGAGTGCCAGGTGGGGATCAGATGGCAGCGAGGCCGCTCCTGCAGCTATAAATAAATAAATAAATAAATAAATAAATAAATAAATAAATAAATATCGCTGCTGACACAGCAGGCAGGGCTGCAGGGCTGAGACAGCCCGGAGAGCCAAAGGGATTTGGGGACCTTGCCAAGGCCCCGGGGGCTGAGCGGTGCCAGCAGAGCTGGGAGTGGCTGTGGCACCTCCTGGGTGGCATTGCCTGGGTGGCATCGTCTGGGTGGCATCTCCTGGGTGGCATTTCCCGAGTGGCACCTCCTGAGTGGCTCCTCCCGTGATGTTTTCCCAGGATGTGTCCCCTGCACGCCCCCGATGTCTCACCCTGGGGTGGCACCACCTTCCCTGAGCCTTTCCCGAGGCAGAGATCCCATCCCAGCTCCATCCTGAGCATTCCTGAGGCAGGGATCCCATCCCAGCTCCATCCTGAGCCTTTCCCGAGCCAGGGATCCCATCCCAGCTCCATCCTGACCATTCCCGAGCCAGGGATCCCATCCCAGCTCCATCCTGAGCCTTCCTGAGGCAGGGATCCCATCCCAGCTCCATCCTGAGCATTCCCGAGGCAGGGATCCCATCCCAGCTCCATCCTGAGCATTCCCGAGGCAGGGATCCCATCCCAGCTCCATCCTGAGCCTTCCTGAGGCAGGGATCCCATCCCAGCTCCATCCTGAGCATTCCCAAGGCAGGGATCCCATCCCAGCTCCATCCTGAGCCCTTCCCGAGGCAGGGATCCCATCCCAGCTCCATCCTGAGCATTCCCAAGGCAGGGATCCCATCCCAGCTCCATCCTGAGCCCTTCCCGAGGCAGGGATCCCATCCCAGCTCCATCCTGAGCATTCCCGAGGCAGGGATCCCATCCCAGCTCCTGTTGGAGCCTTTCCCAAGGCAAGGTGGCCCTAGGGGGGGACAGACCCAGTGCCACCATAGATGCTGTGTCCACCTCTCTCCTGTCACCGAGTTTTTGGGAGTTCACAGTGACCTGCACATGGCAGATGGCCCTGTGAGGGGACAGGCCCAGTGCCACCATGGATGCTGCAGCCACCCCCTCCTGTCACCGAATTTTTAGGTGTTTGAGGTCACCTGCACATGGCAGGTGGCCCTTGGAGGGGACAGACTCAGTGCCACCATAGATGCCACAGCCACCCCCTTCTATCACTGAATTTTTGGGAGTTTGAGGTGACCTGCACATGGCAGAGCCACCGCGCTGGTGGCATTGCAGTGCCACCAGGGGTGCTGCAGCCACCTCCTCCTGTCAGTGAATTTTTGGGAGCTCTCCGTGCCCTGCACACGGCAGAGCCACCACGCTGGTGGCATCCCAGTGTCACCATGGATGCCGCAGCCCAGCCCTGCTCTCAGTGAATTTTTGGGAGCTCTCCATGCCCTGCACACAGTGAAACAACCACGCTGGTGGCATCCCAGTGTCACCATGGATGCCGCAGCCCCCCCCTGCTCTCAGTGAATTTTTGGGAGCTCTCCGCGCCCTGCACGGGGCGGAGCCGCCGCGCTGGTGGCCCGGGTGGCCGGGAGGGGGGGACAGGCGCGGTCCCTCCCCGCAGGAGCCGCTGTCACCTCCGCTGCTCTCTCGGCCGTCAGCCTCGGCGGCCCCAGATCGCTGCTGACATTTCCGTGCCAGCCCTCGGCACCTGAGCCAGACGCCGGCGCCGGGAGGGAAACGCTGGGGAATTTTCTGTGCCAAGGAACAGATTCCTGCCCATCCTCGCTCTGCCCCGGCGTCCGAGCGGGGCCGGGATCAGCGGCAGGGATCACCGGGAGGGGCCGGGATCACCGGGAGTAATCACCGGGAAGGGCAGGGATCACCAGGAGGGGCCGGGATCACCGAGAGGGGCTGGGATCACCGTGAGGGGCAGGGATCACCTGCAGGGATCACCGGGAGGTGGAAGAATCACTGGGATGGGATCACCGGGAGGGGACAGGGATCACTGAGAGGGATCCCTGGGAGGGGCCGGGATCACTGGGAGGGATCACCGGGAAGGGCAGGGATCACCGGGAGAGGCCGGGATCACCAGGAGGGGCTGGGATCACCAGGAAGGGACAGGGATCACTGGGAGGGATCATTGGGAGGGACAGGGATCACTGAGAGGGATCCCTGGGATGGGCCAGGATCACCAGGAGGGATCACTGGGAGGGGCAGGGATCACCAGGAGGGATCATTGGGAGGGGCTGGGAACACCGGGAGGGGCCGGGATCACCAGGAAGGACAGCGCAGGAATGGCCGGGATTTGGGATCGGGACACTGCTGGGATGGGCTGGGATCTTCCGTGGGGGACCAGAGGGTTCCCGTGGGATGGAGGGGGGAAAAGAGAGGGAATTGTTCCCATGGAATGCAGGGAGCAGGGATGGAGGCAAAGGGAATGGTTCCCATTGGGTTGAGGGAAAAGGTTTGATGAAAAAGGGAATTGTTCCCGTGGGATGGAGAAAACAGGGATGGGGGGAAAGGAGAGGGAATTGTTCCTGCTGGATTGAGGGAACAGGAATGGTGGCAAAGGAGATGGTTCCCATGGGATGGAGAAAACAAGGATGGGGGAAAAGGAGAGGGAATTGTTCCCATGGAATGCAGGGAGCAGGGATGGAGGCACAGGGAATTGCTCCCGTTGGATGAGGGCACTGGGATGGAGATGAAGGGAATTTTTTCCATCAGATAAGGGCACAGGGAATCATTCCCATTGGATGAGGGCACAAGGAATTGTTCCCATGGGATGAAGGGAAGGGTGACAAAGGGAATTGTTCCCAATGGATGGAGATGGGATCAGGATTGGATGGATAAGGATGGAGATGAAGGGAATTGTTCCCATCGGATGAAGGGCACAGGGAATTGTTCCCATTGGATGAAGGGAAGGGTGACAATGGGATTTGCTCCCATTGGATGGAGGCACAGGGAATTGTTCCCATTGGATGGAGGCACAGGGATGGAGATGAAGGGAATTGTTCCCATTGGATGAAGGGCACAGGGAATTGTTCCCTTTGGATGAGGGCACAGAGATGAAGGGCACAGGGAATTGTTCCCATTGGATGAAGGGAAGGGTGACAATGTTCCCACAGGATGAAGGGAATGGTTCCCATTGGATGAAGGATGGTGGCAAAGGGAATTGTTCCCGTTGGATGGAGGCACAGGGAATTGTTCCCATGGGATGAGGGCACAGGGAATGGTTCCCAATGGATGGAAGCACAGGAAAGGGTGACAAAGGGAATTGTTCCCATGGGATGAAGGGCACAGGGATGGTGACAAAGGGAATTGTTCCCATGGGATGAGGGCACAGGGAATTGTTCCCATTGGATGAAGGGCACAGAGATGGAGGCACAGGGAATTGTTCCCATGGGATGAGGGCACAGGGAATTGTTCCCATGGGATGAAGGGCACAGGGATGGTGACAAAGGGAATTGTTCCCATGGGATGAGGGCCCAGGGCAGGGCACCCAGCCCAGGGAGAAGCGGCCCTTGCAGAGGCTCGGGAGCGCCGCGGGAGCAGCCGGAGCGGGGCCGGCTCCCTCCTCACGCACTCCCGGCCAGGGAATGCAGCAAATCGAGTTTGGCTGAGAGCTGGGGCCGGGCCGGGCGGCTGCTCCCGCCCCCCATTCCCGGGAATGAGATTTCCAGGCACTCCCAGGATGGTAAATGAGTAATTGCAGCAGCGCTGGCCTGGACGTGGCGTCCTTGGCTGGTGCTTCCCGAGCCTCCACGGCTCCAGGGGAACAGCAGGGCTGGGAAACGTCTGGAAAAACACTGGATTCCTGTGTATCAGCAGAGCAGGCCGGGGTGGATGACTCCTCATTCCTTGGGGGGACAGGAGAGGATCCCCATGCCATGAAAAACGGGAACGAGGCATTAGAAATCCTCCCCTATGAGGGTGGTGGGATGGAATTCCCAGAAAATGCCACCAGTGGTGGCTCTGCCACACACAGGTCATGGAGAGCTCCCAAAAATTTGGTGACAGGAGGGGGTGGCTGCAGCATCCATGGTGGCACTGGGTCTGTCCCTTCCCAGGGCCACCTGCCATGTGCAGGTCACTGTGAATGCCCAAAAATTTGGTGACAGGAGGGGGTGGCTGCTGCATCCCTGGTGGCACTGCCTGTGTCCCCAGTGGGGCCACCAGCGTGGTGGCTCTGCCGTGTGCAGGTCACCTCAAACTCCCAAAAATTCACTGAGAGCAGGGGGTGGCTGTGGCATCTATGGTGGCACTGAGTCTGTCCCCAAACAAGCCCATCTGCCACGTGCAGGTCACTGTGAACTCCCAAAAATTCAGTGACAGGAGGGGGTGGCTGCAGCATCCATGGTGGCACTGGGTCTGTCCCCAACTGGGGCCACCTGCCACGTGCAGGTCACCTCAAACTCCCAAAAATTCACTGACAGGAGGGGGTGCCTGCTGCATCCATGGTGGCACTGGGATGCCACCAGCGTGGTGGCTCTGCCGTGTGCAGGTCCCAAAAATCCGGTGACAGCCGGGGGTGGCTGTGGCACCTGTGGTGGCGCTGGCTCTGTCCCCAGCTGGGGCCACCTGCCATGTGCAGGTCACCGTGAGCTCCCAAAGCTCGGCGCCAGGAGCGGGTGGCATTTCTCACCGTGGCTCCCGAGCCGTCAGGGAGCAGCCGGGAAGGGCTTGCATTGCCCGGCAGAGGTTAAAGAGGCGAAATCAGTTCAGAAACAGCAGCGAGGGCAAAAATAGCCTGAGCTTTGCGTGGAGCTGTCGGGGTCCATCAGTGTCGGGGTGCTCCAAGGACTCCCGTGGCCCGTGGCCACTGTCAGCAGCCGCCCTGGGAACGCCATTCCCGAGGAATTCCCTGCGGGAAGGGCGAGCTGAGGGCTGGGCTGGGCCCCGCGGCTCCGGGAGCGGAGCGAGGGTGAGGATGAGGATGAGGATGAGGATGAGGATGCGGGGCTCTCCCAGCAGCGGGAGGAGCTCTGGCAAAGGGGAGGGACAGGGAATGTCCCCGAGGGTGTCCTTGTGCCCGCAGTGACCCCGCCGCGCTGCCGGGGCTGGGGGAAAACCTTGCCCCGAGTGAAAAAGAATAAAAAATATCAAGAGTCACATCGGCAAGGGCAGGAAATGAATTCCAGGCCGGGCTTGGAGCAAGCTGGGATGGTGGGAGGTGGCACTGGGTGGCTTTAGGGTCCCTTCCAAGCACAGCGAGCTGGGGGTCTGTGGTGGGTGGGATTCCAGAGTTTGGGAGCCGGAGGATTTAATCGGAGGGGCTCGGTTTGGTGCACAGCCCGGAGGGGAAAGCCCCGATCTGGGAATTGCCAGCCTCAAACCGGGCTCAGGGAGGTGATGCCCTACTCCTGTTCCATCACTGGGATTCGGGAGCAGAGGAGCAGAGGTGAGGCCCCCCCTTCCAGCCATCCCTGACACCCTAAAAACTCCGAGGGGAGTTAAAAAACCCCAATTTTGGGGCTCAGGCTGCTGCAGGAGCCCGACACGGGGCATTTGAGAGCAGAGCCAGGGCTCGGCAGGAGGGGAAGCAGCATCCAGGTGCGGATGTCCCCTCTCGTCACCCAGGTGTGCCCGCGGCCGAGCTGCTGGGGCTCCTCCCGGCGTTTTTAGGATGAGGAGCGGGCGGGAGAGCGGCTGTGTCCCCAGGGATTACACCGCTAATGCCGAATCCATCACGGTAACAACCTCGGCTCCCATTAATGTGATAACGCTCGGCGGAATTAAAGCCCGCAGTCGGGAGGGTGAGCAAATCCCACCCATGTTAATGGGGCTTAAAGGGAGGGAGGGAGGGACGGGAGGGATCCGCCGGTGCCATCGATCAACCCCCGAAAGGGAACAAAGCCAGGGAGGGCTCTCCGTCCCCAGGGACTTCATCGGGATCCTCTGGAAGTGGGGGAGAGCAGCCAGCCCTGGCTGTGCCGCTTCGGCACTGGGAGCACTGGGAGCACTGGGAGCACTGGGAGCTGGCTGCCTGTAATCGGCTTTGCTGATTGACCTTATCACCCCTCAAAGGCTGGCAATAAAGTTGTGGAGTTTCTTGTGTTTTCGTAGTTTTGTTTTTTTTTGGTAGGGTTTTATTTTTTTCCTCCCCTTCCAAGCCTGAATATTTCCGTCGGTGCTCGTTCCTCTCCTCCACCACGGTGAGGCCTTGCCGGTCTCCTGCGATCCCAAAACCCGGATCTGCATCCCACCCTAACCCCTCCGAGCCTCCTTTTCCTTCTGAGCAGGACGGGCAGCTCCAGACAGAGCCCCCTTTGTGCAGGGACGGCTGAGCAGGGACTGTCCCCTGCGTGTCCCCTGCGTGTCCCCTGCGTGTCCCCTGCCTCTGGAGAATCCAACCTCCCCTGCCCCCAGAACCCGCCGTGAGGAGGGACCATGAACCGCGGGTGCTGCCCCCGGTTTGAGGAGCTCCCAGGCTGCAAAATGGGCTGGAATAAAGAAATTTAATTTTAAATTAATGGAATAAATTCGGGCTGGCTCCCCCAAATGAGAGGCCAGGGAGCTGCCGGTTCCTGGACGGGGAACACTCCGGGATTAACCCCACGGGATCCATGACCGCGATCCCACCCCGAGCTAATTAACGTGCTCAGGTAATTAGAGGGGGCGTTTCCCGCTGGATCCCACCCCCGGCAGGCTCTGGGGCGGGGGCTGAGGGAATAAAACCCGGGAAAGGCCGGGTGGAGCTGCGGCTGCCCTGCTGGAGCAGCTGCGGGGACAAAAACCCTGCGGGGTCACCTCGGTGGGACCGAGCCCCCTCTGGCACAGCCCCGAGCCTGGGATGGAGAGGGAGAGAGGATCCTGCTCTGGGAATCCTTTCCCTGGCGCCGAGGGAACAAAGATGGGAATTATCCAGGGATCGAGGCAGGAATTATCCAGACATGAATTTTCCAGGGATCCAAGTGGGATTTATCCAGGCAGCCATTATCCAGGGATCCAGATGGGAATTATCCAGACATGAATTTTCCAGGGATCCAGGTGGGGTTTACCGAGGGATCCAGGCAGGAATTATTCAGGGATCCAGGTGGGATTTATGCAGGCATTCAGGTGGGATTTATCCAGACATGAATTAACCAAGGGTTATCCAGGCAGGAATTATCCAGACATGAGTTATCCAGGGATCCAGGTGGGATTTACTGAGGGATCCAGGCAGGAATTATTCAGAGATCCAGGTGGGATCTATGCAGACATGAATTAACCAGGGGTTATCCAGGCAGGAATTATCCAGGGATCCAGGTGGGATTTATCCAGACATGAATTTTCCAGGGATCCAGGTGGGATTTATACAGGGATCCAGGCAGGAATTATCCAGGTGGGATTTATGCAGGGATCGAGGCAGGAATTATCCAGACATGAATTATCTGACGATCCAGGCAGGATTTATGCAGGGATTTTTCCAGGGATCCATGTAGGATTTTTCCAGGGATCCAGACAGGATTTAGCCAGGGATCCAGGCAGGAATTATTCAGGAGGGTGTTACCCAGGGATCCAGGTGGGATTTATGCAGGGATCGAGGCAGGAATTATCCAGACATGAATTAACCAGGTGGAATTTATCCAGGGATCCAGCTGGGATTTATCCAGGTGGGATTTTTCCAGGGGTTCAGACAGGAATTAACCAGATTTTTCCAGGGATCCATGTAGGATTTTTCCAGGGATCCAGGCAGGAATTATTCAGGAGGGTGTTACCCAGGGATCCAGGTGGGATTTATCCAGGCAGGAATTATCCAGACATGAATTAACCAGGTGGGATTTACCCAGGGATCCAGGTGGGATTTATCCAGGGATCCAGGCAGAAATTATCCAGACATGAATTAACCAGGTGGGATTTACCCAGGGTTTCAGGCGGGATTTATCCAGGAATTATCCAGGCAGGATTTATCCAGGAGAGCATTACCCAGGGATCCAGGCAGGATTTATCCAGGCAGGATTTATCCAGGAATCCAGGCAGGAATTATCCAGGTGGTATTTATCCAGAGATCCAGGCAGGAATTATCCAGGTGGGATTTTTCCAGGGATCCAGACAGGAGTTACCCAGGGATCCAGGTGGGATTTGTCCAGGCAGGATTTATCCAGAGATCCAAGCAGGAATTATCCAGGTGGGATTTTTCCAGGAATTTTCCAGGCTGGATTTTTCCAGGGATCCAGGCTGGATTTTTCCAGGGATCCAGGCAGGGAAGGAGCAGGAATTTGCTCTCCTGAGGAAGAGGCAGAGGGGCCTGGCCATGGCCTGAAGCGGCTCCCACCGCTGGGATCCCATCAGAGCGGGAAGGGGAGGGAGAGCAGCGGGATCTGTGTCCCGGGAATGGATTTTGGGAAATCCTGGCCAAGTGGAAATGTCCTGGTCACTGCTGGGGAACGGGGACACCCCCAGCACCGGGAGCCCCCTCCCCTCCTGCTCCCCAGGGCCTTCATCGGGGTGATCCCAGTGGAGCATCCTCCTCCTCCTCCTCATTCCTGCTTCCCACTATGGGCTCCACATCCCTCGGGCTTGGGGGGTCCTGACCCCAAAGCAGGGGCAGAGAGAGGGGTGAGGGGTTCCAGCACCCTGTTGGGGCTGGGGGGTGAGGATGAGGAGGATGAGGAAGGCTGCACCATGGCCCTGCAGGAGGTGGTGACCCCAGTCCCACTCCCAGTGTGGGGCAGAGGGTTCAGGCACTGGGAATTTGGGGTTCCCTGGAACCTGTGTGGGTGTGACCCCCAAAAACCCCGCAGTGGGGAGGGCCCAGCTGCGGCTGGGTGCCCCTTTTGGGTGGGGTCCCCCTGGCACCGGGTGGCACTTTGTCCCCTTGTCCCCCTCTGCCACCCCCACGGCTGTCACCCATCACCACATCCAGGGATGTGGCACCTTGTCCCTGCAGCCCCCTGGTGTCCCACAGTCACCCACCCGGGGATGTGGCACCTTGTCCCAGTGTCCCCCTGCCACTCCCATGGCTGTCACCCCTCCATGGATGTGGCACCTTGTCCCTGCAGCGCCCTGGTGTCCCGCTGTCACCCCCATGGCTGTCACCCATCCCGGGATGTGGCACCTTGTCCCAGCGTCCCTCTGCCACCCCCAGGGTGTCCCCATTTCCCATCCCCACAGTTCTCACCCACCCATGGATGTGGCACGTTGTCCCTGCAGCCCCCATGGCTGTCACCCATCCCGGGATGTGGCACCTTGTTCCAGTGTCCCCCTGCCACTCTCACGGCTGTCACCCCCCCAGGGATGTGGCACCTTGTCCCTGCCACCCCCACGGCTGTCACCCACTCTGAGATGTGGCACCCTGTCCCTGCAGCCCCCTGGTGTCCCACTGTCACCCACCCGGGGATGTGGCACCTTGTCCCATTGTCCCCCTGCCACCCCACTGTTGTCACCCCCCCAGGGATGCAGCACCTTGTCCCTGCCACCCCCACGGCTGTCACCCCCCCATGGATGTGGCACCCTGTCCCTGCAGCCCCCTGGTGTCCCACTGTCACCCATCCCGGGATGTGGCACCTTGTCCCAGTGTCCCCCTGCCACCCCACGGTTGTCACCCACTCTGAGATGTGGCACCTTGTCCCTGCAGCCCCCTGGTGTCCCTCTCCCATTCCCACTGTTGTCACCCGCCCAGGGATGTGGCACCTTGTCCCATTGTCCCCCTGCCACCCCAGTGGCTGTCACCCCCCCAGGGATGTGGCACCTTGTCCCTGCCACCCCCACGGCTGTCACCCGCCCATGGATGTGGCACTTTGTCCCTGCAGCCCCCGGTGTCCCCTCCTCTCCCCCCCTCGGCGGGAGCAGCACGGGGGGCCCGGGGCTGGAATTTGGGGGGGGCGGGGGGGGTCTCGCCTTGGGCTCTGCGGCAGCGCGGGAGCCGCGGAGGGGCCGGGCAGGTGCATCCCAGCCAGGACGGACGGACGGACGGATGGATGGATGGACGGATGGACGGACGGATGGATGGATGGGGACACGGGCATGGAGGATAACGAGCACAGGTCCGCACCGAGCCCCCCCGACCCCCGCCCCGGGCGGAAGGGCGGCCCCGGCGGAGGGGCGGGGAGGGGACGGCGGCCCCGCCGGCTCTGCCCCTTCGCCGGGGCTCGGCGGAGCGCAGCCGCCCCTCGCCGCGCCCCCTCCCCGGCAGCCGGAGCTCGGCAGAAGCCGGCGGGAGCCCGGCGGAGCCCGGAGCGCGCAGCGGAGCCCGGCGGGGATGCGGGAGGCGGCGAGCGGCTGAGGACCCGGCTCCGGCCGGGCGGAGCAACCCCCCCTTCCTTCCCTCCGCTTCGGATTTGGGATCTACCTGACCGCCTTGGGAATTATTCAATTTTTTTTTCCTCCCCCCCCTCCCCCCCTCTTTTTTTTTTTTTTTTTTTTTTTTTTTTTTTTTTTTTTGGTGCCTGATTTTTTTTTAACATAATTTTTTCGCACACGTGGAGGAGCGCGTGGATTTCCTACCATGATCTTGGCAAACGCCTTCTGCATCGTCCTCTTCGTAGGTGAGTGGCCCCGGCGGGGGTGCCGGGGGCGGGGTGGCGGCTGTCGCCCGGCCGAGGTGGCGCGTCCCCCCCTCCCTGGGCGAGGGGCTGCGGGGCTGGGGCGGGGGGCGAGCCCCTCCGAGCTGGCACCGCCGCTGCGGCAGAGAGAGAGAGAGAGAGAGAGGGGGGTTCAACTTCATCCCCTATTCCCCGTCAACTTGAAACGGGGAGGGGGGCTCGGGGGGCTTCGGGGGACACGGGGGACACCAGCCCAGCCGCCCCCTCGGGGCCGGAGCGGGCAGGATCACCCAGCAGCGCAGCCCTGCCCGCCTCCCATCCCCGCTCCCCTTGGCAAAGCGGGATTTGCCTTTCGGGGGAGATCTCCCCCTCCCGCTGCCCTCCATCCTCGCCCCGATCATTCCAGAGCTTGGGAAGGCGCTGTGGGCACTCGGCGGGCAAAGTTGAGCTCGGTGGCTCCGGTTCCTGCCTGGGGAAATCGCCGTCCCCGCGCCCGGATCGAGCCGGAGCCGCGGGCTCGGCTCGGAGCTTTGTGCCCGGAGAACGCTCCCGATCCCCGGCAGCCGCCGCTGGCAAGGGGAGCACCCGCAGACCGCGCTGGGTTTGGGGCGAAAAGGAAAAGAAACGGGCAATGCTGGGGGTTCGCCCTCCGCGGCTCGGGCGTGCCGCGCTCCCGGCGCCGCTCCCGGTTCCCGCAGCCCCGCGGCTGCCGGGGATGCGATCCCCGCTCGCTGCAGCGCCCGGAGAACTTTGCGGAGCCATCCTGGGCTCGGGGACAGGCACAGGGGACAAGGGACGAGCGGCAGGGACAGGCACGAGGGGCTGGAGGCCGCTGGGGGAGACTTGAAGGTTGGCACAGCCTCGTCCCGGGGGGCTCCCGGTGGAACGGGGGGCTCGGGCTCTGCCCGGCTCCCAGCGATGGACGGGCGCCCCCCAAACCTTTGGGGAGGGGGCACCGAGCCCTGGGCTGGGGGAGCCCTGCCGGGGTCGGGGAGCTCGGGTGGAGCCCTCAGACACAGAGAAAGGGGCACTGGGGTGGGGACACGAGTGGGGACAGCCCCGTGCAGAGCGGGGGAAGAGTGCTCCAGCCTGGCCGGGGGCACAGCTGGACGTGTGTGGGCACAGCTGGATGGCTCGGGGGGAAATTTGGGGCACAGGGACCTCCGGGGGGACAGGGGTGCCTGACCTCAGGCATCCGAACCAGGGCCCACCCGCCCTCACAGCGGGGTTGGCATCAGAGCAGGACCCTGCACCCCCATTGCTGGGTGTCCCCCCCACATCCCTGGGTGACCCCGAGCAGGGACCCTGCACCCCCAGATCCAGGGATGGGGTGACCACGGCGTGGCCTCGCTCTGAGGATCCTGGAGCAGGGAACATCCAGCTCTTCCCAGCCGGGATCATTCTGTGGGGTTGGCATCAGAGCAGGACCCTGCACCCCCATTGCTGGGTGTCCCCGAGGTTCTGGGGACCCCGAGCAGGGACCCTGCACCCCCAGACCCAGGGATAGGGTGGCCAAGGTTCTTTCCACGGCGTGGCCTCGCTCTGAGGATCCTGGAGCAGGGAACATCCAGCTCTTCCCAGCCGGGATCATTCCCGGGAAGCCAGAAAATCCCTGGCTGGTCCTGGCTGGGAATCTGCGTGTTCCGGCGTGATCCCCGCCAGGAGAAACATTTCCCTCTAAAGCTGCCGAGTGTCCGGAGGTCTCCGGCAGCAGCAGAGCAGGAGAACATGGATTAGAGCTCGGGAAGAGGCTGCTGGAGCCGGGAGAAGCGGCAGGAAAAGAGGCCAGCGCCTTGTGCAAATCCTCGCTGTGCTCCGGCACCCCCGAGCCTGCCGGGGATTAGCCGGGAATTCTCTGCAGATGTTTCAGCGCCGGGAGTTCGGGGAGGGCGGCTCTGTCGGGAAGGGTTAATTTTTATTGGGGATAGAAAATCATCCCCGTCCTCAGCTTCCCCCTCCACACAAACTGCCCGGTGGGAATGAGGAGCCGGGGGCTCCAGGGGAAGTGGCCAGGCTGGGAAAAGCCCCAATCCTGCGGGATTTGGGGGCAGCACAAAGGGCTGAGCCCGCCCTTCCCACTCCCGGCTCCGGCGGTGCCACCGAGGGGCCGGCAGGACCCCGTTCCCTGCAAAACTGCGGGGGAAAAGTGGGAAAAATGGCAAAACCCAGGAGGATTTGGGCCAGCTCGCCCACACAGCTCATCCCTGCTGCTCCCCAGGGTGGATTTCTTGTGGGGCTCCCAACCCGGCCCAGCTGGCACCGGGAGGGCACCCGAGGATGTTCCAGGTGGTGCCAGGGCGAGGATGTGGCCCTGCCCTGTCCGTGGGGGACAGGAACGTGGCTGGAGGAGAGGATTTTTGGGGAGAGGCTTCTGGAGAAGTGTGAGTTGGAGCTGGGAGAGGTTGGAACGTGGTGGAGCTCTGGAATGGTTCTCCACGCCCAGCAGAGCTCTGGAACAGTTCTCCACATCCAGAGGAGCTCTGGAACGGTTCTCCACACCCACTGCAGCTCTGGAATGGTTCCCCACGCCCAGCAGAGCTCTGGAATGGTTCTCCACGCCCAGCAGAGCTCTGGAATGGTTCTCCACGCCCAGCAGAGCTCTGGAATGGTTCTCCACGCCCAGCAGAGCTCTGGAATGGTTCTCCACGCCCAGCAGAGCTCTGGAATGGTTCTCCACGCCCAACAGAGCTCTGGAATGGTTCTCCACACCCAGCAGAGCTCTGGAATGGCTTTTCACACCCAGTGGAGCTCTGGATGGGTTCTCCAAGCCCAGCAGAGCTCAGGAATGGCTCTTCACGCCCAGTGGATCTGTGGAATAGCTCTCCATGCCTGGTGGAGCTCTGGGATGGCTCTCCATGGCCATGGAATTCTGGAATGGCTCTCCAGACCCGGTGGAGCTGAGGGATGAATCTCCAGACCCGGTGGAGCTGTGGGATGGCTTTCCACACCCCGTGGAGCTCTGGAAAGGCTCTCCATGGAATTCTGGAATAGTCTCCGTGCCTGATGGAGCTCTGGAACAGCTCTGCACAGCCAGTGGAGCTCTGGAATGGCTCTCCATGGAATTCCGGGCCAGCTCTCCGTGCCCGGTGGATCTCTGGAATGTCTCCAATGCCCTGGAGTGGTTTCCCGGTGGCCATGGCTGCAGCAGGAGCAGTTTTTCCCAGTTTCTCATTTTTTTGGGTGCTTCAGGATGGGATTTCCTGGTGTGTGAAGGGGCAGAGTCCCAAGGCACCACCCGAAGGCATCACCCATGGCCCATGGTGAGGGTCTGGCACTCCCAGCCCCGGGATCAGCGTTTGGGGTCCCGTTTCTCCTCTGGTCCCTCCATGGATCCTGTGTGGAATACAATCCTGCCTGGCCTGGCCTGGCCTGCCTTCCCAAGGGGGATCTGCTGCTCCAGCCTGGATCTAACGTGGCTGTGGGGGCTCCTGGGCACCCTCCAGACCTGCCAGAACCCAGCGGGGCCCGTCTGGGGACATCGGCCGGACACCGGGACCTGTGGGACCTGTGGGATCTGTGGGACCTGTGGGATCTGTGGGATCTGCTCCTTGGAGTGACCACAGCCAGCGGAGCTGTCCCCGCCTGGGCACTGCCCACCCTGCTCCTGTCCCTCCTCAGAGGCCCCTGAGGTGCTCAGAGCTGCCCAGGGACCCGCTCCAGGGCCAGGGACCCGCTCCAGTGCCCGCTCCAGTGCCCGGGGACCTGCTCCAGTGCCAGGGACCTACTCTGGTGCCCGCTCCAGAGCCAGGGACCCACTGCAGAGCCAGGGACCTGCTCCAGTGCCCGCTCCAGAGCCAGGGATCCACTTCGGTGCCTGCTCCAGTGCCAGGGGCCAGCTCCAGTGCCAGGGACCCGCTCCGGTGCCCACTCTGGTGCCCAGGGACCCTTTCTGGTGCCCAGGGACCCTTTCTGGTGCCCGGGACCCACTCCGGTGCCTGCTCCAGTGCCCAGGAACCCTTTCTGGTGCCAGGGACCCTCTCCGGTGCCCACTCTGGTGCTGGGGACCCACTCCGGTGCCCAGGGACCCTTTCCGGTGTCCGGGACCCGCTCCGGTGCCCGCTCCGGCGCCAGCTGCTCCCGAGGGCGGCCCCCGTGCCCAGCCCCGGGGGTGGCAGGGGAGCCGCCCCGCCCGCTGGGGGGGACACACGGGTGGCCCCTGTCGCGTTCCTGTAGGTGTCACTGTCCCCCTGCCAGACCCGGGCTGGGAAGGGGCTGCCAGCGGTGCCAGGCGGGAGGGGACAGGGACGAGGGGTCCCCCGTGCCCACCGCCCTCGGGGGGCACCAGGGCGGGCACAGAGAGGGGCCCAGGGTCCCCTCCAGGTCCTGCCATTCCCATTTTTCCCTGCTCCGAGGCGGGGGAGCTGTGGGAATGCGGGGCAGGGTCCGAACGGGGACAGGGACAGGAGCCGGCCGGGCGGGCACAGAGAGGGGTCCCCTCCCCATCGCCCCCGGAGCGGCTCAGGGTCCCCTCCAGGTCCTGTCATTCCCATTTTTCCCCGCTCCAGGGCTTTCCCTGGGAGCTGTGGGGTGAAGGAGGGGCCGGCAGTGACAGCGGGTCCTGTCCCCACACCCTGGGGACGTGGGGGGACCAGCGCCGCCTGTCCCCAACTGCGCCGAGAGGGGACAAGCCAGGCTGTGCCTGGGCCGGATTTAGCAGCAATATTTTATTTCCAGGGGGAAAAGCAGACGCGGAAATGCTGGGGATGGCGGGGGAGCGGTGGGAATGCGGGGGCAGGGTCCGAGCGGGGACAGCGACAGCGACAGGAGCCGGCCGGGCTGGCCCGGTGCCACCCGAGGGGGAAGCGCCTGTTGGGAGCCGCAGCTGCCCCGCGGCCCTGCCAAGGTTCCAAAATCCATGAGTCAGATGCCCTAAAAATCCCGTGACGGGGATGGGAACGATGAGCAGCCAAAGGCAGGATCGGGAATCGGGATGGAGCCGCTGCTTCCCGGGTATCGGATCGGGGCCATCGATCCCTTTGGATGGAGCAGGGAACATCAGATCCCCCGGCTGAGGTGCGGGGTTAACCCTGCACCTTCCCACCCCACCGGGGAGTCTCGGCTGTGGAGATTCCACTTCCCTGGAAGTGCTGCAGGACAGGATTTTGGAGCCCCGCGGCCCTGCCAAGGCTCCAAAATCCGTGAGTCAGATGCCCTAAAAATCCCGTGACGGGGCTGGGAACAGCCAAAGGCAGGATCGGGAATCGGGCTCGGGATGGAGCCGCTGCTCCCGTGGCTCCGGAGAACTCCGGGAACGGATCGGGGCCATCGATCCCTTTGGATGGAGCAGGGAACAGGGATGGAACAGGGATGGAGCAGGGAACATCAGATCCCCCAGCCGAGGTGCGGGGTTAACCCTGCACCTTCCCACCCCCACCAGTTTTTCCCAGTTTCCCATTTTTTGGGAATCTCGGCTGGGGGCGAGCAGGGACATCCCTGGAATTGCTCCAGGACAGGCTGGAGGCGGCTCCCTGCCCGTGCTGGTTTTAAGGTCTCCTCCAACCCAAATCCTCCCGGGATTGTGGGGTCTCATTCCAGCCCCTGCCATGGGCAAGGGCACCTCCCACCATCCCAAGGCGGCCTCGAGCACTTCCAGGGACGAGGCAGCCACAGCTCCTCTGGGAATTCCATCCCAGACCCTCCCAGACAGGAATCCCTTTCCTTTCCCCCCTTTCATTTCCTCCCCTTTCCTTTCCTGGTGTTTTAATCTGAAATTCCCTGGGGTTTTAACCTGAAATTCCTGGGATTTTCATCTGGGGTTTTAATCTGAATTCCCTGGGGTTTTAGTCTGAATTTCCTGGGATTTTCATCTGGGCGTTTAACCTGAATTTCCCTGGGTTTTTAATCTGAATTCCCTGCCCATTTTCCCTCCTGGGGCCTCCATCTGCCCTATCTGGGGTGCTCACGTGGGTGTTTGAATTTGAACTTCCCGGGGATTTTCACCTGAATTTCCCGGGGATTTTCGCCTGAATTTCCCGGGGATTTTCGCCTGAATTTCCCGGGGATTTTCACCTGAATTTCCCGGGGATTTTCACCTGAATTTCCCGGGGATTTTCACCTGAATTTCTCGGGGATTCTAACCTGAATTTCCCGGAGATTCTCACCTGAATTTCTTGATGTTTTCACCTGAATTTCCTGGAGATTTTCACCTGAATTTCCTGGGGATTTTCACCTCAATTTCTTGATGTTTTCTCTGAATTTCCTGGGAAAATTCAGGAAAATTGAGATTTTCCCCATCTACCCTATCTGGGGCACTCCTTCATGTCAATGCTCACCGTGCCCTCCTCTCGCTCCCTCCCCGTCCCAGACGAGATGCTGCACTCACTGGCCGGGCCGCCCCCGGTGGTGCCCGTGGACTGCGTTCGAGCCACGGAGCTGGGCCGGATTAAAACCCCCCAGATCAAACCTGGGCGTTTTAATCTGAACTTCCTGGGGGTTCTAACCTGAATTTCCCTGGGTTTTTAATCTGAATTCCCTGCCCATTTTCCCTCCTGGGGCCTCCATCTGCCCTATCTGGGGTGCTCACCTGGGTGTTTGAATTTGAACTTCCCGGGGATTTTCACCTGAACTTCCCGGGGATTTTCACCTGAACTTCCCGGGGATTTTCACCTGAACTTCCCGGGGATTTTCACCTGAACTTCCCGGGGATTTTCACCTGAATTTCCCGGGGATTTTCACCTGAATTTCCCGGGGATTTTCACCTGAACTTCCCAGGGATTTTCACCTGAACTTCCTGGGGATTTTCACCTGAACTTCCCGGGGATTCTAACCTGAACTTCCCGGGGATTTTCACCTGAATTTCCCGGGGATTTTCACCTGAATTTCCCGGGGATTCTCACCTGAATTTCCCGGAGATTCTAACCTGAATTTCCCGGAGATTCTAACCTGAATTTCCCGGAGATTCTAACCTGAATTTCCCGGAGATTTTCACCTGAATTTCCCGGAGATTTTCACCTGAATTTCCTGGGGATTTTCACCTGAATTTCCTGGGGATTTTCACCTGAATTTCCTGGGCTTTTCACCTGAATTTCTTGAGATTTTCCCCATCTACCCTATCTGGGGCACTCCATGTCAACGCTCACCTTCCTCCCTAACCGTGCCCTCCTCTCGCTCCCTCCCCGTCCCACATGAGATGCTGCGCTCGCTGGCTGGGCCGCCCCCTGTGCCCATGGACTGTGTGAGAGCCACGGAGCTGGGCCGGATTAAAACCCCCCAGATCAAACCTGGGGGTTCTAACCTGAATTTCCCTGGGTTTTTAATCTGAATTCCCTGCCCATTTTCCCTCCTGGGGCCTCCATCTGCCCTATCTGAGGTGCTCACCTGGGTGCTTTCACCTGAATTTCCCGGAGATTCTAACCTGAATTTCCTGGAGATTCTAACCTGAATTTCCCGGAGATTCTAACCTGAATTTCTTGATGTTTTCACCTGAATTTCCTGGGGATTTTCACCTGAATTTCCTGGGGCTTTTCACCTGAATTTCTTGAGATTTTCCCCATCTACCCTATCTGGGGCGCTCCTTCATGTCAATGCTCACCGTGCCCTCCTCTCGCTCCCTCCCCGTCCCAGACGAGATGCTGCGCTCGCTGGCCGGGCCGCCCCCGGCGGTGCCCGTGGACTGCGTTCGAGCCACGGAGCTGTGCGTGGCGGACCCGGGCTGCAGCTCCCGGTACCGCACCCTGCGGCAGTGCCTGGCCGGGCGCGACAGGAACACGCTGCTGGCCAACCGCGAGTGCCAGCTGGCCCTGGGCGTGCTGCAGGAGAGCCCCCTGGAGCGCTGCCGCTGCAAGAGGGGCATGAAGAAGGAGCTGCAGTGCCTGCAGATCTACTGGAGCATCCACCTGGGGCTGGCAGAAGGTACGGGGGGCATGAAGGAGGGGTTTGGGGTGGGGGGAAATGGGGAGAGCCCGATGGATCAGCGTGGGGTGATGGGGAGATCCCAAAGGAGAGTTTTGGGGTGATGGGGATGGGGAGATCCCAAAGGAGCATTTTGGGGTGTGGGAGACCCTAAAGGAACACCCTGGGGGTGATGTGGAGATCCCAAAGGAGCGTTTTGGGGTGAGGGAGACCTCAATGGATCAGCGTGGGGTGATGGGGATGGGGAGACCCCAAAGGAGAGTTTTGGGGTGTGGGAGACCCTAAAGGAGTGCCCTGTGATGGGGAGACCCCAAAGGAGCGTTTTGGGGTGATGGGGATGGGGAGATCCCAAAGGAGAGTTTTGGGGTGATGGGGATGGGGAGATCCCAAAGGAGCATCTTGGGGTGATGGGGAGATCCCAAAGGAGTGCCCTGTGATGGGGAGATCCCAAAGGAGAGTTTTGGGGTGATGGGGATGAGGAGATCCCAAATGAATGTTTTGGGGTGGGGAGATCCCAAAGAAGTGTTTTGGGGTGATGGGGAGATCCCAAATGAGTGTTTTGGGGTGGTGGGGAGATCCCAAATGAGTGTTTTGGGGTGGTGGGGAGATCCCAAAGAAGTGTTTTGGGGTGATGGAGACCCCAATGGATCAGCATGGGATGATGAGGATGGGGAGACCCTAAAGGAGCATTTTGGGGTGGAGGAGACCCTAAAGGAGCACCCTGGGGTGATAGGGAGACCCTAAAGGAGCGTTTTGGGGTGGAGGAGACCCCAAAGGAGCATTTTGGGGTGGGGGGAGTGGGGAGACCCCAATGGATCAGTGTGGGATGATGGGGAGACCCTAAAGGAGCACCCTGGGGTGACAGAAATGGGGAGACCCCAAAGGACAGGCCTGGGGAGACCCCAAAGGAGCACCCAGGGTGGTGGGGATGGGGAGACCCCAAAAGAGCATTTTGGGGTGTGGGAGACCCTAAAGGAACACCCTGGGGGTGATGGGGAGATCCCAAAGGAGCGTTTTGCGGTTGGGGAGATCCAAAAAAGAAATGTTTTGGGGTGAGGGAGACCTCAATGGATCAGCATGGGGTGATGGGGATGGGGAGACCTCAAAGGAGAGTTTTGGGGTGGGGGAGATCCAAAAGGAGAGTTTTGAGGGGATGGGGAGACCCCAATGGATCAGCATGGGGTGATGGGGAGACCCTAAAGGAACATTTTGGGGTGATGGGGATGGGGAGAGCCCAATGGATCACCCTAGGGCTGATAGGGAGACTCCAATGGATCACCCCGGGGTGATGGGGATGGGGAGACCCCAAAGGAGCATTTTGGGGTGATGGGGATGGGGAGACCCCAAAGGAGCATTTTGGGGTGATGGGGATGGGGAGAGCCCAATGGATCAGCGTGGGGTGACGGGGAGACCCCAAAGGAGAGATTTGGGGTGGGAGAGAGGCCAGAGGAGCATCTTGGGGTGATGGGCAGGGGGGGACCCCAAAGGAGCACCCTGGGGAGTGATGGGGAGTCCCTAAAGGAGCGCCCTGGGGAGACCCCAAAGGAGCCTCTTGGGGTGATGGGGAGAGGGAGACCCCAATGGATCAGTGTGGGATGATGGGGAGACCCTAAAGGAGACCCCAAAGGAGCGTCTTGGGGTGATGGGGAGACCCCAAAGGAGAGTTTTGGGGTGGAGGAGACCCCAAAGGAGCGTCTTGGGGTGATGGGGATGGGGAGGGGGTTGCTATCTCCAGATAGAACAGACGTGGAGCCCAGGGAGGAAAAATGGGCGCCCCAGGAAATTCAGGTGAAAATCCCAAGAAATTCAGATTAAAACTCCAGGGAATCCAGATGGACACCCTGGAGCCCCAGCACCGAGCCCCCAGACCCACCTGTGCTCGTGCCAAAATCCCCTGGGCTGCTGGCAGAGCTCCCTGCCCGTGGCAGGGGGGCTGGGATGAGATTTTTAAGGCCTTTTCCAGCCCAAATCAGGCCAGGAATTCTGGAATCCTGTGGGAAAGGTGTGGCTGAGGGTGGGGAAGCTGGAGCTGAGGATGGAGGAGTTGTGCCTGAGGATGTGGGGAAACTCATCCAGAAGGTGGGAAAACTGGGAAAACTCATCCAGAGGGTGGGAAAACTGGGAAAATCTGTTCCAGAGGTTGGGAAAACTGGGAAAACTCATCCAGAGGGTGGGAAAATCTGTTCCAGAGGGTGGGAAAACTGAAAAAACTCATCCAGAGGGTGGGAAAACTGGGAAAATCTGTTCTAGAGGGTGGGAAAATCTGTTCCAGAGGTTGGGAAAACTCTTCCAGAGGATGCAGGGGAGCCGTACCTGAGCCCAGGGCCCCCCTGGGTGAAATTCCCTCCAAATCTGGGTCAGTGCAGGAATCAGAGCCCCAAAGCCCGGCCCAGAGCAGGAATTAGGCCCTAATTGTTTTTTCCCTCTCATTAACTGCCCTCATTGAGCAGCTTCCCGGGGTTTTTTTGGGAGCGAATGAGGGAATTGGGAAGGCAACTGCACCTGGAGGAGGAGGAGGAGGGAAGAGCAGCGATTAAACCGAGGTTGAGGGAGGGAGGGGAAGCTTCGTGGCGATCCTTTGTGGCGCTCAAACGCAAATTTGTGCCTTTTAGCGGGGATTTCGGGGTTCCCCTCCTCCCCCCCGAGCTCTCCCTGCCATTAGGGAGGCTCCAGCCTCCTTTCCGGGGGTTAATTGCGGCTGCAGGCAGGTCCAGCGCCCCGTTAATGCTCGGTAATTTCCCCGGCGAGCAGCAGGAGTCAAGCGGGTGTTTAATTATTGATGGCAGCGACGGAGCTCGCGCTGGGTTCGAGCGGGAGAGGCGGGGAGGGGAGAGGGAACGGCCGGGAGCGGGGTTTGGGTCCCGATCCCGGTCCCTGGCAGGATCAGGAGGAGCCCAAATCCCAACTCAGCTGTCCCCAAATGCCATCAGTCCCCAGAGCAGCGCTGGGAGCCCACGGGGAGCAGGGAGATCCCATTTCACTCCCAAATTTCCCTCCAAAATCGCCTGGGAATGGGGCCAAGGAGCAGGATTTGGATCCTGATCCCGTTCCTGGGGAGGATCAGTTGTCCCCAAATCCCAAATCAGTTGTCCCCAAATCCCAAATCAGTTGTCCCCAAATCCCGTCAATCCCCAGAGCAGCGCTGGGAGCCCACGGGGAGCAGGGAGATCCCATTTCACTCCCAAATTTCCCTCCAAAATCGCCTGGGAATGGGGCCAAGGAGCAGGGTTTGGATCCTGATCCCGTTCCTGGTGAGGATCAGGAGCCGCCCTTGGGGTGTTGTCCCCAAATCCGATCACCCTGGGAGCAGCAGTGAGAGCCCATGGGGAGCAGGGACATCCCAAATTTCCCTCCCAAATTTCCCTCCCAAATTTCCCCCCCCAGATTTCCTGGGAATGGCCTGGAGAGGGGTTTGGATCCTGTTCCCATTCCTGGTGAGGATCAGGAGGAGCCAGAGCTGCCCTTGGGGTGCTGTCCCCAAATCCCATCGCACTCGGGACAGGGAGAACCCAGCCCAGCATCCCAGTGGGGTCTTTCTCTCCCAAATTTTGGGATTTCCCTCCCAAATTTCCCGGGAATGTCACCGGGCCCAGAGCAAACCCTCCTGCTTTGCTCCCCGCTGGGATTTCCACGCAGGGGATTCCTGAATTCCGTTTTTAGGGGATTTTGTCACAATAGAAGAACCCAGAGTTGAGAACAGGTTTTTAGGGTTTTTTAGGTGTTTTTAGGGTATTTTGTCACAATAAAAGAACCCAGAGTTGAGAACAGGTTTTTAGGGTTTTTTAGGTGTTTTTAGGGTATTTTGTCACAATAGAAGAACCCAGAGTTGAGAACACGTTTTTTAGGGTTTTTTAGGGTTTTAGGTATTTTTAGGGAATTTTGTAGCAAGAACCCAGAACTGAGAACAGGTTTTTAGGGTTTTTTAGGTTTTTAGGGGTTTGTAGGCATTTTTAGGGGAATTTGTAACAACAAAAGAACCCAGAGTTGAGTGGGGACCCCAAAACTTCCAGCCTTGAACTCAGTCCCTGGAATATCCCAACCCCAATTCCCCCCAATTCTGGAATCCTTTGGGATTGGCCACCACCACATCCAAAATTCCCAGAACCTCTCCCAAACCCCCTTTTCCCTTTAATCCCAGTGCCTGGAACCCTTTTTTCCTTTTCCCTCCCCAAACCAGGGCGGTGTCTGTTTCTGGGACTGGCTGAGATTATTCACCACAAGCTTTAATAATTTGCTTTTTTTCTCTCCCTTTTTTCCCCCCTGCCAAAGGAGAGGAGTTTTATGAAGCCTCCCCGTACGAGCCGGTCACCTCTCGTCTCTCTGATATATTCAGACTCGCTTCAATTTTCTCAGGTAATAAAAGCTCCGTGTTTTATCTCCTGCCTTGAGCACAGAGCTGCTCCCAGCCAGGGAAATCCTCCATCCCTCACCTCCCTCCTCCTTTGCTCCTCCAGCCTCTCCTCCCCTTCTCTTCCCCCCAAATTTGGGGTCCTGTGCATCACTCTGACGCATTTTTGGGGTGGGTTCTCTCTGTTTCAGATCATCCCAGGCTGGGATGTAGGGTTTTAGCTCTTTGCTTCCAGTATTTATTTATTGGAGGGTCTTCCCAAACCAGATCCTGGTGTTTATTCATTCTAGGGTCATCCCAAACCAGATCCTGGTGTTTATTCATTCTAGGGTCTCTCCAAACCAAATCCTGGTGTTTGTTTATTCCAGGGTCATCCCGAATCAGATCCTGGTGTTTGTTCATTCTAGGGTCATCCCGAATCAGATCCTGGTGTTTGTTCATTCTAGGGTCTCTCCAAACCAGATCCTGGTGTTTGTTCATTCTAGGGTCATCCCAAACCAGATCCTGGTGTTTGTTCATTCTAGGGTCATCCCAAACCAATTCCTGGTGTTTGTTCGTTGCAGGGTCTCCCCAAGAGTTCATTCCAGTTTGGGTTTCTATAAAATATGGCTGGAAAATGTGGAATTCCCGGGATTCCCTGGATCTGTGCCGTCCCCAGCACTGGGGGAGGCACAAAGCCAGCCCTGGCCCCAGGGGGGTGCAGCTCCTCCCATGGAATTCCCCATGGAATTCCTGGTGTTCCGCAGGATTTGGGACCCTCAGGATGGGAGAGGGATGCTGAGACCCTTGGAGCATCCCTGTGTCCCTTTGGAGCATCCCTGTGTCCCTTGGAAACCCCTGGAGCATCCCTGGGTCTCTTGGAGCATCTCTGAGCCCTTTGGAGCATCCCCGTGCCCCTCAGAACATTCCTGTGTCCCCTGGAACCCCTTGGAACATCCCTGGGTCCCTTTGGAGCATCCCTGTGTCCCTCAGAACATTCCTGTGTCCCTTGGAGCACCCCTGGGCCCTTTGGAACCCCTTGGAGCATCCCTGTGTCCCTCAGAACATTCCTGTGTCCCCTGGAACCCCTTGGAGCATTCCTGTGTCCCTTTGGACCATCCCTGTGTCCCTCAGGACATTCCTGTGTCCTCTGGACCCCCTTGGAACATCCCTGTGTCCCTTTGGAGCACCCTTGTATCCCTTAGGACATTCCTGTGTCCCCTGGAACCCCTTGGAGCACCCCTGAGGTTTTTGGGGTGACGCTGCCACTCCCCGGGCCGGCCTTTTTGGGATTAATTTGGTGTCAGAAAAAACTTGGGAGCTGCGAAATCTGTAACAATAAAAGAATCCAGAGCCGAGAATTTTTAGGGTTTTTTAGGTTTTTTTTAGGAGATTTTGACACAATAAAAGAACCCCGAGTTGAGAACAGGTTTTTAGGGGTTTTTATTTAGGTTTTTAGGGGGTTTTGTAAGAACAAAAGAACCCAAGCTGAGAACATGCTTTTAGGGTTTTTTTAGGTGTTTCTGGGGGATTGTGTCACAGTAAAAGAACCCAGAGCCGGAAATCTGAAAAGCAGCGAGTCTGGAGCGGGGATTAGGCACCGAATTATCCGGGAGGCGCAGGAGAAGCCGCGAGGGGAGACTTTGGGAATGGGGGAAGGTGGGGAACGGGGCTGTGAGCGCCGGGGCGGCCTCGCTGCCGCTGCCACCCCGTCCCTGTGTCCCTGTCCCCTCCCCGGGGCCATCCCCGAGCGGGGCTGTGACCCCGCCGCTGTCCCCGCTGTCCCCTGCAGCCCCCGGGGGGAATTTCCCGGCCCTTCCCAGGTGGATTCTCCCCGGGAGCTCGGCGCGGGTTTTTGGGGTGACGCTGCCACCCTCTCCCGCCTTTTTTGGGATTGCATTGACGTCAGAAAAACCCTTGGAGCTGCAAAATCCGGAACCTTTCCAGCTGGAAGTCTGGAGCGGGGATTAGACACCGAATTATGCGGGAGGCGCAGGAAAAGCCGCGAGGGGAGATTTTGGGGATGGGGGAAGGTGGGGAACGGGGCTGTGAGCGCCGGGGCGGCCTCGCTGCCGCTGCCACCCCGTCCCTGTGTCCCTGTCCCCTCCCCGGGACCTCCGGGGCCATCGGCGAGCGCTGAAGCGAGCGCGTTCTTGGAGCCGTTCCTGGAGCAGGAGCTGTTAATTGCCCGCAGGGATAATTGGGAGCAGGGGCTGTGTAACCTGCGCGTAACCCGCGCGTAAAGAGCGCGCAGCGCCCGCGGAGCCCCCTCCCCACGCTGCGGGACCCCCGCTCTGGGCAGGGAAGACCGGGATGCTCGTCCCTGCTGGATCCCGAGGAAATCACAGCCCGTGGAAGACGGGAGAGGCTCCAGCTGGGAATTCTCCACACCCAAACCCCCCCCCATCCTCGGCAGCGCTGCCCCATCTTCCTCCTCCTCATCCTCCTCATCCTCGTCCCCTGTGCCCAGCGGCCGTGGGGACGCGCAGAGGGGACAGCTGGTGGCCCCAGCCCCCGTCCCCAGCTCCTCGGGCCCCGCTTCCGTCTCTGCTCATGAAATTTTCATGCTCGTGCTTTATTAATGAGCTCCCCCACAGGAGCGCGGCGCTTCCAAAGCCGCGGCTCCATTAAGATGCAGCCGGGTCCCCGCAGGTCTCGGGCAGGGCAGGAGCGAAGCTCCCGAGGAGGAGACAATCGGCTGCCGCTTCCCACGGATCCCCGACACCCGGCTTCGTGCCGGGAATCCGCTGCTCGCCCCTCCAGGGCTCCATGCATCCCCCAAAACCAGGGGAGTGAAGAGACCCCGCTGTCCCCCATCTTTTAAATCCTCCTTTCCCCCACCTCTTCAATCCCCCTTTTCCCACCTCTTCAATCCCCTTTTCCCACCTCTTCAATCCCCCTTTTCCCACCTCTTCAATCCCCTTTTCCCACCTCTTCAATCCCCTTTTCCCACATAAATCCTTTTTTCCCCACCTCTTCAATCCCCCTTTTTTCCCCACCTTTTCAATCCCCCGTTTTTTCCCCACCTCTTCAATCCCATTTTCCCCACCTTAATCCTCCTTTTCCCCTCCTCTTCAATCCCCTTTTTCCCATCTAAAATCCCCTTTTCCCCCACCTCTTCAATTCCTTTTTCCCCACCCAAATCCACCTTTTCCCCACCTAAATCCTTCTTTTCCCCTCCTCTTCAATCCCCCTTTCCCCACCTCTTCAATCCCCTTTTCCCACCTAAATCCACTTTTCCCCCGCATCTTCAATCCCCTTTTCCCCCCTAAATCCACCTTTTCCCCACCTCTTCAATCCCTTTTTTCCCACCTAAATCCACCTTTTCCCCAAATAAATCCACCTTTTCCCCACCTAAATCCTCCTTTGCCCCACCTCTCCAATCCCGTTTTTCCCCTTGATGTGTCCATCCCCTGCCCTGTTAATTAGCAGCACCCTCCAATTAGGCCAGTTAGGAGCTTTCCTTGGTGCCAGCAGAAGCTGGGAGGCGATGGAGGAGAATCCATGGATTTGGCTGGGATGTGGAGGGAAGGGAATGAGGGATGAGGAGAATTCAGAAGCGGCACCTGGGCTGTGGAGGGTGATCCATCATTCCCAGCAAAAAAAAAAAAAAGAAAGGAAAATTCAGCATTTGTTCCCAAGCTGGGGCTTGGCCTCATCCGTCCTCTCCTGAGGGATGGGATTTGTGGGATGGGATTTGCAGGATGGGATTCCTGGGGTGGAACTCTCAGGATGGATTCAGGATGGGATTCCTAGGAAGGATGTGGGGTGGGATTGCCAGGATGGAGGCGGGATGGGATTCCTAGGATGGGACTCTCAGGATGGATTTGGGATCGGATTCCTAGGATGGGTGCAGGTTGAGATTCCCAGGATGGGATTCCTGGGATGGATATGGGAGGAGATTCCTGGGATGGGATTGCCAGGATGGATTCAGAGTGGCATTCCCAGGATGGATGAAGGATGGGATTGCCAGGATGGATTCAGGGTGACATTCCCAGGATGAGATTCCCAGGATGGATTCTGGATGGGATTCCCAGGATGGGATTCCCAGGATGGGATTCCCAGGATGGATTCAGGGTGCTGTTCCCAGGATGGATTTTGGATGGGACTCCTGGGATGGACATGGGATGGGATTCCCAGGATGGATGCAGGATGAGATCCCTGGGATGCGATTCCCAGGATGGGATTCCCAGGTTGGATGCAGGATGGGATTCCCAGGATGGGATTCCCAGGTTGGATGCAGGATGGGATTCCCAGGATGGGTTCTAGATGGGATTCCCGGGATGGGATTCCCAGGATGGATTCAGGGTGCCGTTCCCAGGATGGATTTTGGATGGCATTCCCAGGTTGGAGGCAGGATGGGATTCCCAGGATGGGATTCCTGGGATGGATATGGGAGGGGATTCCTGGGATGGGATTCCCAGGATGGATTCTGGATAGGATTCCTAGGATGGGTTTTAGATGGGATTCCCAGGATGGGATTCCCAGGATGGATTCAGGGTGCTGTTCCCAGGATGGATTTTGGATGGGACTCCTGGGATGGACATGGGATGACATTCCCAGGATGGATGCAGGATGAGATCCCTGGGATGCGATTCCTGGGATGGCATTCCCAGGCTGGATGCAGGATGGGATTCCCAGGATGGGATTCCCAGATAGATACGGGATTGATCCTCTCGTCCCTTTCATCCCTGTCTGGAGCTGTCCCACTTTTGGGGAGCCCCAGGAGGGGCTGTGGGAGCCACACTGGAGCTGGGTTGATTACTCCACTTTTGGAGTTGAATAATCATTAATTAATTAATAATTAATAACCATTCTTTGAAGAATTGACGATAGGACAGAAACGTTGCAAATTCACGGCCTGGATTCTGCCCAGAGGGGCCCTGGTTTGGGGGGTGTTGATCCCCCAGATTGTGCCTGGGATGGGATGGGGTCAGCCCAGGGATGGGATGGGGTGGAGATGCTGGGAGGTGACACCGATGCCACGGGGGTGACACGACGCCTGTCACATCTTCCCCAGGTTGAGGGACTTTCCCCATCCTGCTTTTGAGGGCATCTCCCTATGGTTTGAGGGCATCTCCCTATGGTTTGAGGGCATCTCTCTGGGTTTTGAGGCCATCTCCCTATGGTTTGAGGGCATCTCTCTGCAGTTTTGAGGGCATCTCCCTGGGTTTTGAGGCCATCTCCTCATGGTTTGAGGGCATCTCTTCAGGGTTTGAGGCCATCTCCCCGTGTTTGAGGCCATCTCCCCGTGTTTGAGGCCATCTCCCCGTGTTTGAGGCCATCTCCCCGTGTTTGAGGCCATCTCCCCGTGTTTGAGGGCATCTCCTCAGGGTTTGAGGGCCTCTCCCTGGGTTTGAGGGCACCTCTGTGGTTTTGAGGATCTCCCCACGTTTGAGGGCTTTTCCCTGCCCCAGTTTTGAGGACATCTCTTCAGCTTTGAAGCTTCCTCCCCATCCCAGGTCAATGCTGTTTCTTCATCCTGGGTTTTGAGGGCATCTCCCAGGTTTTGAGAACATCTCCCCAGGGTTTTGAGGGCATCACCCCAGGTTTGAGGGCGTCTCCCAGGTTTTGAGGCCATCTTCCTGGGTCTGAGGGCATCACCCCAGGTTTTGAGGCCATCTCTCTGGGTCTGAGGGCTTTTCCCTGCCCCAGGTTTTGAAGACATCTCTCCAGCTTTGAAGGTTCCTCCCCATCCCAGGTCAACAGCATTTCTTCATCCCAGATTTGAGGACATCTCCTCAGTTTTGAGAAATTCTCCTCATCCTAGGCTCAGCGATATTTCCTATCTCAGGTTTGAGGGCTTATTCACAGATTTCAGGGCTTCTTCCCATCCCAGGTTTGAGGGCATCTCCCAAGCCCAGTTTAAGGCTGGTTTTGAGGGCATCTCCACAGCTTTGAGAGCATCTCCCAATCCAAGCTTAAGGGCATTTTTGAGGACATTTCCCCAGCTTTGAGGGCATCTCCCAAGCCTAGTTTAAGGCTGTTTTTGAAGGCATCTCCACAGCTTTGAGGGCATCTCCCAAGCCCAGTTTAAGGCTGGTTTTGATGGCATCTCCCCAGCCTTGAGGGCATCTCCTGGGGTCAAGGCCAATTCCCCCTCCTCAATCCCACCTTCCCACACTCCACTTCCCCAGCTTTACGCCATCCATCCGTCCATCCATCCATCCATCCATCCATCCATCCATCCATCCATCCATCCCTCCCCACCTCCCTGACCCCAAATATCCTCTTCCCTGGGCAGGAATGGACCCGGCCACCACCTCCAAGAGCAACCACTGCCTGGACGCGGCCAAGGCCTGCAACCTCAACGACAACTGCAAGCGCCTGCGCTCGGGCTACATCTCCACCTGCAGCCGGGAGCTGTCGGCCACCGAGCCCTGCAACCGCCGCAAGTGCCACAAGGCCCTGCGCCAGTTCTTCGACCGCGTGCCCGGCGAGTTCACCTTCCGCCTGCTCTTCTGCTCCTGCAAGGACCCGGCGTGCGCCGAGCGCCGCCGCCAGACCATCGTCCCCTCCTGCTCCTACGAGGACAAGGAGAAGCCCAACTGCCTGGACCTGCGCGGCGCCTGCCGGGCGGATCACCTGTGCAGGTAAAGGGCGCGCCACGGGGGTCTTGGGGTGTGGGACGGGTGTGGTGTCACCTCCCTGGGGCTGGTGTCACTACCCAGCCATCAGTGTCACCTCCTTGGTGTTGGTGTCATTGCCTGGTCATCTGTGTCACCTCCCTGGGACTGGTGTCACCGCCCAGCCATCAGTGTCACCTCCTTGGCGTTGGTGTCATTGCCTGGTCATCTGTGTCACCCCCCTGGCACTGGTGTCAGCCTCCAGTAATCAGTGTCACCCCTTGGCATTGGTGTCACCTCCCTAGCATTGGTGTCACCACCCAGCCACCAGTGTCACCCTCCTGGCATTGGTGTCATAGCCCTGGTCATCAGTGTCACCTTCCTGGCATTGGTGTCACCCTCTTAGCATTGGTGTCACCCTTCTGGCATTGGTGTCATTGCCCTGGTCATCAGTGTCACCCTCCTGGCATCAGTGTCACCCCCTAGCATTGGTGTCACCTTCCTGGTCATCAGTGTCAGCCCCTGGCCATCAGTGTCATCCTCCTGGCATTGGTGTCATCTTTCCAGCCATCAGTGTCACCTCCCTGGCATTGGTGTGACCTTCCTGGTCATCAGTGTCAGCCCCCGGCCATCAGTGTCACTCTCCTGGCATTAGTGTCACTGTTACCCAGCCATCGGTGTGACCCTCCTGGCACTGGTGGCACCTTCCTGGCATTGGTGTCACCCCCTGGCCATCAGTGTCATCCTCCTGGCACTGGTGTCATCTTTCCAGCCATCAGTGTCACCTCCCTGGCATTGGTGTCACCTTTCCGGCCATCTGTGTCACCTCCCTGGGATTGGTGTCACCGTTTGGTCATTAGTGTCACCTCCCTGGCATTGGTGTCACCCCCTGGCCATCGGTGTCACCTTCCTAGCACTGGTGTCATCTTTCCAGTCATCAGTGTCACCCTCCTGGCATTGGTGTCACCACCTGGCCATCAGTGTCACCTCCCTAGCACTGGTGGCACCTTCCCGGCCATCAGTGTCACCCCCAGTATCAGTGTCACCCCCCCAGTATCAGTGTCACCTCCCGGGCTCTGTTTTCCCCCCTGTTTGGCTCTGGGAGTGGCACTGGGACAATGCCCTGGGGACACCCGGAGGACAGACCCCAGGGATGGAACTGTATCCCCCAAAACCTCCCCCGGCTGCCGAATTCCCGCTGTTTCCCCCTTGGCAGCGCAGAGCTGGGCACCGAGGCTCCTGCTCCTTCTGTCACCCGTTTGTCACCGGGCACGACCCCTCCTGTCCCCCTCGGGAGCCGGGTCCGCTTCCCGATGGCTCCCGCCAGGAGCGGGATCTTCTCCCGTCAAGGTGATGGAGCTTCCCAGCGCTCAGCAGGGAAATAAATGCGAGCTCCGGGCCTTCCCCAGGCTGCGAGCAGAGATGTTTGAAATGTGGGAATGTGGCTTTTTATCAAAAAGTAATCCAAGGAGCCGGTGGCCATGAATAAAAGATACCCGGGAATGGCAGCTCCTCTCCATCAGCGCGCTCCGAGGCGGATGCTGCCGACAGATCCGCGCTCCGAGAGGGATAACGGGGCTGGGAGAGCTGGGGGGGCTGCAGAGCTTTAATTCCTGCATGGAATGAAATCCCCACACCAGGAGGGAAAGGGGGAAGGGGCAGCAGCTGCTGGGAGGGTTTGTTGCACCAAGGTTTTTTGGGAGAAGCATGGGAGAGCCGGGATGGGGGCTCTTGCTCTGGAAAATGCCCAGATCTGGGGTTTATTTGTGTTGGTTTTGCTGTAGAGTTTTGCTGGGACCTCGGGGATTTTTTTCCTTGGGATGGGGCAGGGATGCATTCCTTGGATCTGGGTTTTCAGGAGAAAATCCCATCCCATCCACTCCCCTCCGGCATCTCCAGCTGGGAATGGGACACGAAACCCCTGTGTGCCCTCACCCCGGGGAGCAAGGCAGGGCCATGGGGTTTCCCATTTTCCATGAGTTTATCCAGCCAAACTCCTCCTGATCCTGGAGGACAAGGCAGGGCTGGGCTGTGCCAAGGGATTTCCAATCATCCAGGAATTTATCCATCCAAAACTCCTCCCCATCCTGGAGGACAAGGTGGGGCCATGAGATTTCCAATTTTCCACGAGTTCACCCACCCAAAACTCCTCCCCATCCTGGAGGACAAGGCAGGGCCATGGGATTTCCCATTATCCAGGGATTAATCCGTCCAAAACTCCTCCATGTCCCCTGATCACAGAGGACAAGGAAGGCAGGGCCATGGGATTTCCCATTTTCCATGAGTTTATCCAGCCAAAACTCCTCCTGATCCTGGAGGACAAGGCAGGGCCAGGGGGTTTCCAATTGTCCACGAGTTTATACATCCCAAACTCCTCCTGAGTTTATCTACCCAAAACTCTTCCTGCTCCTGGAGGACAAGGCAGGGCCATGGGGTTTCCAATTATCCAAGAGTTTATCCAGTCAAAACAACTCCTGATCCTGGAGGACAAGGCAGGGCTGTGGGACTTCCAATTGTCCACAAGTTTATCCATCCAAAACTCCCCCATGTCCCCTGATCCCAGAGGATAAGGCAGTTCCATGTGGTTTCCCATTTTCCATGAGTTTATCCAGCCAAAACTGCTCCTGATCCTGCAGGACAAGGCAGGGCCATGGGGTTTCCCATTTTCCATGAGTTTGTCCAGCCAAACTGCTCCTGATCCTGCAGGACAAGGCCGGGCCATGGGGTTTCCCATTTTCCATGAGTTTCTTGATCCGACATCCCAGCCCGATGCTCATCCCGATCCGACAGGGGCCTGGTGAGTGTCTGGAGCCAGAGCAGATCCCAAGTGCTCCCAGAGCTGGAGGCGACAGGAGATGAGATAATTCTCCTGCCAGAGCAATTAACCTGCCAGGGTAATTAATTGACCCTCCTGGCTGAAAGCCTAATGAGGGAAAACCCTTTCTGGCGGGATAGGATTTTCCAGAGGGATTTTTCCTGCATGGAGGTTGATCCAGGGGCTGCTGCTCCTGTAGGGCAAGAATTCCACACCGAAAAAAGAGCAGAATAATTGGAGGAGAGGGAAAATGAATATTCCAGCATGGAAAACAGCCCTTCCAGAGCTTTTCCTGCCTCTCTTTGCTATTCTCCAGCTGTGTGGGGCTGCTGGGGTTGGACACCAGCCCTGTCCCCTCGGTCACAGAGGTCACAGGGAAGCCACCAGCTGCTCCATCCTGCCGGGAATGGCTCTGCATGTGGAATGTTCTGGATGCAGGAGGGGTTTAACCCTTCCCTGTTGTCCTTCTGAAGGCACGGAGGGTCCGGGATGTCCCTCCTTGTGTCCCCTCAGGGACTCAGATCTGGGCGAGGGGACAGGATCTTTGGAGCACAGCATCTGGTTTGTCCTGGGCTGAAATCCCAGTTTGTTTCCTCCATACAAATCTATTCCAGAGGCCTTGACCCGGCCTCAAATCCCAAGGGAGCTGCCCCAGGACTCTGTGAACAACTGAGCTGGGATTTGTGCAGCTCCGGGATGCTTTTCCCAGCTTGGGAAGCTTTCCCCCGTCACTATTTTCCCCCATCACCTTTTCCCCCATCACCTTTTCCCCCATCACCTTTTCCCCCATCACCTTTTCCCCCATCTTTCCCCCCATTTTTGCCCCCTTTTCCCCCGTCGCCTTTTCCCCCGTCGCCTTTTCCCCCGTCGCCTTTTCCCCCGTCGCCTTTTCCCCCGTCGCCTTTTCCCCCGTCGCCTTTTCCCCCGTCACCTTTTCCCCCGTCACCTTTTCCCCCGTCACCTTTTCCCCCGTCACCTTTTCCCCATCACCCTTTTCCCCATCATCTTTTCCCCATCATCTTTTCCCCATCATCTTTTCCCCATCATCTTTTCCCCATCATCTTTTCCCCATCATCTTTTCCCCATCATCTTTTCCCCATCATCTTTTCCCCATCATCTTTTCCCCATCATCTTTTCCCCATCATCTTTTCCCCATCATCTTTTCCCCATCATCTTTTCCCCATCATCTTTTCCCCATCATCTTTCTTTCCCCCCATCTTTTTCCCATCTTTTTCCCATCTTTCCCAGCTCACAGGAGCTGACAAAGTCCCGGAGTTTTTGTGGCTGATTGCAAGGGACAGGTTTTAGCTCCCGGAATACAAAAACCTTTGGCGAAGCACAAACCTCAGCGAAGGGGAAAGGGAAGGCAAGGGGAGAAAAGAGCTGATTTCAGCAGCTGCAGCTCGCTGGATTTTTCATCTTGCATCAGCAAGTCGGGAGCACAAATAATCTGCTCTTACACGCTCCAGTGGTGCCGGTGCCGGAGAAATTCCCAGCCTCCACTGGCTGGAGCTGCTCAGCATCCAAACTGGGGATGTTGGGACATTTCCAGGATTTTTATCACAGTTTTTGGTGTGTTGAAATCCAAGGGGGTGAGGGATACTCCCTCTCACAGGATATTTGTGTGAAGAGGATTTTGGCTGGGATTGGAGCATCCAGAGTGGGGATGTTGGGTCATTTCCTGGATTTTTTTTATCCCTGTTTTTGTTGTGTTTAAATCCAGGGGGGTCAGGGATGTTCCCTCTTACGGGATATTTGTGTGCAAAGGATTTTGGCTGGGGTGGGTCATTTAACTGATTTTTGGTGTGTTTAAATCCGAGGGGGTCAGGGATGCTCCCCCTCTCGGGATATTTGTGTGCAAAGGATTTTGGCCAAGGTGGGGATATTGGGTCATTTCCTGTATTTTTTATTCCAGTTTTTGGTGTGTTTGAGCCAAGGGGTATCAGGGATGCTCCCTCTTACAGGATATTTGTGTGAAGAGGATTTTGGCTGGGATTGGAGCATCCAGAGTGGGGATGTTGGGTCATTTCCTGGATTTTTTTTATCCCTGTTTTTGGTGTGTTTAAATCCAGGGGGGTGAGGGATGCTCCCTCTCACAGGATATTTGTGTGTCAATGATTTTGATTGGGGTTGCAGCATCCAAAGTGGGGATGTTGCATCATTTCCCTGTTTTTAGTTTTAAGTTTTTGTTGTGTTTAAATCCAGAGGGGTCAGGGATGTTCCCCCTCTTGGGACATTTGTGTGAAGAGAATTTGGCCAAGGTTGGGCTGGAGCTCCTCAGCATCCAAACTGGGGATGTTGGGTCATCTCCAGGATTTTTTTATTCCAGTTTTTGGTGTATTTAAATCCAAGGGGGTGAGGGATGCTCCCTCTCACAGGATATTTGTGTGAAGAGGATTTTGGCTGGGGTTGGAGCATCCAAACTGGGGATGTTGGGTCATTTCTCAGATTTTTATCTCTGTTTTTGGTGTGTTTAAAGCTGAGGGGGTCAGGGATGCTCCCTCTTACAGGATGTTTGTTTGTCAAGGATTTTGATTGGGGTTGGAGCATCCAAAGTGGGGATGTTGGGTCATTTCCCGGATTTTTTTTATCCCTGTTTTTGTTGTGTTTAAATCCAGGGGGATCAGGGATGTTCCCCCTCTTGGGACATTTGTGTGAAGAGAATTTGGCCAAGGTTGGCCTGGAGCTCCTCAGCATCCAAAGTGGGGATGTTGGGTCATTTCCCAGATTTTTATCTCTGTTTTTGGTGTGTTTAAATCCAGGCAAGGTCAGGGATGCTCCCTCTCACAGGATATGTTTGTGAAGAGGATTTTGGCTGGGGTTGAAGCCTCCAAACTGGGCACGTTGAGTCATTTCCCAGATTTTTTTTTTTATTTTACCCCCACTTTTTTTGGTGTATTTAAACCCAAGGTGCACAGGGATGCTCCCCCTCTTGGGACATTTGTGCACCAAGCATTTTGGCCAGGTTTGGGCCGGGGAAGGAGGGAGAGGGGATCCAGGCTGGCCGGGGATTGATGGAGCACCAAACATGGGAAGGGAACGCGGCGGCTCCGGGCGCAGACGGACGCCGCCCGTAATGGATGTTCCCTTGATAAACAGCAGCTCAGCTCCTCATTACTCCCTGTAATGAGAGCCTGTCTGGGAAGAAGAAGGAGCAGGGGAAAAAAATTGCTCCGGGATTTAATGGGAGCTGGGAGAGCTCGGGTGCTGAGGGATAGGACGTGGAGGAGCCTCCAAAGATTGGGAAATGTGTGAAAACCCCCAAATCTGGTGGGTTTTGAAGTGGAGGGGCTGCAGCAAGGGGGTCCCTTACATGAGGAGGAGGAGCAGGGAAAGAAGATGGAACAGGGAAAAATTGCTCCAGGATTTAATGGGAGCTGGGAGAGCTCAGGTTTGGAGGGGAGTGGAGGAGCCTCCAAACCTGAGAAATCAGTGAAAATCCCCAAATCTGGTGGATTTTGAAGCAGTGGGGCAGCACCCAGGGGTCCCTCACACGTGAGGTGGTGGTGGGGGAAGAAGAGGAGAAGGAGCAGGGAAAAATTGCTCCAGGATTTAATGGGAGCTGGGAGAGCTCAGGGGTTTGGAGGGGAGTGGAGGAGCCTCCAAACCTGAGAAATCATTGAAAATCCCCAAATCTGGTGGATTTGGAAAGCCAAGGGGCAACACTGGGGGGGGGGTCCCTCACCTGTGGAGGCAGCTGGGGAAGAAGAGGAGAAGAGAAAAATTTCTCCTGGATTTAACAGGAGCTGGGAGAGCTTGGAGAAATCAGTGAAAATCAGTGAAAATCCCCAAATCTGGTGGATTTTGAAGCAGAGGGGCAGCACCCAGGGGTCCCTCACACGTGAGGAGGTGGTGGGGGAAGAAGAGGAGAAGAAGGAGCAGGGAAAAATTGCTCCAGGATTTAATGGGAGCTGGGAGAGCTCGGGTTCTGAGGGACAGGACGTGGAGAAGTCTCCAAAAATTGGTAAATGTGTGAAAATCCCCAAATCTGGTGGGTTTTGAAGTGGAGGGGCAGCAGCAAGGGGGTCCCTTACACGAGGAGGTGGCTGGAGAAGAAGAGGAGGAGGAGCAGGGAAAGAAGATGGAAGAGGGAAAAATTGCTCCAGGATTTAATGGGAGCTGGGAGAGCTCGGGTTCCGAGGGACAGGACGTGGAGAATTCTCCAAACCTGGTTTTGTGAGCGGGAAATCTGTGAAAATCCCCAAATCTGGCGGGTTTGGAAATCCAAGGTGCAGCACCAGGGGGTCTCTCACATGAGGAGGAGGCTGGGGAAAAAGAAAAGAAGGAGCAAGGGAGGAAGGAGCAGGGAAAGAAGGAGGAACAGAGGCAAAGATTTTCCCTGGATTTAACAGGAACTGGGAGAGCTTGGAGAAATCTGTGAAAATCCGTGAAAACGCCCAAATCTGGTGGAGGGGCAGCACTGGGGGGGTTCCCCCGCATGAGGAGGAAGAGGCTGGGGAGGGCTCGGCTCCCTGCGGGCTCGCCGGGGCTCTCACCACGAGAATCAGTCAATTCCCGCTGAATAATTAACTCGAGAGGCTTCCCAAGTATTGACTTAACGTGACAGCGAGTCTGTCTTGAGCCGGGCTTTGCTTGTGTAAACACAATCTCCTGTTGGGCTCAGTTAGCGGCTCAATGGGACAGAACAGGCCCGCAATTAAAATCAAACGGCGCCCGCGCTCCGTCCTCCCCTTCCCCGGGAGCTTCAGGGCTCGGGGATGGAAGAAAATCCACCCAAAAAAGGCCTTTGAGTCACTGATCTCAGCGCCGGATCGAAATTTGGCGGCCCGAAACACGCGTGGAGAATGAAATTGTTAATTAGGAGCTGCCGTGCTTTGCCTCTTGCTGGGTTTCCTCTGCTTTGGGAGTTTCTCCCCGGGTTTGTTGTGGGTTTGGGGTTTTCCTACCGCGTCCACAGCCCTGAGCAAGGGATTGCAGAGGCTGGAGGAGTCCTCCAGGAGCAGAGTCCAACCTTTGGTCCCCACTTTGTCCCCAGCCCAGAGCTCTGAGTGGCACCCCCTGGTGCTCTGTGGGCACCTCCAGGGCTTCCTTGGGCACCTCCAGGGCTTCCTTGGGCATCTCCAAGGGTTCCCTGGGCATCTCCTGCTCATCCTTGGGCACCTCAAGGGGTTCCTTAGGTATCTCAAGGGGTTCCTTGGACACCTCCCGGAGTTTCTTGGGCACCTCCAAGGGGTTCCTTGGACACCTCCAGGGGTTCCTTGGGCACCTCCTGGCATTCCCTGGACACCTTGAGGGGTTCCTTGGCCACCTCCAGCGGTTCTTTGGATACCTCCAGGTCATCCTTGGATACCTCCAGGTCATCCTTGGGCACCTCCAGGGGTTCCTTGGCCACCTCCAGCGGTTCTTTGGATACCTCCAGGGGTTCCTTGGGCACCTCCAGGTCATCCTTGGGTATCTCAAGGGGTTCCTTGGGCACCTCCAGGCCATCCCTGGACACTTCCAGGGGTTCCTTGGGCAACTCAAGGCATTCCTTGGATACCTCCAGGGGTTCCCTGGACATCTCCAGACATTCCCTGGACACCTCCAGGGGTTCCTTGTGCACCTCCAGACATTCGTGGACTTGTCTGGGGGTTCCTTAAGCATCTCCAGGCCATCCTTGAACACCTCCAGGTATTCCCTGGACACCTCCAAGGGTTCCTTGGGCACCTTGAGGTGTTCCCTGGACACCTCCAGGTGTTTCCTGGACACCTCCAGCCACGGAGACTCCAAACCTCCCACGGGCAGCCCCTTCCCAAGCCTTGACCCCCTTTCCACATGGAAATTCCTCTGGAATTCAGGCCGAGAGCCTCAGAACTGCAACAAAAATTTCCCTTTTTCCCTCCAGCCTCCCGCGGCTCGGCCCAGAACAGGTGACTCCTCTCCCCAGACGACTCCTCCTGGATAAAACAAATCCATCCATTGATCTTTCTTTCCCCTCCCCTGTGAACTCCTCGCTCGATTTGGCAGCGGGTCATCCACAAAAGCTGACTTTTATATTCCAGCTTCCCTCTTTCCTTCAGCCGCTCCCCCTCCCAGGGACTCTTTGAATTTACCTGGGAGCGTTTCGAGGGGAATTTTTTATTTTTTTTTTTTCATCTCAGCATCTCCCAGCTTCAAAGGAATCCCTCTCCAGCAGGATGGGAATGTTGGGAGGGCGATGCCCAGCGGGATTTTCGTGTCTCGCCGAGTTTTTTCCGTGTTGTCGCAGCTTCCTGAACATCCCCAGCTGGGCAGGAGAGGGGGAGCAGATTTTTTTCCCAGCTTTTTTTTTTTTTTTTTTTTTATTTTAAATTCCCTCAGTCCCCATAAATTGCCTGTTTAAAAAAAAAAAAAAAATCAAATCCACTTCTGGAGGAATCCCGGTGTCTTTCCCATGAAATATTCAGGAGCAGGATGCTGTTGGGTTTGATGTGTGCTGAGTTATCGCCGCGGCTGGGGGGGATGGGAGTATTTAACACTCAATTAAGAGCTTTAAAAAAATCACTAAAAAAACCCCCCAAACCCATCCTAAAACCTCCGTGTTTGGTAAATTTTTATGTCAAAGCCAGTGGGGTTCTGGTGGTGCTGGATTCCTGCAGAAAAACAGGGAATGGGAGAGGAGCTGGAGGCAGGTAGGCTCTGTAGGGATGATTGAAATCCTCTAAATTTGGGATTATGTGCGCTGGGGGCGGGAGGACAGAAATAAAAATCCCCTAAATTTGGGATTTATGCACCTGGGATAAAAGTACAGGCACAAAATGTCCCCTAAATTTGGGATTATGTGTGCTGGGGGCGGGAGCACAGAAATAAAAATCCCCTAGATTTGGGATTTATGTACCTGGGATAAATGCACAGGTACCAAAAAAGTCCCCTAAATTTGGGATTTATGCACCTGGGATAAAAGTAGAGGTACAAAATGTCCCCTAAATTTGGGATATCTGCACCAGGTGTTTGTGTAGGAACCCACAGAGTCCCTTAAATTTGGGATTCAAGCACTTGGGATAAATGTACAGGTGCACAGAACCCCCAAAATTTGGGATTTATGCACTGGGATTTAAAGGTATGGAATGAAAAAGCCCCTTAAATGCAGGATGTTTAAGGGGATCCAGGGATCCATGTGCTTGGGAAGTGCCTGGATTTGGGAGCAGGGCCTGTTCAACCCCAGGATCCTGGGGCTGCCTTTCCTGGCATTTTTCCTTCAGGAATCCAAGAGGAGCAGTTTGGAAGCCCCTGCTTGGGAATCCATCCTTGGAGCGGGTTTGGGATGGCAGATCTGAGGGTGTATCCAGAATTAATGTTTAAAATCCCTTTTCTTCCACTCCTTTGGGTTTGGTTTTTTTTTTTGTGGGGGGAGAGGCAACTCTTAGGAAAATCCTCCTCCATCCCTCATCCAGAGCCAGCCCAGCTCTTCCCAACTTTTCCAAGCCATCCCCACCTGCCTCCTCCAGCTGCCAGCAGCGACTTGGCACCGATCCCTCCTTGTTCCCGCTAAAATGGACTTGGCTCCTTCTCCTTTCCCTTTTTTTTTCATTCCTTTGGAGCCCTTGAAAGCCAAAACCCGCCGGGCTGGGGCTGAGCTTTTATTCCTGGCAGCGAATCCCATCCGGCATCTTCCGAAGTCGCCGTGTCCAATGGGAAGAGTGACATCTGGCTTGGATATTCCTGAAGGATTTCCCAGCTGCATCCTCATGGGTTATGAAAGGAATAACATTTGCCTCGGAGGATGCTCCAGGCCGGGAGCGGAGCCCCGGGGAGCAGCGGTGACAAATTTTCCTGGCGCTCCGCGCTGAACTCGCCGCGCTTCCTGCAGGGAATTGACGTCCCTTCGCCTCGGATTTGGGAAGAGAGGGAAATGCTGTCGGAAAGTTTTATTCCTCTCCCGCGGAGAAGCTGGGGGAAGGAGCAGGTTTTTGGATTTCTGCCATTCCCACCCTGGTGCTGAGGTTTGGCTGCAGGGAGGGTGGAGCGTCCCCAAAAAATAAAAATGCTGGAAAAGCTTTCCTGGGCTTTGTGCAAGGAAAATTCCCTTTTTCCCTCCTCTCTTCCAGGAGTTGAGGATCTGCCCCGGGAATGGGAGTGGGATGGAGCCTCTCTGCTCTGTGGGGAGTTTTCCATGGGCTGAGTCACAAGGAAGGAAAATAAACATGGAAACAACGCTCCTGGTGGGGGAGTTTGATATCCAGGAAGAAGGAGGGGGAGAAAGTTTTCTCCTCACCTCACGCATCATTGCAGTGCTTCAGAATCCTGGTTTTCCCTGGAATTCCTGCTTCTTCCTGAGCTCTTCCTCCTTCCCCATCCTCCCATCCCCATCGTGGAGCAGCCCCTCAGACCTCCCCAATTCCATCCCTTCCTGAGGACGGTGGGGGAGTTTTATTTCCAGGAAGAAGGAGAGGGAGAAAGTTTCCTCCTTGCCTCACTCACCATGGCAGAACTGCAGAATCCTGGTTTTCCCTGGAATTCCTGATTCATCCCGAGCTCTTCCTCCTTCCCCATCCTCCCATCCCCACCATGGAGCAGCCCCTCAGACCACCCCAATTCCATCCCTTCCCGAGGACATTCCTCTTGTGTTTTTGCTGTTCATTGGGATCTGGGCCATGGATGAGCACGGCCATTCCCAGGATCCTGTCTCCTCTTGGGAGCGCTTGGACAACCCAGATGGAGAGCCCAAATTGCCCTGGAATTCCACAGCCACTGTGTGGGGATGTTGGGAACGGGGCACTTTTATTCCGTTCAAAAATTCCCGCTGGCCGCGGGATCACTCTGGGATGGAATTGGCGCTAAAATCCCATTGTTTCCCCACTTTTCCTCCTCTGCAGATCCCGGCTGGCCGATTTCCACACCAACTGCCAGGCCACCTTCCAGTCCCTGACCAACTGTCCTGGGGACAACTTCCAGGCGTGCCTGGGCTCCTACGCAGGGCTCATCGGTGAGTGCCGGGAGTCGGGATCGGGAATGGCTTTTCCCACTGGGATTTCATCTCCATTCCCTCCTCTCGCCAGGCTTTGACATCACCCCCAACTACGTGGACGCCAGCACCACCAGCATCACCATCTCGCCCTGGTGCTCCTGCAAAGGCAGCGGGAATATGGAGGAGGAGTGCGAGAAATTCCTGCGGGATTTCACGGAAAATCCCTGTCTCCGTAAGGCGCTTCCCCGCCCCGCCCCTTTTCCCTTGTCCTGTCATTCCCATCCTTCCTAAATCTCTCCCGCCGCCAGGAAACGCCATCCAAGCGTTTGGGAACGGCACCGACGTGAACCTGGCTCCCAAAATTCCCAATCCCGCCGTGACGGCGCCGCCGAAGGCGGAGAAGAGCCCGGTGCTGCCGGACGACGTCAACGACAGCAACACCGCCTACGACACGAGCGTCATCAGCACCTGCACCTCCCTCCAGGTGTGGCCCAGCCCCTGCCGCAAACTGGGAGCACTGGTGGGGCTGTGGGACAGCGGCCGCATCCCGTGGGATTGGGGAAATGTCCTGCTTGGAGTCATCCGGGGATGGATGGAATCCCTTGGAGGGATCCAGGCACTGTCTGGGGTGGGAAATGGGATTCCCCACCCGTCTTACCCCTCACCTGCCAAGGTGGCTCCCTGAGCCTGACTTCTCCTTGTTTGGGAGCTGGAATTCCAGGGTTTTTTGGGAAATCTGGGAAATCCGTGTTGTCCTGCCCAAGCGCTGGGCTTGGGCGTCCATGTTTTGTTCCATGGGCGGAAAAGGAGTTGGAGGGAAATGGGATTGGGGAATGGCTGGGGATGTCCCAGGAATGGGAGAAAAATGGGATTGGGGAATGGCTGGAGATGTCTCAGGGATGCAGGGAAATTGGATTGGGGAATGGGATTGGGGATGTTCCAGGAATGGGGAAAAAATGGGATTGGGGAATGGTTGGGAATGTCCCAGGAATGGGAGAAAAATGGGATTGGGGAGCTGCTAGGGATGTTCCAGGAATGCAGGGAAATGGGACTGGGGAATGGCTGGGAATGCAGAGAAATGGGATTTGGGAATGCCTGGGGATGTCCCAGGAATGGGAGTGGGGAATGGGATTGGGGAATGGCTGGGAATGCAGGGAAATGGGATTGGGGAGTGGCTGGGGATGTCCCAGGACTCCAGGCAGGGTCACAGTGGCAGTGAGGCAGGACCCACGGAAGCCCCTGGGCTCCCTGTGGAGATGGGATGAGCCATTCCAAAATCTCCCTGCGCTCCATCACCCACTCCAAGCTGATTCCCAGAGGGAAGTTCAGGATCCCAAACCAGCTCCAGGGGCACAATCCTTCCCTAACCATTCCCGATTTCTCCTGCCAGGAACAAGGCCTGAAGCCCAACCAATCCAAGGAGCAGAGCTTGTGCTACTCCCAGGTACTTGGGCGATCCCAGGCTGGGAATTCTCTCCCAAAGCAAACATCTTGGGAATGCCCTCCCAGAGGTGTCTCCCAACTTTGGGATGCTTTTCCCTAAAACCCCACTCCTGTCCCTCCTCACCAGGCCCAGCTGACCACGGATGTGATGCCGGACCAGAAGACTTTCATGGATCCCAAGGCGGGAAGCAGCCGGCAGCGGGAGAGCCGGATCCTGCTCCTCATTCCCATCCTGATCCCAGTGCTGGGGCTATAGAGGGGCGGGAAGGAGCGGCCGGTGGGACGGGGACGCTCGGACCAGTGCCACCAGTGCCACCAGTGCCACCAGTGCCCGCCGCCGCCGCGCTCGTGCCGGAGACTGGAACGCTCCCAAATCCCGGGAATGCCGAGCTCTGGAGAGGCAGGAGGAGCCTCCGCCACGCTGGGAAACTTTGGTGGTTTTCTTCCTACTTTTCGTTTTTTCCCGTTTTTTTGGGGGATTTTTTCTTTTTTTTTTCTTTTGGTCTTTTCTGGGTTGGTTTTCCCGAGCGGCTCCTGGGAAAACTCCCTGGAATGGGCCTGGAATGGGGGTCTGGAGCTGCCAGCGGTGCCGGGGAGGGGAAAAAAGTCGGAGAAAGGCGCTGGGAAAGGTGAATTTCAGGATTCTTTGCACTGGGGTGGCCCCAGGGACAACGAGGATTCCGCAGGGGAACATCGTGGAGGATGAAGGCGCCATCGGGAGCCGCCTGGAGGGGACTCCTGCTGCTCTTCCCGTTGGTTTTTCGGGGGGATTTTGGTTGGGGTTTTTCCTCGGAGAGTTTCCGAATGGAAGAGAAAAGAAACTGGTGTGAAACGTGTGAGGTTGTGCTGATGTTTTCAATCATTCCAGGGGAAGAGGTTCCATTTTCTTTTTTTTTTAATTTTTTTTTAATTTTTTTTTATTTGGAATTTGGGTTGGGAGTGGAATTTGACCCATCCAGGGTCAGAATTCCCTGTTTTCCCTCTCCATGTTATTTCCTATATACATATAACATATGGATATTCCCATATACATAACCCTTACCCATGCTGTGGCTTTTTAATTCCCATTTTTCCCTTTATTTTCCCTCTTTTTTTTAAATTTTTTTTTTAAAATTCCTCCGATTCCCGCAACAACTTCCAAATGTATTCTTGGAAAATTTATTTTTTTTAACGATGTCTATAATGGAAAAAAAGAAAAACCAAAATAAACCAAGGAGAACAAACCAAGGAATGAAACAGCCCTAAAATCCAAGATTCCATAAAAATCCCCATATCTGGGGGCAGGGGGAAAATGGGAACCCTTCAGCTGCAGGAATGCCAAGATTTGGGTTGGAATTCAGCAATTCCCAGCCTTTTTTAACCTGCAGGAGACAAAAAACAGGAAAAAATTCCCAAGGAGCTGCCACATTCCCGTTTTCTGGTGGTATTTTGGGAATTTTTATGTGCAAGAATTTCAAGTTTCGAGTTCCCATCCCTCCCTTGATGGGGTTTGGAAATTTTTTCTCCCAAGGCAACCTGGCAGTGCTGAAAATGTTGGGATTTGGGGCACAGGAAGAGTGAGGGGCTGGAGATTTTTATTTATTTGGGATTTTTATTTGGTGCAGCGGATTTTTATTTGGGGAGCGGAAATGTCAATTCCCATCCAGCTGTGCCCGTGTGAAAAAAGGGATTTCGGGAATCTTGGGAGCCTGGGGATGGTAAAATTGTGGAATCACAGAATTCCAGACTGGGATGGAGTTTAAAATCATCTCGTTCCAGCCTCTGCCATGGACTGGCACAATTCCCATTATCCCAGCTTGTTCCAACGAGGCCTTGGATGTTCCAGGGATGTGGAAAATGGGGATGGAAGGATCCCAGAGCTGTTTTCTGGGAGCTGGAGCTGCCTGAGAGAGGAGGGAGGGACGAACATTCCCTTTTCCAGCATGGAAAATCCAACGGGGGGATGTGGGAGCTGGCACAGGAAACATAAACAAATCCCGTCTCTCCTGGAATTCCTGCCGCAATCCCAAGGCTGCTTTTCTCCGGGATGGGGCAGCTCTGAGCTGGAGCCGGGTGTGGGGCAGCCAAAAAAAAAAGGGATTTGGGAGCTCCACAGCAAAATCTGGGATCCCTCCTTGGGGTGATTCCCAAATCTGGGTGTTCTCAGTGCGGGCTGGGAGCCCTGAGTGCTGCTGGGTTTCCTTGGGAAAGAGGCTGGAAAATCCAGCAGGGATTTCTTCCTGGTGCTGGGGGCGTTTCCCTGGGAAAGCTGGGAGTGCTCTGGGATTTTCCTGAAGGAGTGGGAACCGCTTGGAAAGGTCAGGGAAGCATCTGCATCCAGCACCACTGGGCATTCCCAGTATTCCCTGCCCGGGAATTGTGATCCATGGAGATCCTGGGGTTACTGGGAAGTACTGGGAATGGGGATTTGCTCCAGGATTCTCTCCAGGAACGGTGGTTCCAACATTGGGAATGGGGATTTGCTCCAGGATTCTCTCCAGGAATGGCGGTTCCAACATTGGGAATGGGGATTTGCTCCAGGATTCTCTCCAGGAATGGCGGTTCCAACATTGGGAATGGGGATTTGCTCCAGGATTCTCTCCAGGAATGGTGATTCCAGGACTCCCTCTGGGAATGGGCGGTTCCAGCACTGGGAATGGGGTTTTGGTCCAGGATTCCCTCTGGGAATGGTGGTTCCAGGATTCCCTCCAGGAATGGCAATTCCAGCACTGGAAGTGGGTTTTGCTCCAGAATTCCCTCCAGGAATGGTGGTTCCAACATTGGGAATGGGGAATTGATCCAGGATTCCCTCTGGGAATGGCAATTCCAACACTGGGAATGGGGAATTGATCCAGGATTCCCTCCAGGAATTCCAGCACTGGTATGGGGATTTGCTCCAGGAATGGTGATTCCAGGATTCCCTCTGGGAATGGTGGCTCCAACACTGGGAATGGGGAATTGATCCAGGATTTCCTCCGGGAATGGGGAATTGATCCAGGATTTCCTCCGGGAATGGGGTCTTGACCCAGGATTCCCTCTGGGAATGGGGAATTGATCCAGGATTCCCTCTGGGAATGGTGGTTCCAGCACTGGGAATGGGGTCTTGATCCAGGATTCCCTCTGGGAATGGGGTCTTGATCCAGGATTCCCTCTGGGAATGGGGAATTGATCCAGGATTCCCTCTGGGAATGGGGAATTGATCCAGGATTCCCTCTGGGAATGGTGGTTCCAGCACTGGGAATGGGTTTTGCTCAAATATTCCCTCCGGGAATGGCAATTCCAACATTCCCTCTGGGAATGGCAATTCCAGCACTGCTCTGTGCCCCAGGTTTGGAGTCATTCCCATCCCCTCTCCGCTCAGATTCCCAAAATCTCCCCAGCTCCACCCCAAACCCTGGTGCTGCCTCCACCACATTCCCAGCGCTTTAATTACAGGAGAGGAGAATTCCCGTGCTTTGTGTGGAATTGAAAAACGCTGGGATGTAAAACCCCGGCTGCCAGGATGGATAATTAACTCTGGAGATAATTCCCTCTTCATTTGGACTCAATTACTTTCCCGATAGGAGAAAGTGCTGAAAACACAATTTTTTTTTTTTTTTTAAATTATTTTTTTTTGGGAGGATGTGGCACAAAATAATAATGGGAAAAAATCCACTCGAGCTTTTCCTGGGAGAGCTTTTCCTTCCTGGGATAAAGCAGAGGATAAATCCCAGTTAATGCTCCAGAATTCCAGCTTGGCATCGCCCTCCTGTCCTTGGAATTTTTGGATTGGGGGGGGGGGGAAAAAGAACATTTTGGGGGTTTTTAGGATGGATCAGCTGGGGTGGGAATGTCACAGGGTTTGCTCCAAGGAGGAATTGCTGAGAAATGAGGTTTTTGTGGGACACTTTGGAATTCTGGAGGGGTTTTAAGGAATATTTTATGTCCCCAGGGTCATCTTGTGGTGCCCTCACCAAAACTCCTACAAATCCTCAAATCCCGATGGATAATTCCATGAGGAATTCCCCCTATTCCCCAGCTGGAATCTCCCATTCCCAGCCATTCCAAGGGGAATAAAAGGCCATTTAACCTCTTCGGAAAGCAAAGCATTTCCTGGAATATTCCACATGAATTCCCAAGCTTTTTCCTCCTGGCCACGTCCAGATTTCGTGACGGGAATTTTTGCCTCCTTAAGGAATTTTTGCCTCTCCAGGTGTTTTTATTCCTTCTCCCTGTGCCCAGGGCTGTAAATCCCATCTGGGCCCTTCTGAAGGAAATATTCCAAGAGGGATTTTTTTTTATTTTTTTTTTGCATCCAGGTTTTTGGAGCAGCTAAAAAGTCCCCATGCTCCTCGGAGGAAATGCCAAGCAGTGGGAGCAGGGAGGAAAAAATAGATGGAAAAGGGTTTTAGGGAGGGTTTTAAAAATAGCGGATCTTTGGAGGAGAAATCTGGGAAGACGTCAGGAGGGAGCCTCAAACCCGAGGGGGAAAGAATATTCTGGAAAATTGGGATTCATTCATTGCTGGATTGGGGCTGTCTTGGTGTTTTGGGGTTCTCTCCTCAAAATCCAAGGAAAAGGGGTGAAAATGTGGGAGAGGGATGGGAGGATTTGCAGCTGTTTGGGATGGGAGGGGGAACATTGCTGGGTTTTCATCCAGGGGATCCAGGAGAGCTGGGAAAGGGATGGAGGGGACAGGACACAGGGAATGGATTCCCACTGCCAGAGGGCAGGGATGGAGGGGATTTTAGGAAGGAATTCCTGGCCGGGATGGAATTCCCAGAGGAGCTCTGGCTGCCCTTGGATCCCTGGAAGTGCCCAAGGCCAGGTTGGGATCATCTGGGGCAGGGAGAGATGTCGGAGCTGGAACTGGCTGATCCCTAAAGTCCCTTCCAACCCAAAGCATTCCAGGATCCCGTGATTCTCCCAAAAACTTTGCAGGAGAGACCAAACCTTCCAGTAGAGGAGGTTTCAATCCCAGTAAATTCCAGTAAAATGCCTGTCTGGAAGCTCCTTGGGGAAAAAAAACAAAACCAAGATCCAAACCAGGATAAATGACAGCCATGGAAGCTCTTGTGTTTAACCTCTGGCCTTGGGAAGAAATCCATGAAAATGAGGAAAAGCTCCCGGGATTCACACGGGGTTAAAGACAGCAAATCCTGGGATGTGCCAGCAGTAATTCCCTGCCAGCTGGGACGTTGCCCTGCCGTGGGAGTGGGGGGCACAGCCAGCAGCCTTTTCCAGGAGGGGAATTCGCAGAATCATGGAATGCTCCGGCTTGGGAGAGACCTTGAAGCTCCTCTCATCCCACCCCTGCCAGGGGCAGGGACACCTCCCACGATCCCAGGGCGCTCCAAGCCCCTGCCTTCCAATTCCTTGGATTTGGGTGCCTTTTAAAAGGGCTGGAAAACCGGGAAAAGCTCTCCCGAACCTCTGCAGGGGGAGGTTTTGCGGTTGTGGCCGGGGCAAGGCCCGCGTGGAGCCTTTTCCGCGTCCTCCTGAATTATTCCGGAATTATTCAGGAATTATCCCTGCCTCCCGCTCCAGCGCTGCATCTTTGCATCCGTTAATTAGGCTCGGTGGGTGAAATGAGTCCCGGCCCTAATTCCCTGTCTGGATATTCATTATGGAAGCAGCAGCAGCAGCCGGGATGTCAAGGAGGATTAAGGCAGGAGCTGGGAAGTCACAGGTGGCTCCAGCACGGATTTCAAACCCGTGCATGGAAAAGCTGATGGATCCCGCTGGAATCCAACCCAAAACCATCCCAATTTCCCTGGGGCAGCGCGGAAAATTCCTTCCCAGCGCTCCCATTTTCCCCCAGGCTGGTGCTGAACCGGTCACGGCGTCCTGCTCCCTGTTTTCCTCGGGGATGGCCAATGGGGTTGGATCCTCCCCAGCTCCAGGAATTCTCCCGGCCCCATTCCCAGAGCTCGAGGCATAAAGGCAGCATTTTCCAGAGGATGCTCCAGCCCCTGGATGGTCCCCGAGGAGCCCCGGGAGGAACAAGGGCTCCGCTGTCCCCGTCAGCCCCGCGGCCCCGGGGTCCTCTGGATGACCCCGCGCGGCCACTCCTGGAGAAAATCAAATGGATAGCAAGCGGGAAGGGGGGGAAAAACTTGGAATTTCCCCCCTGGATCTGCTCCCAACCCCTCCCCGTGCCTTGATGGGGGCGGGGGTCGAGCACCGACCGCAACTCGGAGCGTTTGGGAATCAATGAATCAATCCCGGCGCTCATTCCGGGGATTTGGGATTCATTCCCAGCCCCGTTCCCGGCGCGGCAGAGCGGAGGTGTCCCGAATTCCCGAATTCCCGGCGTCCCGGGGAGGCAGCTCCGGGCCGGGGTTTAATTAAGCGCTGAACATGACGCCGGTTTTAATTCCGTGCGTTCGGAGCTGCCCACACACCCCCGGTTGCCGTGGCAACCTTAATTTGTTTTGGAGCCTTCGCTCGGGTAGATTTGGGAATTTTTTTTTTTTTTTGTTTGTTTGTTCCTCGCCTTTTCCTTCGCCCTCCTTTTCCTTCCCCCTCCTTTTCCTTCCCCCTCCTTTCCTTCCCCCTCTCCCCCTTCCATTCTTCCCATTCCCTCTCTCCCGACTTTTCCCCCTTATTCTCTCTCCCCACTCCCTGAATGAAAAAGCACCGAAAATTCCTTGCGTGGAATAAAAAATTCCATCCGCATCCCACAGCCTCGGATTTCCCGGGATTTATCCCAAATTATCCCAGCTGCCTTCCCAAATCGTGCTCCTGCTCCCAAAACCTGAAGAGATCCACGGTTTCCCTTTCCCACACCCTGTCCCGGGTGGAAAACTGGGAATAAACCTTTTGGAAGGCCTGGCTGTGGTGCCTGGGCTCCTTGGAATGTTTGAAGGGAATTTTCAGGATCCCTTGGAATGTTTGGGAGGGATTTTCGGGATCCCTTGGAATGTTTGGAAAGGGATTTTCAGGATTCCTTGGTGTGTTGGAAAGGGATTTTCAGGATTCCTTGGTGTGTTGGAAAGGGATTTTCCATCTGCCGAACCGGTGAGGGGAGAGAAATTAGGGGAAAGAACCAAGGGACGCTCATTTCCCGCTCTCTCCATCCATAAAATCCAATGGCAAAGGGATCAATCCGCAAATTTCCTTGGGAATGATGGAAAAGCAGCATCTGGGGCAGCTTCTCCTCTAATTAGGGTAATTAAGAGGAGCAGCTTCCAGAGCCATCCATGCTTTATCCTGGGAGAAGCTGGGTTAGGATCCAGTTCCCATTTTAGGATCCAGTTCCCATTTTAGGTTCCAATTCCCATTTCAGGATCCAATTCCCATTTTAGGTTCCAATTCCTATTTTAGGATCCAATTCCTATTTTAGGACCCAACTCCCATTTTAGGGTCCAATTCCCATTTTAGGACCAAATTCCCGATTTAGGATCCAATTCTTGTTTTAGGATCCATTTCCCATTTTAGGGTCCAATTCCTGATTTAGGATCCATCCCAGAATGGATTCCCAGCCTGGCTTATGGGAGGTTTTCCCAAAAGGCGTTGAAGCACTGGGATTTTTGGGATTTTTGCTTCCCACTCCTGGCTGGAGCAGGATTGAGCCTGGAATTCTGTCTTGCCCTATTCTGGGAATTAAAAGAGGATCCATGGATATCGCAGGGAAGAGAAAAAAACGGGAATTTTTGTCCTTCCAGTGGGAACCACGCATGGCTTTTCTCCTCTCCAATGGAAAATTCCCATTTTTTGAGCTCCTGAGCCTCACCCCAAATCCCAGATTTTAAACCAACACCCGCCTTCGCCTCCCAGAAATCCGTGGATTTGCCCAGGCCGTGTTTTCATGTGGATTAATGATTCCAACACGGAATTTCTTGTTCCATAATGGATAAATTCCCTGTTCGGGGAGTGCCAGCCGTTATTAATTAAGCCCAGCCCAAGGATTTGTTTGCTTTGATGTCTAAAGCTGCAGCTTTTCTTTTTTTTTTCCTCCCTGCTTGTTAAACTTAATCAAAAGCAATCAAAAACGCTTCCCTAAATTAGAGCAAATTAATTCCCAACAAAAGGAGAAAGTCTCCGGTAGCACAAATGGAAAAGGAATTAAAAATAATTGGAGATGGGAGTCGGGGTAATCTAAATTTAAATATCAGGTTTGGCTCCTGGGCTGCATTTTGGAGGGGTGGGGCAGGGTCAGGAAAGGTTTAAATGCTGCTTTTGGTACTGGGTTTAATTCTGGGTGGGATAGGAAAGGATTAAATGCTGAGTTTGATGCTGGGTTTAATTTTGAATGGATAAGGCAAGAATGGTGCAGGGTTTTAATCTGAGCTTGGAGCTGGGTTTAATTCTGGATAGGATAGGAAAGATTTAAATGCTGGGATTGGTGCTGGGTTTAATTCTGGATGGGATAGGAAAGGATTAAATGCTGGATTTGGTTTTTGGGGTTTATTTTGGATGGGTTAGGACAGGTTTAAATGCTGTGTTTCGTGCTGAATTTAATTCTGGATGGGATAGGAAAGGTTTAAATGCTGGATTTGGTTTTTGGGGTTTATTTTGGATGGGATAGGCCAGGTTTAAATGCTGGGTTTGGTGACATTCCTGAGCCGGAGCTCCTGGATCCCAGCGAGTTCCTGAGGCTCCTGTGTCCGTGTTTATCCCTGTTTATCCTTGATCCTCCCTGGCACCACCTGCTGCTGTGTGGGAAAAGCCGGGAAGTCGCGGCTGCCCACGAAATCTGGGAGCAGGAACCGTGCCCGGGAGTTGTTCCCAGTGCCTGGAAAATCGGGATTTGGGGAGGAGGAGTGGCAGCCTGGATGTCAGCAGCTCAGGGAGAATCATGGAGTTGTGGAATTCCAGAGCGGTTTGGGTGGGAAGGGACCATAAATCCCATCCACGTCCCACCATGACAGCTCCCACTGTCCCAGGTTATCCCAGCCTGGCCTTGGGCACTGCCAGGGATCCAGGGGCAGCCCCAGCTCCTCTGGGAATTCCATCCCAGCCCCTCCCCACGCTCATTCCTTCCAAAAATCCCACCCCAGTCTCACTTTTCCCAGTTCGGAGCCATTCCCTGTGTCCTGTCCCTCCATCCCTTGTCCCCAGTCCCTCTGCAGCTCTCCTGGAGCCCCTTCAGGCCCTGGAAGTGACTCTGAGCTCTCCCTGGAGCTTTCCCTTTTCCAACAACTCCAAGTCTTTGCTCATCCCAAGACTCTGTTGGATTTCTGGGTCAAACTGAGCTTCTCATCCCCCAACACCCCAAATTCCTTGTCCAGCCTGTCCCTGGGCTTGGAGCCACCTGGGATGGTGGGAGGTGTCCCTGCCCATGGGTCTGGCTGGGATTTAAGGTCCTTTCCAACCCAAACCATTCCAAGACGCCATTGTGACATGGAATTGAGAATTCCTGCTCCGAGACCAAGCTCTGGAGGGTTTTGGTTAAAGGAAAAACTAATTCCTGAAATTGAGGAACATTTAATGGGAATTTAAATCTCCCCAGTTGTTCCATCAACACCCAGTGAGGAAACATCCCAAACCCACCCCTTTCCCTTTGGAATTCCCTTCCCCAAAACACGCTGGGAGCCACACTTAAACCATTGGAATATTCTCCAAGTGGGGTTTTATTGGAATAATTACCAATATAGCAGGACAGGACCTGCCTGATCTTGTCTGGCCCTTGGTGCTGAACCAAACAGCAGCAACTGTGGTGTTTGACCCCACAGACACTTTGGGCTGCCTGGGTGTGTGGTGTTTCACCCCACAGACACTTTGGGCTGCCTGGGTGTGTGGTGTTTCACCCCACAGACACTTTGGGCTGCCTGGGTGCTGCAGCTGGGCCCTGCAGACAAGTCCAGGCCTGCAGGAGCTCTGGTGCTGCTGGGATGGAGCTTCCCCCCATACCAGGGGCTGCCCCTCAGGTTTCCCTCTGTGGAGAAGCTTTCAGGCCATGGTGAAGGAAAGGAGTCGGTTCTGAGGGAGGGTTTGGATCCAGAGCTTTACTCTGGCCCTCAGGCCTCTGAATGCAGCACCAGCTCCCACAGAACTCCCTGAGCCCGCGGCTGCTGCTCCTTTAACCCCGGGGAGAGGGGCAGGGAAGGGGCAGGGAGGCACCAAGCAGGGACAGGAGGGGAGGGACAAAGGGACAAAGGACACCTGGATGGCCCAGGGCCCCCCAGGGGTAGAGGGCATCCTTTGGATCTGCCCAATCACTCGAGGCCCTTCTGGAATGCCAGGACTGACAGACAGTGCTGGGAGGGGAAGGAGAGGTGACTGACACACCTGGCAGGGAATTATCAGGGGAGGCACCCGAGGTTCTGAGGTAAACCCTGAAATCCCAACGCAACAGGGCTTCCCAGTGCCAGACACCCGGGATAATCCGTTCAGGCACCGCGGGAATCCGCTGCCACCAAGGGCCGTCCCCGGTGTCACCCGCGCTCAGCGTCAGGGCCCGCTCCTCGTTAGCGCCAACGCCGAACACACCCCGCTGCTTTCCCGTCTCCGGGAGGGGGGAAAAAACCCTTCCTGACAGCTTGGATAACCTTTCCCTGCTCCCGTTCTCACTCGGGAAGCGCTGACGCTCCCGGTTCGGGGCAGCTGTGAAGAGCAGAGGGCGGCGAGCAGGGGGTGGGAAGTGTGGCTAAAAATACGGCGAGTCTGGCACGTTCTGCCTTTTCCTTGGAATTCAGAATCCCTCCTGTGCTGCTCCAAGGGTGGCCCTAATTAGGGGTGTCAGAGCGTGAACAGATTTTTTGGGGTGTGGGGATTTTTTTATTCCCCTTTTCCCACTGCAGATTTTTTTTTTATTTTTGGGAGGGGGGGGTGTTAGCAGCAAATCGCACTCAGAAAGAAGGGAATGGCTTCCCACTGCCCCAGGGAAGGGATAGAGGGGATTTTGGGAGATTCCCAGAAAAAAATCTGTCTGCCACATCCCTGGAAGCGTCCCAAGCCAGGTTGGAATCACCTGGGATAATGGAAGGTGGAACAGGATGGGATTTAACTCCATTCCCACCCCAACCACTCTGGAATTTCATTCCTGGTGCCGTTTCCTGCTCCAACAATCAACTGGCAGGAGGGCCAGGAGCCTTTGTGTCCCCTCCTGGTGCCGGTGACGTCCTTGCAGAGGAAAAGCCCCCAAACAAAGCCAGGAGTCGTCAGTTAATTGCGTTTTAACAGCAAAATAATTCCGTGAGTCAAAGCCATTGATTGACTCGATCCCGTCCTTCTGCGGGGGCTGAGGATTCGGGGGTTGTTTATTCCCATTAAATTCCTGCCAGGGAATTTATTCCCATTAATTCTCCTGCCAGGGGATGCAGGAGAAGGTGATGGGAGGCCCACAAAAGCTGCTTGGTTTGGGGCAGATTTGGGGTTTTGGGGCTGTTTGGGGAGGAACCCAACAACTGCAGCATCCCCGATCCCCAAATCCGCGCCCTTGTCCTTTTTCCTCAGCCTCGGGATGGATCCCAGCTTTGGGGTCCTTCCATGACCTCCCTTCTCCCAGACCAGCCAGTGGGAGGCGAGACCCTTCTGGAAGTGCCTCTTTTCCCCCTTTTCCCCCCCGTTCTGACTCGGGTGACTCACGCAGCTCCTCCAGAGAAAGCTTTTCCTCGGGGGAGCTGCAAAATCCGCGGCGCTTGAGGAACAGCGGAGCTTCAAACCTCGCCTTGTGTTGGCAAACGTCGGGCTGCGAATCTGGCCTGGGATTTTTTCAATTAAGCTTTTCTTTTCGGGGTTGGGGTTTTTTTCTTTTTTTTCCTGTGTTTTGTGGGTTTGTTGTTTTTTTTTTTTTTTTTTCTCCTCTCTGTGAGGCGAATTAATTGATATTTGCTCAGTGTGTCAAAATAGCTGCGGTGCGTTGGAGTGCCGCGCTCGGATCGGGGAGGGAAGGGAAGGGAAGGGAGGGTGACTCAGTGGGAAGGGAATTAAAAGCAGCAGCTCCTGCTCAAGGCCAGGCTCGGTTCTGCTCTGAGGAACGGGAGGGGAGCACGTGGATTGCAGGGAAGCTGTTCCCAGGAAACCGGCCCCGAGCTGCTTTGGGGGGCATTCACCTCGTTTTGCCTCTTCCCAGGGTTTGATGGAAAAGTTGGAGTGCAGGGTTGGGGGCTGAGGCAAAGTGGGGTGGAATTCCTGGAGAAGCTGTGGCTGCTCCATCCCTGGAAGCGTCCAGGGCCAGGTTGGAGCCACCTGCAGTAGAGGGAGGTGTCGTGGATGGGATTTAAGGTCCTTCCGACCCAAACCATTCCAGGGTGTTGTTTTCCCATCCCTCTGTGGGTGCTGCAGGAACAGCCCTGGACACTGGGAATCTGCTGGGAAGGAGAGCCTGGAGTGCCAGGACACGGGGAATGGCTTCCCACTGCCAGAGGGCACAGGGAGATGGGATTCTGGAAGGAATTCCTGGCTGGGAGGGTGATGAGGGGCTGGGCTGGAATTCCCAGAGCAGCTGCGGCTTCCCCCAGATCCCTGGAAGTGTCCAAGGTCAGGCTGGAGCAACTTGGGATAATGGGAAGTGTTGGGATTAGAACTGGCTGGGATTTAGGTCCCTTCCCAATCCAAAGCATTCCATGATTCCCCGATCCTCATCATCCATGGAGGATGAGGAGGGGCTGGGCTCCTGGATTGGGAAATGCCATGCATCCATTCTCATGGCTGGATAAACATATCCCTGGATTTGTTTGCTCAGGCAGAGACACTGTTCCTTGGAGGGGGTGAACCCTCTTAGAAACTTTAATTCTATTAAAGGTAATAATTAAGAATCTATTAATTCTATTATTTTATCTCGCCTGGATCATCCCCAGCCCCACCTGGCAGCAGGAAAACCCCTGGATGTGTTGAATTCCAGCTTTCCCAGCTCCCATTGCAGAAAGCCAGAATCCCCAGTTCCAGGGGCTCTGACTTTCCCCAATAAATCCTGTTTTTTCCGTGCCCTCCCTCCCTCCTCCTGCTCTGCTCCCATTTATCTGCCCTCATTTGTCACCTTGATCCGTTCCCAATCTCCCACCGGGGCCGTGGGGTTGAGCGCGGGATTAGGGGGAGTTTAATTGGATCTCCCTCCCACCATCAGCTCCAATAAAACTTTATGGAAAGATAAAAATCTCCCAGGGCTCTCCGGAACAAAAGGGGCCGGGGAGGGGACCGGGATCACTTTTTCCACTTCCCATTTCATTTTCTATTTTTTTTTCCGGTTAAATTCCCTGCCAAGCCGCGTTTGAGGCTGATTAAACAGGGGAGGGAGGATTTCTGGGAGCTGTGTTATCCCATTTTTCCGTGTGTAAGCACTCGCTGGCTGCTGCTCTCGCCCTCTCGCCGTGATTCCCCCTGACAGGAAGATGAATTGGGCTCCGGCCGGGGAGAAAATAACATTTATTTCACATGGAAAAAGTGCTGAGCCGCGGGAGAAGCAGGAGCAGGGAGGTCAGGACGGGGGAGCGGGGATGGGAAGGGAGGGATGCGCCTGGATTTGGGATCCTTGGGTGTTGAACCCTTGGTTATCCCGGTTTGGGGGCTCAGGTTTAACATTCCAGGCACTGGGAATGTGTTATTCCAGTTTAGTGGAACATTCCTGGTTATCTCCAGGCACTGGGAATGTGTTATCCTGGTTTGGTGGAACACCCCTGGTCATCTCCAGGCACTGGGAATGTGTTATCCTGGTTAAGTGGAACATTCCTGGTCATCTCCAGGCACTGGGAATGTGTTATTCCAGTTTAGTGGAACATTCCTGGTCATCTCCAGGCACTGGGAATGTGTTATCCCAGTTTATGGAACATCCTTGGTGATCTCCTGGCACCAAGAATGTGTTATCCCGGTTTGGTGGAACATCCCTGGTGATCTCCAGGCACTGGGAATGCGTTATCCCACTTAATGGAACATCCCTGATCATCTCCAGGCACTGGGAATGTGTTATCCCAGTTTAGTGGTGATCTCCAGGCATTGGGAATGTGTTATCCTGGTTTAGTGGAACATTCCTGATGATCTCCGGGAATTGGAAATGTGTTTGGTGGAACACCCCTGGTGATCTCCAGGCAGTGGAATGTGTTATCCCAGTTAGGTGGAACACCCCTGGTCATCTCCAGGCATTTGGAATGTGTTATCCCAGTTTATGGAACATCCCTGGTGATCTCCAGGCACCAAGAATGTGTTATCCCAGTTTAGTGAAATGTCCCTGATCATCTCCAGGCACTGGGAATGTGTTATCCCGGTTCAGCAGCTCCTGTTGAACATTCCCAAGGATCTCCAGGCACTGGGAATGTGTTATCCCGGTTTGGTGGAACATCCCTGGTGATCTCCAGGCACTGGGAATGTGTTATCCCAGTTTAGTGGTGATCTCCAGGCATTGGGAATGTGTTATCCCAGTTTAGTGGAATATCCCTGGTGATCTCCAGGCATTGGGAATGTGTTATCCCTGTTTAGCAGCTCCTGTTTAGCGTTCCTGGTGATCTCCAGGCATTGGGAATGTGTTATCCTGGTTTAGTGGAACATTCCTGAGGATCTCCAGGCATTGCGAATGTCCTATCCTGGTTTAGCAGCTCCTGTTTAACATTCCTGGTGATCTCCAGGCATTGGGAATGTGTTATCCCAGTTTAGCAGCTCCTGTTTAATGTTCCTGAGGATCTCCAGGCACTGGGAATGTGTTCCTGGTTTATCAGCTCCTGTTTAACATTCCTGGTGATCTCCAGGCACTGGGAATGTGTTATCCTGGTTTATCAGCTCCTGTTTAACGTTCCTGGTGATCTCCAGGCATTGGGAATGTGTTATCCTGGTTTATCAGCTCCTGTTTAACTTTCCTGGTGATTTCCAGGCATTGGGAATGTGTTATCCCGGTTTAGCAGCTCCTGTTTAACTTTCCTGGTGATCTCCAGGCACTGGGAATGTGTTATCCCGGTTTAGCAGCTCCTGTTTAACATTCCTGATGATCTCCAGGCACTGGGAATGTGCTATCCTGGTTTATCAGCTCCTGTTTACCGTTCCTGAGGATCTCCAGGTATTGGGAATGTATTTCCAGCCTGTAACTTCCATGGAAAGGCACGGTGTGGTTTTTTTGGGGACCTGGGGCCCCTCCAGCCTCTCCCATCCTGAATCCCCATCCCGTTGTGCTCATCCCATCCCATTTTCCCAGCACACAGAGAAGATCCCACTGTCCTCATCCCGCTCCTTTTCATCCAGGGATGACTGAGGCCTTCCAGAGGGATCTGGGATGGATGGGATCTGATTGGGGCCGCCTGACCCTGGGGAAATCTGGGAATGATCCCAACTCCCTCATCCTCCACCGCGGAGCCCCAAATCTTCCTCTGCTGGGGGCTCTCCCAGCCCTAAGCAAAATTCCCAGGAAAAATGGGAAGTGCCACCACTCCAGAAGAACACGAGGAGCTGCTGGATCCTTGCAGAAAAATCCAATTAAAATCTGGGGAAAATCTGCCCTTTCCTTGCTGGTTTTGCTCCCCTCCCTTATCCCAGGAGCTGTTCCTGCTAGGGAGAAAAATCCAACCCTAATCATTAGGGTGGGAATTGTTCCCATTCCTGTTAAAAATAATCCTGGATGGGTTTTTTTTTTCCTGCTGCTTTTGAGTCTTTTGGGTTCTCGGCCCAACTTTTTCTTCTCCTGCAGTGACATTTGGAGGAGAAAGTGGGAGAAGTGTGAAAGGAGGAGGTGGAACAAAGGAAGGGCACAAAAATATGGAAAATTGGGGGTGGATGGCGGGGAAAGAAGGAGGGGAGAGCTTGAGGCTCTTGCGAAGTGAAATTCCCATCCCAAACCCCCCAAAAAACAGGGAAAAGGCTGCAGGGAAGGTGCTTGACCCTGCAAAGAGGATCCTGCTGGGAATTGAGGGGTGGGGAATGGGGCTGGAGCATCCAAAGGGGGAGGTCGGGGTTGGAGCATCCCTGGGAGCTGGGAATGTTGGGGTTGGAGAACCTCTTGGAGCAGGGAATGTTGGGGTTGGAGCATCTTTGGATCTGGGAATGTTGGGGTTGGAACATCTTTGGAACTGGGAATGTTGGGTTTGGACCATCCATGGGGACAGGGAATGTTGGGTTTGGAGCATCCCTTGGGGCACATTTCCTGTGTTTTTCCCTTCCCTTCCCTTCCCTTCCCTTCCCTTCCCTTCCCTTCCCTTCCCTTCCCTTCCCTTCCCTTCCCTTCCCTTCCCTTCCCTTCCCTTCCCGAGTTCCCGTGCCTGTCCCATCCCACCCTGGAATTCCCTTCCCTCCAAACCCCTTTGGGAAGCATCAGGCCGGGAACTGGAGACAATTCCAGGCCGAGAGAAAATTCCTCTGCCGGAATCAGAAAGGACCTGGATTCACTGCCAGCTCCTCCGGGGACAGCGGTGGGGACAAAGGGACCTTGTCCAGGCCTTTCCGGCCCCAAATCCAGATTTTGTCAGAGTTTTTTCTTTTTGTCAGAGTTTTCCAGACCCCAACTGGATCTGCCACAGGCCGAATATCCCAGCAGGGAACAGGGGCTGGAACTGCTCTGGTGGGATCAATTTTTACCCCATTTGAGCTTTCAGAATGTGTATTTCTACACAGAATTATTCCATGCCTCAGTTTCCCCCTGCTGACTGCTCCGACTTTTTGTTTCCTTGTTCCCCTGCTCCCACAATTCTGATTTTTTGGGCCCAGACAGTGAAACTTTGGGGCTTTCACTGCCTTTGGTTGGGGTCTCTCCGAATCCCACCCTCGTGCTTTTTGGGGCTGCCCTGTGCAGATTTCCCACCCCAGAGCTCATTCCAGAGGTTTTCCTGCCTGGAGAGGCCTCCCCAAGGGGCTGCCAGAGGAGCTCCGGAGCCTTCATCATCCAATTCCCATTTTCCAGGGAGAACGCAACGCTTTTCCTGTTCAGCGCCTCCACCTGCCCCCAGGAGCTGCTCCAGAGGGAAAATCCCAAATTCCTTCACCTCATGGTGCCCGACCTGAGCAGCCCCAGCTGTGCCAGGCTGGATCAGCCCCATCTCCGACCCTGGGGGTCTCCAGGCTCGGCTTTTGGAGCAAAAAACAAGGAAAAAACCAGAGAATTTTGGCTGCTCAGTGCAGGGCTGGGGGTGCGGGGCTGCGATCAGCGCTGATCCAGGGATGCGAATCACCCGGGAGCGACCCAGCAGCATCAAGAGATGAATTAATTGCCGGCGAATCGTTAATGAGGCATCGCTGAGTCAGCAGCGGTTTGATCTCGGGCACGCGAGGAAGGAGCTGCTGCAGGAGGGTTTGGATTGGAGCTGTTGGGAAAGGGTTTGGATTGAAGCTGTTGGGAAAGGGTTTGGATTGAAGCTGTTGGGAAAGGGTTTGGATTGGAGATGTTGGGAAAGGGTTTGGATTGGAGTTGTTGGGAAAGGGTTTGGATTGGAGATGTTGGGAAAGGGTTTGGATTGGAGTTGTTGGGAAAGGGTTTGGATTGGAGCTGTTGGGAAAGGGTTTGGATTGAAGCTGTTGGGAAAGGGTTTGGATTGATATTGGGAAAGGGTTTGGATTGGAGATGTTGGGAAAGGGTTTGGATTGGAGTTGGGAAAGGGTTTGGATTGATATTGGAAAAGTGTTTGGATTGATGCTATTGGGAAAGGGTTTGGATTGAAGTTGTCGGGAAAGGGTTTGGATTGGAGCTGTTGGGAAAGGGTTTGGATTGAAGCTGTTCCAGCCCCTCCACCCCACGGGTGGGGACGGGCTGTGATTGCAAATGAGGCTCCTGGAGTATCCCAAAGCCCCTCAGGGTTTCCAAAGGAAGCATCCCAAACCTTTTGGTTGGTATTCCCAGCTCTGTAGGATGCTCAGGATGGCGCTGTCGCTGACCCCAGGCCAGCCCATGCCACCATTCCCACCTGGAGCTGCTCCAGCTCCTTTGGAATCCACACCAGGAAAATCCAGCCTGGGCCTGCTGTGGCTGTGAGGGCTTCTGGGTGTGAATCCTGTGCTGAATATTCCTAAAATGATCCCTTAAAATCCACCCCCAGCAGCGCCATGGACCTCCCAGAGCTGCCCCGAGCCTCCCACGGGGTCAGGAATGTGACCCCATGGAGGGGTTGGTGGCACTGGGGACATCTCTGGGCATTGGTCCCATTCACATAAAGGGCTTAGTGGCACTGGGGACGTCTCTGGGCATTGGTCCCCCTTCCCTCAGAGGGGTTGGTGGCACTGGGGACATCTCTGGGCACTGATCCCCTCCCGATGGTGGCACTGGAGACATCTCTGGGCATTGGTCCCCCTTCCCTCAGAGGGGTTGGTGGCACTGGAGACATCTCTGGGCATTGGTTCCCTCCCCAAAAGGGTTGGTGGCACTGGGGACACCTCTGGGAATTGGTGTCCTCCCCGTGGAGGGGTTGGTGGCACTGTGGACACCTCCAGGCACTGATCCCCCTTCCCACAGCAGGGTTGGTGGCACTGAGGACATCACTGCACATTGGTCCCTTCCCCAAAAGGGGTTGGTGGCACTGGAGACATCTCTGGGCACTGATTCCCTCCCGATGGTGGCACTGAGGACATCTCTGGGCACTGGTTCCCCTTCTCACAGTGGGGTTGGTGGCACTGAGGACATCTCTGGGCACTGGTTCCCCTTCCCACAGTGGGGTTGGTGGCACTGGGGACATCTCCAGGCATTGGTCCCATCTCTGGGCATTGGTTCCCTCCCCAAAAGGGTTGGTGGCACTGGGGACATCTCTGAGCACTGATCCCCTCCTTATGAAGGGGTTGGTGGCACTGGGGACACCTCTGGGCACTGGACTGGGATCCCTCTTCCCACAGTGGGATTGGTGACATTGGGGACACCTCTGGGTATTGGTCCCCTCCTCGTGGAGGGGTTGGTGGCACTGGGGACATCTCTGGGCACTGGGATCCTCCCCATCTAGGGGTTGGTGGCACTGGGGACATCTCTGGGCATTGGTCCCCTCTCCAAAGGGGGTTGGTGGCACTGTGAGGACATCTCTGGGCACTGATACCCCTTCTCACAGTGGGATTGGTGACACTGGGGACACCTCTGGGTACTGGTCCCCTCCCCGTGGAGGGGTTGGTGGCACTGGGGACATCTCTGGGCATTGGTCCCCTCTCCAAAGGGGGTTGGTGGCACTGTGAGGACATCTCTGGGCACTGGTCCCCCTTCTCACAGTGGGGTTGGTGGCACTGGGGACACCTCTGGGCACTGATCCCCTCCTGATGGTGGCACTGGGGACACCTCTGGGCACCTCTCCCTGCGCAGAGATGGCGGCACTGATCCCCTCTCCTCAGAGCCGCCTCTCCAGGCAGGAAAGCCTCTGGAACGAGCAGAAAATCCAACATTTCCAAAGCTCTCCAACGTTTCCAAAGCTCTCCAACATTTCCGACGCCCAGGGGCGGCGGGCGAGGGCGGGCGGCTCCTCTCAGCCGGGTAATGGCTCGTGGCTGACAAGGAGCCTCTGTTCTCCTCCTCGGAAAAGCTTTTAAGAGCCCCGGGAAGAAGGACGGGCAATTACGGGAAGGTTCGCGCTCTCCACGGGGCGTTGCGGATCGCTCGTGGATGTTTTGTTGAGCAGGGATGAAAAAAAAAAAATAAGAAAGGGATTTTGGAGAGAGGAAAAAGCGGCGCGGTCAGAGGCGGCCCTGGCGCTGCTCCTGGGGTTAATGGAGCTCCGTAATTAGCGCTGTCATTAGCGCTGCTCATCAGGGGAGGGGGAGGGGCTCGTCCACAAAAATCCTGGAGAGATCCAAAGGGTAAAGCCGGGGAAGAGGGGGAAGTGAGCCAAGGAATTTGGGGGTTGGCTCAAAGGGCGAGCGCAGCCGGGCCCGTGGCCTATGCAAGGGGTTGGTGGCACTGGGGACACCTCAAGCCATTGGTGCCCTCCCCATAGAGGGGTTGGTGGCTCTGGGGACACCTCTGGGCATTGGTCCCCTCCCTACACAGGGGCTGGTGGCTCTGGGGACACCTCTGGGCCTGCAGCCTTCACCAAGGGTTGGTGGCACTGGGGACATCTCAGGCCATTGGTCCCCTCCCCATAGAGGGGTTGGTGGCACTGGGGACATCTCTAGGAGCTGGTCCCCTCTTCCCTGGGGTGTTGGTGGCTCTGGGGACACCTCTGGGTACTGGTCTCCCCTCCCCTAGAGGGGTTGGTGGCTCTGGGGACATCTCCAGGCCTTGGTTCCCTCCCAAAGCTGGGGATGGTGGCTCTGAGGACGCCTCTGGGCCTGTGGCCTTCCCCAAGGGTTGGTGGCACTGGGGACATCTCAGGCCATTGGTCCCCTCCTCCCTGGGGGGGTTGGTGGCACTGGGGACACCTCTGGGCATTGGTCCCCTCCCCCAAAGGGGTTGGTGGCACTGAGGACACCTCTGGGCATTGGTCCCCTCTTCTTGGAGGGGTTGGTGGCACTGAGGACACCTCTGGGTCCACGGCCTTCCCCAAGGGTTGGTGGCTCCGGGGACACCTCTGGGAACTGGTCTCCCCTCCCTTAGGGGGATTGGTGGCTCTGGGGACATCTCCAGGCCTTGGTCCCCTCCCAAAGCTGGGGTTGGTGGCTCTGGGGACAGCTCTGGGCACTGGTCCCCTCCCTGTGGAGGGGTTGGTGGCACTGGGGACATCTCCAGGCCTTTGTCCCTTCCCTACACAGGGGTTGGTGGCTCTGGGGCACCTCTGGGCCCATGGCCTTCCCCAAAGGTTGGTGGCACTGGGGACATCTCTGGGCATTGGTCCCCTCCCCATGTAGGAGTTGGTGGCACTGGGGACACCTCTGGGCATTGGTCTCCTCCCACAAAGGGGTTGGTGGCACTGGGGACACCTCCAGGCATTGGTCCCCTCCCCATGTAGGAGTTGGTGGCACTGGGGACACCTCTGGGCATTGGTCTCCTCCCAAAGTTGGGGTTGGTGGCTCTGGGGACACCTGCAGGCCTCGGTCTCCTCCCAAAGCTGGGGTTGGTGGCACTGGGGACACCTGCAGGCCTCGGTCTCCTCCCAAAGCTGGGGTTGGTGGCACTGCTCTCCTCTTCTTGGAGGGGTTGGTGGCACTGGGACATCTCCAGGGCCCCTCCCATGGGGACAGCTGAAGTCTGGCAGGAATCCCAGCCTCCCCCAAGCCTTTCCCGGGATTTTTTCCCAGCTGGAATTGTGTCAGGAGCAGCTCCCAGAGCCGGGAGCTCGGCAGCAATTTTAATTTTCTCCGTGAAATTCACGCTGCTCGGAGGTGCCATCCTGATGATTTATTCCAGGGATTTCCAACCTGCTGGAGCCACTCCCGGGATCCCCAGAGAGCCGTGCTGGAGGCTCCCAGAAATCCCAGGAAATTCCGGGATTCCAGAGGCTGGAAAGCCCCAGTGCTTCCCAGGAAATTCCGGGATTCCAGAGGCTGGAAAGCCCCAGTCCTTCCCTGCCCATCACCCGGCATTGGCGTCATTCCCGATTTCCTGCTGAGCCACCAGTGGGGAAAGTGGCATTGGGGGATTTTTCCTCCTCCTCCTCCCACGCTGTGGTTTTCCGCACGGCTGGGAATTGTGGCTGTTTCCATGTGTTTTCACTGGAATCCTAATTCTGGGAAAAAAAAAAAAAAAAACCCTTTGCATACGGAGCTGATTTAATTCCCTTTCTCTTGGCTTTGCTTTCCCTTTTCCAGGGGCAAAATTCCCTGTGAATCCCTGAGATTCCTCCTGGAGAGGAAAAGTGGGAGCAAAGCAAAATTCCCAGAGCCTGGATGAGGCCTTTTTTTGGGATCAAACCACTCGGCTGCTGGCCTCCCTGTTAATTCCGTGTGCAAGCTGTTTTTCTAGGGAATTTCTTGGCTCTGCTTTCCCTTCAATCTGCCACCTCTTTCCCTTTTCCAGGGGCAAAATTCCCTGTGAATCCCTGAGATTCCTCCTGGAGAGGAAAACCGGGAGCAAAGCAAGAATCCCGGAGCCTGGATGAGGCCTTTTTTTGGGATCAAACCTCTCTGCTGCTGTGGTTAATTCCATGTGCAAGCTGCTTTTCCAGGGAATTTCTTGCATCACCGGCATCCCAGCAGGGCTCCATCCACCTCCTGTCGCTCGCCCTTCGCTTGGAAAAGGTGATGGATGCTGTTCCTGCTGCCAGCCCCTTCCCACACGGATCCTGTCGCTTCCCAGGAGCCGGAAAAATCCACAATAATTCCCTGCGTCACCTTCGCCGGGCTGCCAAGGCCCAGGGAAGGGGAAAAAAAAAGCCGTGGAAAAAAAGCTGGATTTTATAAAATCCTAAAGGTCAGGGCAGCTGTCAGGAAATCAATGGTGTGATGATTCCATAAATCAGCTGGAAAAACAAGGTTAGGGCAGAGGGAAAGCGGGAGCAACAGCAGCTTGTGGGGCCAAAAAAATAAATCCTGGGATGTGTTGGAGGACAAATTCCAGGAAAAGAATCGGATCCAGATGGCCAGGGCTGGATGTTGGGGATGGGAATTGTGCTTCTGGAGCCAGATCCAGCTGGAACGTGGGAATTCTGTGTTTGTCCCTGATTATTTCCATGCGCTGGGGATTGTTTTTCCCACCAGGAGAAGGTGGATGCTCGGCTGTGCTCCGTTCCAGGCGGGATCAGCCCTCCACCCTCCTCACCCCATGGATCTCTGCTGGGTGGGTAATGAGTTCCTGCTGGGCTCTGGAATTCCTGCTGGGCTCTGGAATTCCTGCTCCGGAGAGGAACTGCAGGAGGAGCAGGGCGGCTCCGAGCCCCAGGAATCCCCGAGCAAGGTGCAGTTTTCCAGTGGGAAATTTTCCAGCTCCTGCCTCTTCCAGCAGTGCCAGGATTGGGTGGAAGATCCATCCACATTTGATGGAATTCCGTGGAAGATCCATCCAAATTCTCTGGGATTCCATGACAGATTCATCCAAATTTACTGGGATTCAGTGGTGGATTCATCCAAATTCTCTGGGATTCGGTGGCAGATCCATCTGAATTTACCAGGATTTGGTAGTGGGTCCATCCAAATTCACTGGGATTCAGTGGTGGATCCATCCAAATTTATGGGGATTTAATGGCAGATCCATCCAAATTTACCGGGATTTGGTGGCAGATCCATCCAAATTTACGGGGATTCCATGGCAGATCCATCCAAATTTACCAGGATTTCATGGCAGATCCATCCAAATTTACGGGGATTTGGTGGCAGATCCATCCAAATTTACAGGGATTCAGTGACAGATCCATCCAAATTTTCTGGGATTCCATGGTGGATCCATCCAAATTTACGGGGATTCGGTGGCAGATCCATCCAAATTCTCTGGGATTCCATGGTGGATCCATCCAAATTTGCTGGGATTCAATTGTGGATCCATCCCAATTTATGGGGATTTGGTGGCAGATCCATCCAAATCAGGCAGCCCAGCGTCTCCAGGAGAATTCCTGGATCCTGTGGAGCCATTCCCAGGAACCCACATGCGTTGCTCCCCTCCTGCTTTTCCTCACTGTCCCGGATTCCTCGTGGGATTGGGATTTCCACTGGGATTGGGATTCCCACTGGGATTAGGATTCTTCCCTTCCCACCCTCAGAGCAGGAGCTGGGATGTCTCTGTCACCCTTGTATGTGTCCCAAAATTTGGAGGATGCTGGATTTTGGCCTCAGGATTCCTACAAATCCCTGGGATGCCCTTGGAGCTGCATCCCACAGGCTCCAGTCTCTGCTCCCCACCTCCCACGGGATCCCATTGGAATCACCGTGGTCCTTGTGGGATTTTTCCCCGTTTAACGAGCAGGGAATGGTGGCAGGATCTGCCTCTGGAGGGGGGGATGACAATAGGGAATGAGGGGCCAGCAGGACTTTTCCAATCTTTTGTTTTCCCCCCTAAAAATCTGGATCTGATGATCCCAGTTTGCTGGTTCTCATTATCCCTCCTGCTCATTAACTAATTATCAGTCCTGTTCCACATCCTAATCCCTCGCTAATCCCTGGATGGGGTTGCTGCCAGTTGGAAGTGCAGAATCCCAGAGGCAACATTGATTTCCCAGTCCCGAGGAGCTTCCCACGTGTGAGCGGGGAGAAATTTTGGGAAAAAAACACTAAAAAAATGGAAAAATTTGGAGAGGAGGATCCCAAGTTGTGGCTGCCCCATCCCTGGAAGTGTCCAAGGCTCCAGAGGTCTCCCTCAGGTTCTTTTGAGTTTGGATTCATCCCATCAGAGCTGCTGGTGAAATCCTGGAGCAGCCTTGGATTTGTCCGAGCTTTTTTTTCCCATGGATTTGCAAGCTCATTACACGGCCAGGCCTGACGGCGTTCCAGGGAGGAGCAGAGCGGGATAATCCCAGCACGATCCCCAAAATCCAGCCCGGAGCTCCAGGAGCCCAGCAGGAATTCAGAGCCGTGTCTGGGGGGGAGCTCCAGGCAGGGGGATGTTCCCACATCCTACGTCCCAAACCCCACGTCCCAAACCCCACATTCCAAACCCCACATTCCAAACCTCATATCCCGAATCCCACACTTCAAACCCCACATCCCTCATTCCACATTCCACACCCCACATCCCATACTCCAAACCCTGCATTCCAAACCCCGCATCCCAAACCTCACATCACACATTCCAAACCCCACGTTCCAAACCCCACATCCCACACTCCAAACCCAAAACCCCACATCCCACACTCCAAACCCCACATCCCGCATCCCACATCTCAAACCCTGCATCCCACATCCCAAACCCCACATTCCAAACCCCGCATTCCAAACCTCACATCCCACATCCCACATCCCAGACCCCGCACCCCACACTCCAAACCCCACATCCCTCATTCCAAACCTCACATCCCACATTCCACATTCCAAACCCCGCATCCCATACTCCAAACCCCGCGTTCCAAAGCCCGCATCCCATGTCCCAAACCTCACATCCTACATTCCAAACCCCACATTCCCACACCCCAAACCCCAAACCCCACATCCAAACCCCAAACCCCACATCCCACATCCCAAACCCCACATCCCATACTCCAAACCCCACATCCCTCATTCCAAACCCCACATTCCAAACCCCACATCCCACACTCCAAACTCCACATCCCACATTCCAAGCCCTGCATCCCACATCCCGCATTCCAAACCCCACATCCCACGTCCCAAACCCTACATCTCACATTCCAAACCCCAAACCCTACATCCCACACTCCAAACCCCACATCCCACATCCCAAACCCCAAACCCCACATCCCAAACCCTACATCTCACATCCCAATCCTGCATCCCACATCCCTCATTCTAAACTCCACATCTCACATTCCAAACCCCACATCCCACATCCCAAACCCCTCATCTCAAACCCCACATGCCACATCCCACATCCCAAACCCCATATTCCACATCCCAACCCCCACATCCCACATTCCAAATTCCAAAGTATCTCCAAACACCTCAGAAAGAAGAATTCCCACCCAGCCATTGATTTGTGATTCTGATCCCTAAAAATGCTCCAGAATACCAGGATTCCCAGGATTCCAGAATTTCCAGGATTTAAGGAGCAAGAGGAGGGAATCTTGGATAACCAAGGACACACACAGCTGGGGGAGATCCTGGGAAAACACAGCGGATCCTGATTCCTGCTGCTGATTCCAGGGATCCCTGATCCCTGGAAGTGTCCAGGGCTGGGTTGGAGATCCTGGGATGGGGAAGGTGTCCCATTCCAGGGATGGGCTCCAAGATCCCTTCCCATTCCATGATTCCACAATTCCCAAACAGGCTCCAGGAAAGAGCTGCTGATTAAACCCCCCCCCGACCCCGCTCCGATGCTCCCGGGGCTGTGAGATCCATAAAAACCAGGCCCAGGGAATCAATAATTCCAAGGAGCTTCTGGGAGGCAGCAGGCAGTGCTTGGAGCGCTGAGGGCACATTCCCACTCCATGGCAGGATCCTGAGGGTTGCGGGAAAGGTTTGGGAATTCTTTAATTAATGTGATTTATGTCCCTTCTCTTGATTGAATCCCTGGAGCCTCAGGAATCCGTCAGAGGGAACAGGCGGCATCGATTCCACGTCCAGCCTGGAATCCAGGTGGATGTGGGGTGGTAATGAGGAAAAATCCCACTGGAAAAGCAGCTGGAATGTGCCCAGATGGAGCAAACTGGGAATGAGGGTCAGGGATCCAACAGGAGCTGGTTGGGCCATCCCTGATCCATCGGGGCAGCCCGGGCGGATCCAGAGGATCCAAAAGGAGCCAAAATCAGGGATGGACAAACATCCAAGGAGCCAAAAACTGGGATTTGCTTAAAATCAGGGAATCAAAGCCAAGGCGTGTCCCTGGGAGCTGAGGAAATGAGGGATTTGTACCTCAGGATGAGGAGAGGAGCTCTGGAAGCTCCTGGATGTCCGGGATCTCAGCCCCGTTCCCACATCCTGCTGGAACTCTTCCCTTCCCCAGCCTCCAGCCCCATTCCAGAGCTCCCAGCTGACTTTCCCCCCTTATTTTCAGGGATTTGGGCGAGTTCCTCCTCCCTTATCCATCCCAATAAAAACAGAGGGAAAGTGGAATTTGGAGAGGGAGGACGGAACGAGGCAATCGTTTTGTGCTTGGAAATGATTCCCTAATTGTGCCAGGAGCTGTGTCCAAAGGGAACCAATAAAGGGATTTAATTGGATTTGGGAAGGGAAAGATGGCAGAACGAGCAGAACTCATCGCTTGGGACGTGCTGGAGTTTGGAGTGTCCCACCGGGAAAATTTGGGATGGAATCCATGGATTTGGGGAGCTCAGAGGAAATTCCCTAGGAATGCACAGCTGCCTTTTCCACAGGGATCCTCCTGGGATGCAGGAGAAGCTTTGGAGCAGCCTGGAGCTCTTTTCCATGCAGGATCATTGGAAATGCCCTGGTCATGGAAGGGGAAACTGAGGCAGGCGTGGATCATGGGAATATCCAGGTCTGGAAAATGTGGGAATGAGACGGGAATCCGCCCCCACCCCCCAGGCAGCTGTGAGGGGATTTTGGTGCTGGATTTGGAAATTCTGGGAAGTTCTGAGGAAGGGAAATAGCGGGTGAAGCATTCCCAGAACATCCAAGATCCTGCCTAGAGTCCCCCCCTTTTCCCATTGCTCCTCATGGAATAACCAACAGGAATTGGGAATAACCAACAGAAACTGGGAATAACCATGATATTCCAGGACTTGGGAATTACTACGCGGGGTTTTTCCCTCTCTCATGGATCCCACCTGGACCCTGCCTGGATTTTCCTCCACTTCCATCCCCTCTTTGCCACCTCCACACTTGGAGCAGCCTGGAGCTCTTTTCCATGCAGGAATGGTGGCACCTGGATCCAGGGATCATTGGAAATGCCCTGATCATGGAAAGGGAAACTGAGGCAGGCGTGGATCATGGGAATATCCAGGTCTGGAAAATGTGGGAATGAGACGGGAATCCGCCCCCACCCCCCAGGCAGCTGTGGAGGGGATTTTGGTGCTGGATTTGGAAATTCTGGGAAGTTCTGAGGAAGGGAAATAGCGGGTAAAGCATTCCCAGAACATCCGAGGCCCTGCCTGGAATTTTCCCACTGCTCCTCATGGAATAACCAACAGGAATTGTGAATAACCAACAGGAATTGGGAATAACCAACAGAAACTGGGAATAACCATGATATTCCAGGACTTGGGAATTCCTACACGGGGTTTTTCCCTCTCTCCTGGATCCCACCTGGATTTTCCTCCACTTCCATCCCCTCTTTGCCACCTCCACACTTGGATCCAGCATCCCCTGGAAAAGTGGGAATTGCTCCTCTCCCACCCACAGCTTTTGGAGCAAGGAGCAAATCCAAGCCTTGGACAATTATTTTAATGAATTTTCACCTTCCTAATTAATTCCCAACAGCTTCACTCGGAGCATGGAGCGATGGAGACTCCAGAGGTGGAGATTCCCTCCCATCCCAGGTTTTTAAGGAGCAGGAAATCCGAGCAGGAAGCGGCTGCATTATTTAAAAATGCGCTGCTGAATAATTTATCCCAGGAGTCTGTGCACGTTGGACAATATTCCATTACAATATTCCATTAAAAAAGAAATCAATTACAATTTATGGAAAGAAAAAAAAAATTTAAAAAAAATCCCTCCCTTCCCTGGCTCGTGGAAAAACGCTGCGGAAGCAAAGATCCTGAGGTTTTTTTTGGGATCAGGGATGGTTTTTTTCCCCTAAAACTGCTCCTTTTCCACCCAGACCCTGTTCCAGGGAAAAACTCAGAAGTTTTCCCAGGATCAGGGATGGTTTTCTGCTTAAAACTCCTCCTTTTCTGCTCAACCCCCTGTGCCAGGGGAAAATCCTGAAGGTTTTTGGGATCAGGGATGGTTTTTCCCCCTAAACTGGCTCCTTGTCCACACAACCCCCTGTGCTAGGGGGAGAACCCAAGGTTTTCTGGGATCAGGGCTGATTTTTTTTCCCTAAAACTCCTCCTTTTCCACCCAGCTCCTGTGCCAGAGGAAAATCCTGAGGTTTTTTTGGGATCAGGGATGGTTTTTCTCCTAAAACTGCTCTTTTTCCACCCAGACCCTGTTCCACGGGGAGATCCTGAGGTTTTTTGGGATCAGGGATGTTTTTTCTCCTAAAACTGCTCCTTTCCCACCCAACCCCCTGTGCTAGGGGGAGATCCTGAGGTTTTTTGGGATCAGGGCTGGTTTTTTCCCCCAAAACTCCTCCTTTCCCACCCAAACCCCTGCTCCAGGGGGAGATCCTGAGGTTTTTTGGGATCAGGGATGGTTTTGTCCCCTAAACTGGCTCCTTGTCCACACAACTCCTGTTCCAGAGGAAAATCCTGAGGTTTTTTGGGATCAGGGCTGATTTTTTCCCCTAAAACTCTTCCTTTCCCACCCAAACCTCTGTTCCAGGGGAAATCCTGAGTTTTTTTGGGATCAGGGCTGGTTTTTTCCCCTAAACTGGCTCCTTGTCCACACAACTCCTGTTCCAGAGGAAAATCCTGAGGTTTTTTGGGATCAGGGATGATTTTTCCCCTAAAACTGCTCCTTTTCCACCCAACCCCCTGTTCCAGGGGGAGATCCTGAGGTTTTTTGGGATCAGAGCTGATTTTTTCTCCTAAAACTCCTCCTTTTCCACCCAAACCTCTGCTCCAGGGGGAGATCCTGAGTTTTTTTGGGATCAGGGATGGTTTTTCCCCTAAAACTGCTCCTTTCCCACCCAACCCCCTGTTCCAGGGGGAGATCCTGAGGTTTTTTGGGATCAGGGCTGATTTTTTCCCCTAAAACTCCTCCTTTTCCACCCACCCCTGTCCCAGGGAGCGATCCCAAAGTTTTCTGGGATGGGTTCCCCCCCCCTCACCCCCAACCCAGCTCTTTTTCCCTATAAATGCAGAGCAAAGCAGAAAATTCCCAGGAACAAGTGGCAGGAGCAGCTGGCAGCCGTGACCTGCAGCTCTGGGAACGCGTTCCCAATAATCACCCGTGTTTATTTAATGGACAATAATTCCGCGCCGAGCGCCAGCGGAACGCGGAGTTCATTAAAAATGGCTTTGGAATCCTCCTCCTGGGAGGAGATTTTGGGTTATCCAAGGATTTTTTTTTATTCACGCTTCTTTTTTTCTGCTTCTCTCCCCTCCGGCCAGCCCTGCTGCTGGTTTTATTTTTCCTTTGAATTTTGGGACAGGCTCCAGGTGGATTCCCCATGGGAAGTGGGCACTGGGAAGGGGGTTTGGGTTTCATCTCCTGGGATTCGGGGGTTTTTCCCTGTGGGAAATGGTGAAACTTGACCTCATTTTTCCTGGGATTTGGGGCTGGGATGGAGGGGTTGGGTGGGGTCACCGAAGGTTCCCCTGGGAGGGAATTCCAGCCCCTTCCCCGCATCCCTGCTGGGGTTTGGGAATGAGGATGGAGGCACAGCCCAAGAGGCAGGAATGGGGTGAGATTTTGGGGACACTGAGGTTCATGGAGCCCATCCAGGCTGGCACTGAGAAGATTCCGGCGCTGTCCCAAACCTGGGTGGGTCATTCCCATGGGGATCAGCATTCCCTGTGACACATCCCTGTCCCAGGCCCCCTTTATCCCATCAATCCCCACTGGATGCCTCCATGGGATCTGCTCCTCTTTTCCAGAGCTCCTTGGATGCCTTTTATCCCATCAATCCCACCAGGATGCCTGCATGGGATCAGAATTCCCTGCTCCCTTTTCCCAGATTTCCTTGGATGTGTTTTATCCCATCAGTCCCACCGGGATGCCTCCATGGGATCTGCTCCTCATTCCCAGATTTCCTTGGATGCGTTTTATCCCATCAGTCCCCACCGGATGCCTCCATAGAATCGGAATTCTCTGCTCCTCTATTCCCAGACTTCCTTGGATGTGTCTTATCCCATCAATCCCACCAGGATGTCTCCATGGGATCTGCTTATCTTTCCAGGTTTCCTTGGAAGTTTTATCCCATCAAACCCCATTGGATGCCTCCATGGGATCAGCATTCCCTGCTCCGCTTTTCCAGATTTCCTTGGATGTGTTTTATCTCATAAAAGCCCACTGGGATGCCTCCATGGGATCTGCTCCTCTATTCCAGACCCCCTAGGAAGTGTTTTATCCCATCAATCCCACTGGATGCCTCCATGGGATCACCATTCCCTCCTGCTCCTCTTTCCCAGGCCCCCTTGGATGTTTTATCCCATAAATGCCCACCAGGATGCCTCCATGGGATCTGCTCCTCTTTTCTGGGATTCCTTGGAAGTTTTATCCCATCAATCCCCACTGGGATGCCTCCATGGCGTGTTCATCCATGGAATATTCCCTCATCCTCCTTCCCACCGAGTCTCCAGGTGGGAACATTCCCCCCTCTGGAACACCAGCAGCTCCATCAGCACCAGGCTGTGGAATCAGAGCCGGGGAGGCACAGCTGGGAATAATTCACTGCGGGCTTCGGCCATGGAGAAGACGGACCTGGAACGCCACGGGAGGACACCCGTGTTTAAGTGAGGGTGAGAGACTGGCGCGATTCCCGTGGCTCTTTGCTCGTTAATGTGAACGCGCTGCTGTCAACCCACTGCTGCTCGTCCCCCACTTCCAGAAAGTTCTGTGCTCCCCGTTCCTCCATTGGCTTTCCCTGAGAGACCCCTCCCACTCTGCTCCCCCATTGGTGGATCCTGCGTCACCCCACCTTAACTCCACCCCTGACTCCCTTCCCCATTGGATAATTTGTACCCTGACCCCGCCCACCTTCCCTCAGTTACACGCCCTGGCCCCAGCCCCGCTCCTGGCTCTTCGCCCTCGTTCCCTTCTGTCGCACACATCTTTCATGGAAAATCCTTTCCTTAGGATTTTTCCTCCTGAGAGGCCTCAGGAACAAAATGTACCCAATGGTTATCTGCTGCTGTGGAATGCAACAGGTGCATCTGGGATTGGTCTCATGTGGTTGTTTCTAATTAATGGCCAATCACAGCCCAGCTGGCTCGGACAGAGAGTCCGAGCCACCAGCCTTTGTTATCATTCTTTCCTATTCTATTCTTAGCCAGCCTTCTGATGAAATCCCTTCTTCTATTCTTTTAGTATAGTTTTAATGTAATATATATCATAAAATAATAAATCAACCTCCTGAAACATGGAGTCAGATCCTTGTCTCCTCCTTCATCCTCAGACCCCTGTGAGCACCCTCACACCCTTCACCCGAGGTTGTGTTCCGGCTTGCTCCCGTTTCCCTCCTCATCCTCACCTCACCTGGACCTTTGGATTTCCCCTTAATAAACCCTGCTGGATCTGCCATGCCAAGAGTGGGGAATAATCTGGGTGCCTGATCCCGTGGTTGGTGCCGATTCACCTCCAGCCTGGCGGAATTCCCGCGGGAAGGGGGCTCAGGATCATCCCGCTCCTGTTTCCTCGGAGCAGCCTCTTCATCCCTGCGGATCTGATCCCTCCTGATGCTCCCTAATGGCTCCTGTGGTTTTTTCCCTCTTTTTTTTCTTTATTCCTGTCTCCTCTTGTTTGGATCAGGTGTTGGTTGCATTATCCCACTGGTTTTTTATTTTTCCTCCAGGACTTTCGTGGTGTTTTGGAGCACTGGCTTGGGATTGAAACCAGAGGAACCATCCCAAGAAATCCAAGCAGTTCCAAATAAAAAATTTGGGGGAAGGTTGACCCAAGGTCCAGATGAATCCAGGTTTATCCCAAGAAAAGTCAGCCCCCCCTTTGCTGCTTCCTGCCCTCCAAAGAATCCAGGAGGGAAAAAAACCCCATTTTTTTCCTCCTTTTCCCTCCACTCCAGGGAGAAGAAAAGGAACAAAAAACCAGTCCAGGCTTTTTTTATCCAAACACTTTCCAAGTTAATTTCCAAAAGCTCGGAGCACTCGATAGTTTTAATTAGGCTGCTGCCTGGGGAAATCTAATTTGTGCAGCCAAAGCCTCTCGCTTTCCTTGGATAGGGATCTCACTCCTGGGAATGCTGATGGTTCCGGCAGCAGTGACTCCAGGGATTTGATTTTAGTCCATTTTATTCCATTTTATTCAATTTGATTCCATTTTATTTTACATTTTATATTTTATTTCACCGTGGAAATCCCGCGTTTCCCGGTTATTTCAGCCTGGCTGGGTTGTGCTGCTGGAAAGGGGAATCCAGATTTTTCCAGGGATCATCCTGGAGTCCATGCAGGAACAGCTCATTCCCCCAAACTTCAAATCAATTCATCCTCAATTTGATTTTCCCCCTCAGCAACCACCCAGGTTTAATTCCTGATGGGAGCATGCAATACACTCCAGGATCATTGGGAACACCAATGGGGTTGGGATTGGGGTTGTTCTTTCCTAATGGGAATTGCTGATCCACTGGAATTAATTCAAGTGACCCAGGAGAAGAGAAAATCCTGGATTTGGGCAGCAATGCCACTAAAAACTCCAGCTCAGCTCCTTCCTGAGCCTCGTCCTGCTGCAGTTCCAGCTTTTCCAGAGGCTGCCAAGGACAAGGGGCATTTCTGGGAATATTTTTAGCCCTGGCACCTGCCCGTGGAGAGGGAAGGTGGGATGTGCCAGCTGACTCCGGGCGGGATTCAGGAGCAGATGGAGCTCCCTGGCTGCTGGCAGGGCTGGGAGGAGCAGCTTGGATTGGAATTTTGGGAGCCTCGGGTGCTTTTCCAGGCGGGTTTCTCCTTCTTTTTCATGGAAGGGTTGGATTCTGTTCGTTTTCCCAGCCAGCAGCTTCGGGGCAGAGCCACGGGAATGGGAATTGTGAGCTGGGAAAATTCCTCTCCCTGTTCACCCATTCCAAGTCCATTTCCTTGGTACTTTTCCCATTAAAAAGAAGAAAAAAAAAGGGGTTTAAAGACTCCTAAAGTCTCCTACTGGGATCGGTTGGAGCTTTAGGATCCCCCTTTGCATGGAGGTTTTTTTTTGGGAGAACAGGGGGTCTAGGAGTCCCTAAAATCAAATTTTGAGCCTGAAATAAATTGAAAAATCCTCAAAAGCAGAGCCTGGAGCAGGGCTGAGCATTCCTGCAAATTATCCGCGGCCAGGGAGAGCCGGAGACACCCTCAGGAGCGATCCCTCTTCCCGGAACATATCCAGTCCATAAATATTCCCCCCAAAAAAGCAGGACAAAGCCTGATGGATAAAAGAGTGGCTGGAGGATGTGTTATGGCACTCACAGCAATCCTGTCCGGGGGAATTTATGGCACCGATAAATTCCCTGCAAAAGGAGCTTGGAGGAGTTCAATCCATCTCGGATCCCTGGAGAATTCCCAATGTTATGGTTTGCCCGTTTAAAGGGGAATTGGGATCGAGTCTTTGGGGGATTTGGAATAAAAAGAAAATCCAAACAAACCCTAAAAAACCTCACTAAAAATCCCGGTGGCGCCGTTTGTCCCGGGGTTAATCCATCGGGATCCTTCCCGTTCCCACAGCAGGGATGGGGGTTTGGAGGGTGGGAAAATGTTGGGAAGGAGGGAATGGGGCGGTGACAGCGACAATTCCTGGTTTTAGGGTGGCAGAATTTCCCTGGGAGCAGCTTTTGCATTCCCACCCTGGCGCCCGTGTGGGTTTTGGGTGGGACCATGGAGAAGCTGCTGCATCCATGTGGGATCGGCCTGTCCTGGGGATCAGAGCGGTTCCCAGGACATCTTCTCATGGATTCAGGGATCCCATGCCTGTTCTGCAGCTGATTTTGGAACTTTCCAGAAGGTTCGGGACAGGAATGGGAATGGGAATGGGAATGGGAATGGGATCGGGAATGGGAATGGGAGTGGGAGTGGGGATGGGAATGGGAATGGGAACAGAAATGGGATCGGGAATGGGAATGGGAATGGGAATGGGAATGGGAGTGGGGAATGGGAATGGGAGTGGGGATGGGAATGGGAATGGGAACAGAAATGGGATCGGGGATGGGAATGGGATCGGGAATGGGAATGGGAATGGGAATGGGGCTGGGAATGGGAATGGGGCTGGGAGTGGGAATGGGAATGGGAATAGGAATGGGGCTGGGAATGGGAATGGGAGTGGGGATGGGAATGGGGCTGGGAATGGGAATGGGAGTGGGAATGGGGAATGGGAATAGGAATGGGGCTGGGAGTGGGAATGGGAATGGGAATAGGAATGGGGCTGGGAATGGGAATGGGAGTGGGAATGGGGAATGGGAATGGGGCTGGGAATGGGGCTGGGAATGGGAATGGGGCTGGGAATGGGATAGGGGCTCTTCTGAGCTGGAACAATTCCCATTTTATGAGCAAGGAAAGGTAAATCATGGATGAGGGATGAGGAGGAATGCCGGGATGGGACAGCAAGGTCCTCCCACTGGAATTCCAATGGAATTGGCTCCATTGCTCCCTTCCCAGCAGTCCTGGATGCCCCATTCCCGCCTCTCTCCTGGTCCTTCCCAGGACTCATCCCAGTGGGAATGGGATGTGGAATTGTCATCATGGGATGCTCCAGGAGGATGGAGCCGGGCAGGAAGGGTGGCATTGCCACCACAACTCCCACAGGACATCAGGATGCTCCAAGAGCGACATTCCAGGGATAGTGGGCAAAAGGAAGGGATGAGGGCTGGGAATTCCCACTGCTGGATGAGCCGGAGCTCCCCCACTCGTGGATTCGGAGCTGATGGGAGCAGCGAGCCCTGGAGAGGGTTAAAGGAGCAGCTGGAGCACCGGGGAGCTCAAAACTATGGAAAAAAAAAAAGGTGGGATTTATTCCCAAACCCCACATATTCCGCAGCAATTCCAGCCCCAAGCCCGCGCTGAATTTCCCAGTTCTTTATGGAGGTGACATTTGCATGGAAATGGGATTGGAGAGCGCTTCCAGGGGAGTGCATTCCCAGCTGTTCCTGCTGCTGGAGGACCCGGAGGGATCATCTGGGATGAGCTGCATCTGTGGGAGGTGGGATGGGATGATCCCTGTTCCTTCCCATCCCTCCCTTCCCAGACCCCCTGGAAAACCCCAAACCCTGAGCTGATCCTCTTCCATGCATTCCAGCATCAAAATTTGGTTTAATTCCGTGTTTTCCCCGCATTCTTTCCCTCATTTTCTGCTCCAAAACAACCCTGGCCAAGTGCTACTCTTCTGCTTCTGCTTCCTCCCCTTCCCTCCTCATTCCCAGTCCCATTTTTCCCCCTTTTCCCCTTCATTCCTGCATTTTCAGCCTCCTCACATGGAAGCCGCTGCATTCCCAGCTTTATTCCGAGGAAATTTGGCCTTGGCCCCATTCGTGCTGAGCCATTTTTAAATCACATCCTCTCATTATTTACACTTTAGAACCCGCTGTGTTTTTCCATGTCCTCTCCCCATCGATTTTTGGGGAGGCAGGAAAGGAGCTCAGCTATTCCACACAAACCAACGTTTTTTATCCGCAGCAGGTTTGGGGTTTTAATTTTTTTTTTATTTTTTATATTTTTTTATTTATTTTTTGTGTGTGTTTGACATTTTTAGAAAATCAATTCCTGGTGGTTGGGTTTGTTCAGACTCTGGGGCCGGAAGGAGCTGACACAAAGCCGATGTTTATTCCAGGAGTATCCATCCAAACCCTCATCCCGGATTTATCTCCGGCCCAAACATTCCCAAACTCTGCTGGCTGGGTTTTGGATGCCTGAGAGGTTGGGAAGTGCTTCTTTTACTTAAGGAAAAAAAGGAGTAAAACCTGAAGTTTTTTAGGGTTAAAAAGTAAAAACTAAAACACTTAAAAATTAAAACAAAAATAATGACGAAAATTAAATTAGAATTGGAATCAAAATCAAAATCACACTGGAAATTGGAATAGAAATAATAGAAATAGAAATAGAAATAGAAATAGAGAAATAGAAATAGAATTGAAATCAAACTTGGAATTGGAATAGAAATAGAATTGAAATCAAAATTGAAACTGGAATCAAAATCTAAATTGAAATTGAACTAAACTTGAAAACGAAGGGATTAATTGGCTCCAAATATTCCCAGTTTTCCTCTCCTGAAAGTCCCTGAATTCCAAGGAGAGGAAAATCCATTTTCGATAGACAAGAATCCCCTAATTTATTGATTTTCCCGATGGGATGAACCCCCAGCACAAATCATTCCCATCCCGGTGTTTTCCAGCACAAGCAGGGGGGGGGAATCCATCATTAAAGCTGCCGAATGATTAATTACCATGCTGTTAATTAGCTAGGGGAGGTCAGAGCTTGAGCTGGGCTCGTTTCTGATGAGTCCAGCAGTTCCCGTTCTCCCAAAATCCCGACCTGTCCCAAGACTTCCCCAGGCAAAGGATTTTATGATTTCCCCTAATAATTTCCCCTTCTCCACTAATCAGAGCTAATTAGCGCTGATTAGGGTTGGATTTGTGAGCGGGTGCAGCGTGGGGAGGGGACGGGGTCACCGGTGTTGTCCCCAATTGATGGGAGAGGTTTTTCTGTCCCTTCCCAGGGACTCCTTGGTGAATCCATGCCCTCGTGCCCATTCCCAGCTCTTTGGGATCCCGGGAATGCCTGGGGCGGGTTCTCCCCATCCCTCTGGAAGGACCCATCCATAAAATCCAGCGGGAATTCTCCTTCCACGCCTTCCTGCAGGCAAAATGGCACCAGCAAATCAAAACCAGCGCCCGGAGAATGCTTTTTTTGGGAATTCCAGAGGGAGAGGAGGGGTTGGAGCAGGAGCCTGGGTCGTTCTGGTGCTGGGGGGTTGCATTTCCTATGGATTTATCCTGAATTTTCCTAATTTCACTGCTTCCATTCTCTCCCTCCCCCAGGTGATGTTCGCCATCACTGTCCACTCCTGGAGGGGGCCACAAACCCATCCCTGTCCAGCCTGGTGTGACAAAGATTAAAAACAAAATAAAAATGAAACCAAATAACCCGAAATGAAGAGAGGACACCACCCCACGGAGCTCGGGGTGCTCTTCCCGAGCCTTCCCCACAGGTTTTGGGGCTGCTGGAGGATCCAGGCAGGGCAGGGACATCAGTGGGGACATCAGCGGGGACAAAGGACAGCCGGTGCTAAATAAAGTTCCCATTATCCCTGGGCAGGAGGAGGGAGGGAGGGAGATCGACCAGGCTGTAAATTTTCGGAACTGCCCCCAAAAAGCTTCTCCAGGGAGAAAATCCGAGGGAGTGGCCGGGCTGGCTGCAGATAATGGATTCCTTATTAATTAATAATGTGCCGTGATGGAGGCTTTTATCGATCCTTCGATACAAAGCTGACCCCCCTCCATGAATAAAAGATGGATGAAAAATGGGATCGGAGCGCGGAGCGGGCTGAGTTACGGCCGGCGATCCCGAAGTGGCCGGGATGGATTGCAGGGCTGCGGGAATCGCTAATGGACGGCAGCCCCTGATCCCCTGGGGTCCCACAGCGCCAGCCTGGGTGTCCCCAAGGCCGGGGGACAGCGGGGAGGGGACAGCACTGCTCAGCCCTGGAAAGGATTGGAAGGATCCTTAAAAACCAGGATCATGCGGGAATGGCCGTCCCAGCTTGTTGGTGGCCTGGCAGCCACCCAAGTGCCACAATTGTCCCTTTAGGGGCTCCGTAGGCGTGCTCAGGAGGTGCTGGGTCAGATCCATCCATCCCTGTCCCTCTGCTGGTTTCCATCCGTCCATCCATCCATCCATCCATCCATCCATCCATCCATCCATCCATCATCCATCCATCCATCATCCATCCATCCATCCATCCATCCATCCATCCCATATCCATCCATCATCCATCCATCCATCCATCCATCATCCATCCATCCCTCATCCATCCATCCATCCATCCATCCATCCATCCATCCATCCATCCATCATCCATCCATCATCCATCATCCATCCATCCATCCATCCATCATCCATCCATCCATCATCCATCCATCCATCCATCCATCCATCCATCCATCCATCCATCATCCATCCATCATCCATCATCCATCCATCCATCCATCCATCATCCATCCATCATCCATCCATCATCCATCCATCAATCCATCCATCATCCATCCATCCATCCATCATCCATCATCCATCCATCCATCCATCATCCATCCATCATCCATCCATCCATCCATCCATCCATCCATCCATCCATCCATCCATCATCCATCCATCCATCCATCCATCCATCATCCATCCATCCATCCATCCATCCCTCATCCATCCATCCATCCATCCATCCATCCATCCATCCATCCATCCGTCCATCCATCCATTGTTCCCTCTCCTGCTCTTTTGACACCTCATGGAAAATCCATCCTCAGCCACCCCACAGCTCCCAGTTCATGGCACAGCCATAAAGGGACCAAATTCTTGGATTGCTCTTCCCATGCTCCAAACTTGGCCTGTTTAGGGGAAAATGGGATCCAGGGGCAGGATGGGGACCAGCAGCAGGATGGGATCCAGGAGAAAAGTGGGATCCAGCAGCAGGATGGGATCCAGGAGAAGAAAGAGATCCAGGAGAAGGGTGAAATTCTGGGTGAAATTCCACAAAAAGAAAGGATTTAAATAAAACTCTTTGTTTTGCTGCTCCCTCCTCCCCCGCTCCGGCTCCTTCCTCCGCTTCCCAATTATTTCCGGAGATTAATTTGGGAGACAAGGTGAGGGAAGAGAGGAGGTGGGAGCATTTATTTGCTGGCAGAATGAAACTCTGGGATAAATATTTGGAGATGGGAAGGGAACGGGGGCGATAAGGGAGCCACGAAAACTGCCTGGAATGAAAAATGCTCACGGTGCAATCCCGGGAAAAGGGGGGAAAAAATGGGATACTGGGAAAAGGGGAAACAACGGGACACACAGGGGAAGGGGGAAATGATGGAACGGCAGGAAAAGAGATTCTGGGATTGTCTGCAGCCCCGGCAGCTCAGAGCCCTCCCTCCCTCCAGCAGGATCCAGGCAGTTGTTGGAGTTAATTAAATGTCGGGGAGCATTAGGAGCTACAAGAGCGGCGGCTCTGGAGCTGCTGGAAAACTCTGGGAACGACAGGGAACAACAGGCAACGATATTTATTTGTCTGATGGGGTTTTTTTGGGAATGTGGGGCAGCTCTGCCTCACCAGCTTGGCCTGAAATTCCAAATTATTTCTTTTACCTGCTCTACCACCAACGTCATCCCCGATTCCAGGGATTTTCCTGGGATGGATCCAACCTGACTGATCAGCTGTGCTGGTATCGATTGGGATTTGGAGCCTTTATTCCCAGACAGGGACAGCTATGAGAGCAATGGAGCGGAAAGTGCCACGGCCTGGCATTAAACTCCTTTTCAGGAATAAAATCCCGGTGTTTTCGGGAATGTTTGGCTCTCCTGGGATCCTCGTGCTGGGTGAACATTCCTGGGAACCCACGGCAGAATTTTTAGCTGTGTTCCCATGGGAAGTTTGGAGGATTGGGAAGGGGTTGGGAAGGGCCAGCCCGGCTGGTTTGGGTGGGTCATGGAATTCTGGAGTTGGAAAAGCCTCCAGGGCTATGGGGTCCCAGCTGTGCCCAATCCTTTTGCCACATCTGGGCATTCCCTGGACACACCAACAGCCTCTGGAAGAGGGATTGGGAATGGCCTTGGGGAGGGGAACATCCCTGCAGTACCAGGAGCACGATCCCAACCCTGGGATCCACATCCCGAGCCCGAATCCTGGGATTTACGAGCAGGAACTGCACCCACAAATCCTCTCCAAGAGCAAGGAGCGGCTCCATCCGAAGCTTCCTTTCGGGTTGCAGTTGTTGAATTCCTGAATCCATTTCCCCGGGATCCTGGGAAGCTGCTCGGGATGCTGAGCACGGCCCGGCTGCCGTGAGGAGATGGCTCAGCCCCAGCCCCGGCAGCTGCTAATCCCGACTGTTAATGAGGAGATTTGGGATGAGAATTCCGGCACCGAGGAGGCTCCGTTCAGCCCCAGCAGCTCCTGCAATTTCCCTCCCCCAGAGCCACCCAAACCCTGCCTGCCACAATTCCCTGCCATGATTCCTGCCACAATTCCCTGCCATGATTCCTGCCACAATTCCCTGCCATGATTCCTGCCACAATTCCCTGTCGCAATTCCCTGCCACAATTCCCTGCCATGATTCCTGCCACAATTCACTGTCACAATTCCCTGTCACAATTCTGTGTCACAATTCCCCATCACAATTCCCTGTCACAATTCCTGCCATGATTCCTGCCACAATTCCCTGTCACAATTCACTGTCACAATTCCCTGCCACAATTCCTGCAATGATTCCTGCCACAATTCCCTGCCACAATTCCTGCCATGATTCCTGTCACAATTCCACAATTCCCCATCACAATTCCTGTCATAATTCCCAGTCACAATTCCCTGTCACAATTCCTGCCACAATTCCCTGTTGTAATTCCCTGTCAAAATTCTGTGTCACAATTCCCTGTCACAATTCCATGCCACAATTCCCTGCCTTGATTCCTGCCACAATTCCCTGTCACAATTCCCTGTCAAAATTCTGTCACAATTCCTGCCACAATTCCTGCCACAATTCCATGCTACAATTCCTGCCATGATTCCTGCCACAATTCCACAATTACCCGTCACAATTCCTGCCACAATTCCCTGTCGCAATTCCCTGTCGCAATTCTGTGTCACAATTCCCTGCCACAATTCCTGCCAAAATTCCAGTTACAATTCCCTGCCACCATTCCCTGCCACCATTCCCTGCCACAATTGCCTGCCATAATTCCTGCCATGATTCCCGCCACAATTCCTGCCACAATTCCCTCTCACAATTCCCTCTCACAATTCCCTCTCACAGTTCCTGCCACAATTCCTTCCACAATTCCCTGCCATAATTCCCTGTCACAATTCCCTGTCACAATTCCCAATCACAATCCCCCACAATTAACACCCCAAAATCCTCGTTTTAAGTACCAAACTCCCTGCCACAATTCCCACTTGGAGCACCGCAATTAAAATCCAACATCCAGAGGTTTTCTCCCATATTTCCCTTTCCCAGCAGCCACTCCAGGGATCTTTGAGCCACCCCTCAATCCCTGGAATCTGTGACCCCAAATTCCTCCATCCCCACGTTGCTTTTAGGTTTTCATGGAAACTCTGGGACTTTGGGCACATCTGGGCCTTTTCTAAACTCGGGAAAATTCAATCCCACACACCCAGGGGTTGTTTTCCCTCCCTCCCATCCCGTGATTTGCATTCTGCTCGGGATTCACATCCCGGCAAACGGAGCAGCCTCGTGCTCCTCATAAATTCATGAGCGCCGATTCCTGGGGGGAACGGCAGCAACTCCAGCCTGGAAAACTCCTGGAGTAGAACAAAGCTCTTCCCTGCTTCCCTTCCCTTCCCAAACCCTGCCCTCGGGCACTTCCAGGGATCCTCTGGGAATTCCATCCCAGCCCCTCTCGGCCCCAGGAGCTCCTGAGGGGATGCAGGGAATGCTCCAGATGGGGCACGAGGTGGGAATCCAGGAAAAGGGCAGGGATGGAACCCTCGGGGCACCTCAGGGGTGCTTCTTGTGGAGCCTGGGATCCTTTCCCTGCCCAGGGATAATTTCCCTATCCAGGAAAAATTTTCCTACCCAGGGATAATTTCCCTATCCAGGGATAATTTTCCTGCCCAGGGATAATTTTCCTGCCCATCCAGGATTCAGTGGGAGCCTTGCCCTGGGGATGTGCCCTGGGATTTTCCCTGTTCTGCATCCCGGGAATGCCAGGCAGCTCCTCGGGATGGGCAGGACCAGCATTCCCAGTTGGAATTGCAAAACATTCCAGCACCAGCCTGGAAAACCCCATCCCACAGCTCCAGATCAAGCTCCAAGAAAAATAAATCTAAAACCCCCAAAGCACGGCTTATCCAAGGGTTCATTCCAAGGTTTCTTGCGGGATTTCTCATCTCTTGCCCCTTCCCTGGCCTCTCTCACCCCTGGCATTCCCAGGGAGGGCTCAGCTTCCCAAAAAACCCGGCCTGAATCCTCCCATCCCTGCCCTGGTGTTTGATTCCTTATCAGGGGGAGATCCACAGAGGGAAGGAATTTATTGTGGGAATGATTGGATGAGGCAGAGCCAGGAGGCTCCATGACCTTGAAATCCACCTGTGAGCAGGGAAAGGGGTGGGGGAAAAAAAAGGGAGAAGACTTGGGAAGACTTTGCTGGAACAATGGGGTTTTTTTGCCATTTCCAGGCTGCTTTAGCTCTGCCCTCAGATCCCAGCAGGAATTCGGGCTCAGAGGGCTCCCTCAGGGAAGTGCAATGCCAAGCAGCTGGAAAAATGAGGAATTTCCTGGTGGGATGCAGGGAGAGCCCCCAGGATGCTCCCGGGGCTTGGCACATGCAGGGAGCAGCTGGGATAAGCAGGTCCCCGTGCCGGGGTTTGTTTATCCCGATTTTTCCCGATTTTTCCCGGTTTATCAGCCACCCCCCTCCTCCTGTTGGATCTCCCACCTCAGCGCCGGCGGTCAAAAAGGACGGGATGCGTTTCCATGGCAACAATTCCCTTCCAAAATCAGGGCTGCGGTCCCGGCCCCGCTCCCGGCCCCGGCCAGAGCTGAGCCCCATTCCCGATCCCAGCTGGATCCTCCTTGGGGCATTCCCGGCCCCTTTCCCGTTGCTCCTGCCCCGGGCACCCTGCCCCAGGGCCCTGTGCCTGCTGGCTGTGCCCTGGATGTCCCCTGTGTGTCCCTTGCGTGTCCCCTGTTTCCCCTGGCTGTCCCCTGGGTGTCCCCTGTTCCCCCTGGCTGTCCCTTGCGTGTCCCCTGTTCCCCCTGGCTGTCCCCCGGGTGTCCCTTGATCCCCCCCAGGTGTCCCCTGGATGTCCCTTGATCCCTCTGAGCGTCCCCCAGCTATCCCCTGTGTCCTCTGGCTGTCCCCCTGTGTGTCCCCTGTTTCCCCTGGATGTCCCTTGATCCCCCCTAGGCATTCCCTGAGTGTCCCCTGAGTGTCCCCTGTGTCCTCTGGCTGTCCCCTGTCCCCTCTGGGTGTCCCCTGGATGTCCCCTCGGTGTCCCCTGCTCACTCCAGCTGTGCCCCGTTCCTCTTGAGTGTCCCCTGTTCTTGCCCTGGGTGTCCCCTCACCCCTCTCTGGTGTCCCCTGTCCTGGCCCTCTTCCCTCTGGGTGTCCCCTGCTCCCTCTGGGTGTCCCCTGGCTGTCCCCTGTTCTTGCCCTGGGTGTCCCCTCAGTGTCCCCTGCTCCCTCTGTGTGTCCCCTCAGTGTCCCCTGCTCACTCCAGCTGTGCCCTGCTCCTCCTGAGTGTCCCCTGAGTGTCCCCTGTTTTCCCCTTGCTCCCCATGGGTGTCCCCTTGACCCCTGTGTGGTGTCCCCTGTTCTCCCCCTGTCCCCCCTGGGTGTCCCCATGGATGTCCCCCTGTGTGTCCCCTGTCCCCCATGGGTGTCCCCTGCTCCCTCTGTTTTGTCCCCTGCTCTCTCCCTGTCCCCCCTGGGTGTCCCCCTGTCCCCTGCTCCCCGTGTGTCCCCACCCTGGCTGCCCAAGGAGTGACACCCATCCCCTGCCCAGAGCAGCTTTTCCCTGGATGGAAACCTCGGGAACAATCCCAGGGAGGGGCTGGGGCTGGGTGGGGTGGCCAGGCCGGGGTGGCCCTGGCGCTGCTGGGACATCTCAGGGGTGGCAACGACCCTGGGGGGACCCTGGGGGGACCCTGGCAGGGACCTTGGGGGGACCATGGTGGGACCTTGGGGGGACCTTGGGGGGACCTTGGGGAGACCTTGGGGGGACCTTGGGGGGACCCTGGCAGGGACCCTGGGGGGACCCTGGGGGGGACCTTGGGGGGACCCTGGGGGGACCATGGGGGCACCATGAGGGGACCTTGGGGGGACCCTGGGGGGGCCTTAGTGGGGACCTTGGAGGAGAAATTGGGGGAACCTTGGCAGGGACATTGGGGGGACCATGGCAGGACCTTGGGGGGACCTTTGGGGGACTTTGGTGGGGACCTTGGGGGGATCTTGGGGGGGACCTTTGGGGGGACCTTGGCAGGGACATTGGGGGGACATTGGTGGGACCTTTGGGGGACCTTGAGGGGGAAATTTGGGGAACCTCGGCAGGGACCTTGGGGGGACCATGGCAGGACCTTGGGGGGACCTTTGGGGGACTTTGGGGGCATCCTGGGGGGGACCTTAGTGGGGACCTTGTGGGGGATCTTTGGGGGGACCTTGGTGGGACCTTGGCGGGTGCGGGTGATGGATCTGGCGCTCCCGGGAGCAGCGAGGCCCTGAGGTGACAGCGGTGACGGTGACGGATGGCCCCCGCCGCCACCCCCGCTGCTGCACTGTAAATATTCCCCGGGGGACACAGCTGTCACCTCCTCCTCCTCCTCCTCCTCCGGGAGGTCTGGCTTAACAAAGCCTGGCTTAGGGAAGGGATGGACGGGGAGGGAATGGGGGTTTGGGGGCGTTTCCTGCTGGGGCACGTGCGGACATCCCGGAGCAGGCGCTGCAGGGGCTGCTCTGCCTCAGCCTCCCGGAGCTGCTCCCTCCCGCACCCCCCTGGATCCTTCTGGAACCTCCTGCATCCCCCTGGATCCTTCTGGATCCTTCTGGATCGTCCTGCATCCCTCTGGGTCCTTCTGCTTCCTCCTGCACCCCCCTGGATCCTTCTGGAACCTTCTGTTCCCTCCTGCATCCCCCTGGATCCTTCTCTATTCCCCTGGATCCTTCTGGATCCTTCTGGATCATCCTGCATCCCTCTGGGTCGTTCTGCTTCCTCCTGCACCCCCCTGGATCCTTCTGGAACCTTCTGTTCCCTCCTGCATCCCCCTGGATCCTTCTGCATGCCCCTGGATCCTTCTGGATCCTTCTGAATCATCCTGCATCCCCCTGGATCCTTCTGGATGCTTCTGGATCCCACTGGATCCTTCTGCATGCCCCTGGATCCTTCTGGAACCTTCTGGATCGTCCTGCATCCCTCTGGATCCTTCTGCTTCCTCCTGGATCCTTTTGGATGCCTCTGCTTCCTCCTCCATCCCCCTGGATCCTTCTGGAACCTTCTGATCCCTCCTGCGTCCTCCTGGATCCCCCTGGATCCTTCTGCATCCCCCATGATCCCTCTGGATCCTTCTGCACACTCCTGCAACCCTCTGGATCCTTCTGGATCTTTCTGCATCCCCCTGGATCCTTCTGGATCCTTCTGCACCCTCCTGCATCCCCCTGGAACATTCTCTATTCCCCTGGATCCTTCCGGATCCTTCTGCTTCCTCCTGCATCCCTCTGGATCCTTCTGGATCCTTTTGCTTCCTTCTGCATCCCCCTGGGTCCTTCTGGATCCTTTTGCTTCCTCCTGCATCCCTCTGAATCCTTCTGGATCCTTCACCACCCTCCTGTATCCTCCTGCATCCTGCAGCATCTTCCTGGATTTCCCTGCACCCTCCAGAATCCTCCTGATTCCCTCTGCAGCCCCCAGCCCCTCCCTGGGGTCCCCATCCCTTGGAATGTGCAGTTCCCACCCAGGGCTGGAGGCCGGGGTGGGGAAATCCCTCGCGGGTGTTCTCCGGGTGGGGAAATTCCTCAAAACCACCCCAAAAATCCCATCCCCGAGGGGATGCCGGGGCTGGGAGCACGGCTGGAGGGGAGGGAGCAGAGCCGGGAGGGGCCGGGCTGGAAGGGAGCCAGGGAAGGAGGGAAAATTCCCTTATCTGCGGGTTTAAAGGGAAATAAATAAATTAAAAATCGGAAGGAACAAAAGAAAACTCCGCGGAGCAAATGGAGATCTCTGGGAGGGGAAGGGAATTGATAAACAGGAGCTTATCAGGAGGCAGAGCTGATAATGAAGAGCTCCTCAGATCCGGGCTGGAGGACGGGGAAGGGAATGGGATCCTCGGGAAGTGGGAAGGGCTGATAAGGGCCTGCGGTGACTCAGAAAACTTCATTTAAATTTAAAAAAAAAAGGGGGAGAAAAATCCCCTCCTTTTGTCTTCAGCTCCTGAATTCCCCGGCTGCAGCAGCTCAGGGGAACGGGAGAAGGAGAATCCACCCCTGGAGCTGCCCCCTGGATTCCTTGGGAATTCTCTTTTAGGGTGGTGTCGAGGAGGGCCCGGCAGGGGCTGCGGCTTCCCAAAATCCCTGGGTCCCTCCAGCTCCCAAAACATCCTGGGGAGGCAAAGAATCCTTCCCAAACCATCCTAAATTCTCAAAAACCATCCTAAATCCCCCCAAAACTCTCCTGCATCCCCCAAAACCATCCTGCATTCCCAAAAACCATCCTAAATCCTCAAAAACCATCCTAAATCCTCCAAAACCATCCTGGGTTCCATCCTAAATCCTCCAGAACCATCCTGGGTTCCCAAAAACCATCCTAAATCCTCGAAAACCATCCTGCATTCCCAAAAACCATCCTAAATCCTCCAAAACCATCCTGCATCCTCAAAAATTATCCTAAATTCTCCAAACCATCCTGCATCCCCCCAAAACCATCCTAAATCCTCCAAAACCATCCTACATACTCCAAAAAACATCCTAAATCCTCCAAAACCATCCTTTATTCCCAAAATCCATCCTAAATCATCCAAAACCATCCTGCATCCTCAAAAATTATCCTAAATTCTCCAAACTGTCCTGCATCCACCCAAAACCATCCTAAATCCTCCAAAACCATCCTTTATTCCCAAAAACCATCCTAAATCCTCCAAAACCATCCCAAATCCTCAAAAATTATCCCAAATTCCCCAAAACCATCCTGCATCCCCAAAAACCATCCGGCATCCCCCCAAAACCATCCTAAATCCTCCAAAACCATCCTGCATCCCCCAAAAACCATCCTAAATTCTCCAAAACCATCCATTATTCCCAAAATCCATCCTAAATCCTCCAAAACCATCCTAAATCCTCAAAAATGATCCTAAATTCTCCAAACCATCCTGCATCCCCCCAAAACCATCCTAAATCCTCCAAAACCATCCTGTGTTCCCAAAAACTGTCCTTAAATCCTCCAAAACCATCCTGCATTCCCAAAAACCATCCTAAATCATCCAAAACCATCCTGGGTTCCCAAAAACCATCCTAAATCCTCCAAAACCATCCTGTATTCCCAAAAACTGTCCTTAAATCCTCCAAAACCATCCTAAATCCTCCAAAACCATCCCGCATCCTCAAAAATTATCCTAAATTCTCCAAACCCATCCCGCACCCTCAGAAATCCCCGTTCCCATCCCTCTCCCACCACATTTTGCCCACGGATTTTCTCCTCTTCCCTGATATTCCGTCGTTAATCCTCTTCGGATGCTTCCAGAAGGGAAAATGGAATTGGGAGCCCGCTCCCGATTTTTTGATTTTTTTCAGTGTCTGTTTTTTTGGGGGAATTTATGTCCATTTTATGGAATTTTCCTCCCTCCTTCCATAACTGTTGTAAACAACCTTCAAACAACGCCGGGGCCACAAACATTCCGAGGGGAAGCGGAGGAAATTATGGAGATTCTGGAGCAGATAAGGAGAGCTCAGCGCTGATAAGGCCCGGAGCTGCTTGGTTTGTTCCTTTGTTTTCCCAAAAAATCTGCTCTTCCATAAATAAATGTTTATCCCATAAATAAACAAACGTTTCCCTGCTTGGGGGTCTGTGGAAGCAGCGTCTCCAGCTCCGAGTGGGAATGTCAGATGGGGAAATGGAGGGGTGGGGATTGTGGGGAAAAATGGGATGGGGAATGCAGGGATGCACCCTGTGGGAAGAGTTCCGGGTGTCCTGCTGCCCACGGACTGCTCCAGGATTCCTGGCGTCCTGCTCCCACCTTTTCCTGGCCCTGGAGTTCTCCAGGATTCCAGGGGTCCTTCTCCCAGCTTTTCCTAATGCTGGAAAGCCCCAGGATTCCAGGAGTTCTTCTCCCAACTTCCCTCGATCCCTGAGTGCTCCAGAGTTCCAGGTGTCCCCACTTCTTCCTGGCCCTGGAGTTCTCCAGGATTCCAGGGGTTCTTCTCCCACCATCCCCTGATCCCTGAGTGCTCCAGAATTCCCAGCTGTCTCCACCTTCTCCTGCCCCTGGAATTCTCCAGAATTCCCAGTGTCCTTCTCCCAACTTTTCCTGGCCCTAGAACATTCCAGAATTCCAGGGATCCTTCTCCCACCATCCCCTGATCCCTGAGGGCTCCAGAGTTCCCGGTGCCTCCACCTTCTCCTGCCCCTGGAAAGGTCCAGGATTCCCAGTGTCTTTCTCCCAACTTTTCCTGGCCCTGGAACGTTCCAAAATTCCAGGAATCCTTCTCCCACCATCCCCTGATCCCTGAGGGCTCCAGAATTCCCAGCTGTCTCCACCTTCTCCTGCCCCTGGAAAGGTCCAGGATTCCTGGTGTTCTTCTCCCACCGTTACCTGGCCCTGGAGTTCTCCAGAATTCCAGGTGTCCTTCTCCAACTTTTCTTGGTCCTGGAGTTCTCCAAGATTCCTGGTGTCCTTTTCCCACCTTCCCTTGATCCCTGAGGGCTCCAGAATTCCCGGTGTCTCCACCTTCTCCTGCCCCTGGAATTCTCCAGGATTCCCAGTGTCCTTCTCCCAACTTTTCCTGGCCCTGAAACATTCCAGAATTCCAGGGGTTCTTCTCCCACCTTCCCCTGATCCCTGAGTGCTCCAGAATTCCCAGCTGTCTCCACCTTCTCCTGCCCCTGGAATTCTCCAAGATTCCAAATGTCTTCTCCCACCTTTCCCTGGCCCTGGAATTCTCTGGAATTCCACTTTCCCAAGGTTTATGACTCCACTGCACCCAAAATTTATGGATTTGGGGACCCCTTGGAGCAGCCACTTCTTCCCCTCCACCTGGGGGATGAAGAATTTCCTCCCTCATGGATCAGGGAAGATTCCCTGGAATGAGCTGGTTCCCTCCTGGTTTTTATGCAGATTCCCAAGAAGTTTTGGCTTTTCCCAGAGCTCGGGGAGGTCCAAATTCCGAGGAAAAACGAGAGAGAAATGTCAAGGAAAAAAACTCCGTGGCGGGAGATGAATAATTCAGCTGCCAAGAGAGCATTATCAGTTAATGATCTGTAATTATTAATTAATAATTGAGGCTCTAATAGGCAGGAAATGAAATGCTTAATTGCATCATAACATAATTAATGGAATTAGTGGCTGGGAATTCAAGGAGTTGCAGGGTTGGGGTTTTTTTAAGGAAAAATCTGATTTTTTTCCAAGAGGTGGTTTTTGTTCCATTGGAACTTGGGAAGGCGTGGGAGAGGAGGAGGAGGAAAAGGAGGAAGAGGAGGAAAATTTGGGAGCTGAAGGACCACAAATCTGTGACAATTCTTCCCAAAATCATGGGAAATCAGGACATGGATTTGCCAAAACTTTGAGACAGCACAGACCTGAAAATATTAAATTAATGGGGAAAATTATGAAAAAAAACCCCAAACAATTTCTGAGCTAAAAATACAAATCCAGCTGAGTTTTCCTCCATGAGGATGGACAGAATTATGGATCCATGGATTCTCCTGGATGTTCAAGAACCCAAGGCCACCCCCAGGCCCCATTCCAGGGTTTTCATTGGAAAATCACAACTTTTCATTAATGATGGGGATGGGGTTTGTGGGGTGGTTTTAGAGCTTCATTCCCCAGATCCCCTCCTGTCCCTGCTGCAGTTCCAGAGGGACACGGATCATTGTCCCTTCCCAGGAAAAGGGGATTTTCCAGCAGCGGGATGCCCATAAAGGCAGCAGCTCCCATCTGCTGGCGCCTGGAAGGAGCCAATTAAATCCTGGGAATGTAATTCCAAACCTGTTTATAACTAATAAACCTTCAAAAGCTCCGAATCACCCCAAATGTTCCTCCAGGAGAATTGTCGGAGCGAGGGTGGGGTGAGGCCTGGATGGGAATTTCACATCCTGCTGAGGGTTTGGTTCCAGCAAAGAATCCACCCCAAATTCCCCCATCCCATGGATCCCATCCCATCCCATCCCATCCCATGGATCCCATCCCATGGATCCCATCCCATCCCATCCCATCCATCACTCCACCTTGGCCCTTCCCATCCCAAATTCCCACACCCCATCCCTCACTCCACCCTAAATTCCCCCATCCCATGGATCCCATCCTGTGGATCCCATGCCATCCCATGGATACCATCCCATCCCATGGATCCCATCCCATGGATACCATCCCATCCCCTGGATCCAATCCCATCCCATGGATCCCATCCCATCCCATCCCATCCCATCCCATGGATCCCATCCCATCCCATCCCCTCCCATGGATCCCATCCTGTGGATCCCATCCCATCCCATCCTATGGATCCAATCCCATTGATCCCATCCCATCCCATCCCCTGGATCCCATCCCATCCCATCCCATCCCATCCCATCCCATCCCATCCCATCCCATTCCATCCCATCCCATCCCATCCCATCCCATCCCATCCCATCCCATCCCATCCCATCCCATCCCATCCCATCCCATGGATCCCATCCCATCCCTCACCCTTCACTCTGAGATTTATTGATTCCCCCATTCCCTGTGGGAAAAGGGGACCCCAACCCCCCCATTCCCAGCCCCTCCCTTCCTGGAAAGACGCTCCATGAATCCCAAACAAACAGATTTCACTCAGCCCTGAGCTGTTCAGCTTTTTTTTTGGGTTTGGTTTTTTGTTTTTGTTTTTTTTTTTTTTTTGCTTTCCCTTTCATGGCAGATTTTCGGGAAGGCGGCAGCCAATGGGAGGGGAGGACAGGGATTGAAAAGGGATTCAAAGGAGCCTTATCAGAGCAGGGCCAGGAGCACATGGAGCCTTGGAGATAGGGGAGAGCGGGGCCGCAGATCCACAGGGGTCCCTTTGCTCTTTCCTTCGGGAAATTGCATTGCCTCTCCCTGTTTTTATGTGTTTTGTGGAGCGGTGGCATTCCTGCCCAACCCGAATGTGCAGGAATTCCGCACATCCCTGGCTTAAAGGGTGGAAAAAAAAATCCCAGAATTGCAGAGGAGTTGTTAAAGGTGAACAGTCCTCACCTGCGTTCCTGGAAATACCAGGAAAACCCGGGAAAGGGATTTTAATGCTCAGCTGTTCTTTTTTTGGGGGGCACAGATCTGGGGTTTAAGGGGATAAAGGGATGGATGGATGGATGGATGGATGGATGGATGGATGGATGGATGGATGGAGGGATGGATGAGGGATGGATGGATGGATGGATGGAGGGATGGATGAGGGATGGATGGATGGATGGATGGATGGATGGATGGATGGATGGAGAGATGGATGATGGATGGAATCTCAGATCAAGGAGCTGGAGCCCCTCTGGAGCCAGGCTGGGAGAGCTGGGAATGTTCACCTGGAGAGGAGAAGGATCCAGGGAGAGCTTCCAGCACATTCCAGGGCCTGAACAGGCTCCAGGAGAGCTGGACAGGGACTGGGGACAAGGGATGGAGGCACAGGACACAGGGAATGGCTCCCACTGGAAAAGGGGAGATTTGATGGGATATTGGGAAGGAATTCCTGGCTGGGAGGGTGAGGAGGGGCTGGGCTGGAATTCCCAGAGCAGCTGTGGCTGTCCCTGGATCCCTGGAAGTGCCCAAGGCCAGGCTGGATGGGGCTTGGAGCACCCTGGGACAGTGGGAGCTGTCACTGGATGGATTTAAGGTCCTCTCCCACCCAACCCATTCCCACAGCTCCTCTCCTGCTCCCAAGCCTCTTCCCATTCCCTCTTTCCCGGTCAGAGCTCTGCCTCCAGGAGCTGAAGAGGAGCAACAGGTTCCTGAGGAGAATCTGAGGAGGAGAACCCAGGAGAAAGGATGGATAAAGCCCTGGGAGCATTTTCCATTGGGATTCAAACCCAACTTGCCCTCTGGATGGAAACAACGCGATGGGAAGGGCTGGGGAATGGCTGAGCTGACCCCACCCATGCCCTGCCCCAAATCCGTGCTCTCATCCCTGCAGGAAGGCGTGGGCAGGGTTTGGTTGGGGTTTTGGAGGCTTGCTCCGGGTTTTTGGAGCGTTTGTTTTCCCTGGGCTTGGCAGGATTTCAATCCTTCTCACCTCAATAAAAGCCGCGCGCCGGGCTCCGGGTGTTTTGCTGGAATGACCTTTTCCACATGCACAAAACACAAAGCTTCCCTTGCCTTTGGAGGGGGAGAGACTAAAGCTGGGTTTGATGAAAAACAAAGCCTCCGACGCCACGGGTGAGATCCCTCTGTGCCAAAAAAAAAATGGGAACGGTGAGGGGTTTTAACTCTGTGGAATTACTCCGGGATAATTTGCAGTAACACCGGGATATTTGTGTGGGACGGGGCAGAGCTGAGCTGAGCTCCCCTTCAGCGCCCCCAGGATGCTCAGAGCCATCCCAGGAGCACTTTGAGAGGATATTTGGGATATTCCAGCCTGAATCCAGGGGAACACAACCTGCCTGTTTTTCTATCCCCACCTCCCAGTCTCCACAGGGCAGCCTGGGGATAAATAATCCTCCTGGAACCTGCTGGAATCTGTGGAAGCTCCTCGTGTCCCGGTGCCTCCATCCCATTTATTAGCACACTGTTGAGGTTCATTAATCGACTGTAAAACTGTAATTAAAAATAATCCCCTTTTCTTGGAGGGAAATAAAAAAGAGGACATGGAAGGAGGGAAAATAAACACGGAGCCTGAATGGGCTTTAATTGCAGCTGTGGGAACACCACGGCAAAACAATTTGCTGGGTTTGTTTTTCCTCCCGCAGGGATGAGCCAGGAAAAGCTGGGGAAGAGCCCAGCCCCAGGGAGAAAGCTGCAAACATCCCCATCCCAGCTGGAATCTGTCTTTTCCCAACAACCCCGAGCCTGGCTGCTCCCTGCTCGCTCAGGAGCGCAGCGGGGTTGGGGTTTCTCTGATTTATCTCCCTGGGTGAGGATTTCATTTCAAGCTGGAGGATGCTCCAAGCAAAGCCAGGCCTGCTCCAGCCTTAATTGGGCCATATTTCAATCCCAGTTCATCTGTTCCGTGTGGATTCCTCGTCCTGGCTCCATAAAGTTTTATTAAGTGATATATCAAGGAGTACACGCGGAGAGGCTCGGCCCTGCTCACAGGTTGAGGGAATGAGGGAGGTGGCGGTGCCTGACTCTGCTCCAGGCGCTCCGAGAATCCTCCCTGCCAGTGGGAGCTGCTGGGAATGTCCTCCCACAGGGAAAAACATCGCTGGGAGGGGGATTTAGGAAAACAGGGGAGAACCAGGGTGAGCCCACGGACATCACATCTCCCTAGATTTTGTCCTGGCTGCTTGGATAGTGTCTGTGGGAATTCAGGATTTTGGGGATTCTGAGGCTGGAGGAGCGGCAGGATGTCCTGGGATGATGGGAATCAGGAGGAGCAGGATATCTGGGATGATGGGAGCTGGGAGTATCGGGATATCCACAGGTGATGGAAGCCAGGAGCAGTGGGATGTCCTGATGGGAGCCAGGAGGATTGGGGTGTTCTAGGATGATGGGAACCAGGAGGATCAGGATGTCCTGGGATAATAGGAATCAGGAGGATTGGGGTATTCTGGGGTGATGGGAACCAGGAGGATTGGGGTGTTCTGGGATAATGGGAACCAGGAGGATTGGGATGTCCTGATGGGAATCAGGAGGAGCAGGATGTCTGGGATGATGGGAGCTGGGAGTATCGGGATATCCTCAGGTGATGGAAGCCAGGAGGAGCGGGATATCCTGATGGGAACCAGGAAGATTGGGATGTTCTGGGATAATGGGAACCAGGAGGATCAGGATGTCTTGGCATGATGGGAGCTGGGAGGAGCAGAATGCCCTGGGGTAATGGGAATCAGGAGGATTGGGTTCAAAAACTCATCAAGCTTCAAAAACTCATCAAGCTTCAAAAACTCATCAAGGTTCAAAAATTTGTCAAAGTTCAAAAACTCCTTGGGATCCACAAGGAGGAGTGGATGCAGAGAGGCTGGAAGTTGGAAATGTGAGATTCCCGTGCTGGAAGTGTGGGAAGGAGGGAGCAGAAAGCTCTGCCAAGCCCTGGAGACCAGGACATGACAGAAGAGTGGCCTGAGGGCCAGGAGGTGACAATTCCTTTGTGAAAAGGAGAAGAAATGAATGTGGTGCTTCCTGCAAGCTTCAAAAACTCACCAAGGTTCAAAAATTTGTCAAAGTTCAAAATCTCCTCGGGAGCCACAAGGAGGAGTGGATGCAGAGAGGCTGGAAGTTGGAAATGTGAGATTCCCGTGCTGGAAGCGTGGGAAGGAGGGAGCAGGAGGCTCTGCCAAGGCCTGGCACCATCAGGATGATCCCAACGCTCCTCCTGGAAACCTTCGGTGTTGTCGCCGCAGCCGCCCTGGAGAGATCTTGGCGCTCATTAATGGCCCTTGATTTAACTCGAGTTCACGTTAGATCTCCATGTTGATTGCCGGAGTTAATTACGGAGTTAATTACCAGCTAATAACTTTGTTGCTAATGGCTGTGACGGATTTTTGGCAGGGCTGTCAGGAGGGTCTCCTGGGCAGGATCCTTGGTACGGAGATGGAGACACTGAAGGCGAACAATTCCAATGTTTTTTTCCTTTGATGAGCAGTAAATTATCCTGATATCTCCCACTCTTGTGCTCGCTCGTTATCTGTGGGTAATTAGGAGGGAAGAGCTGCTGATAAGGGACCGTGTCACACATTGGGGTTTGTCCCTCATCTCCTGCTTCCAGCCCTTCTGCACCTCCACAGGTGCCACCCCAAAATCTCTGCCTCCAATTCTGGGAGAATTCCAGGCCCCCTCAGGCCCTGTGGGAAATCAGCTGTGATTTCCCAGGAGCAGCTCTGCCTCTTGTTCTGTCCCCTCCTCCTGGAACTCCTCAAGCACTTCCCTCACCCGTCACATCACAAGGCAAACTGGGATAAACTGGGATCAAAGCTGTGCCTGAGCATGGCCAAGAGCCTGCCTGGACGGGATGGGGATTCCCAGGCAGCACCCGGAGCTGGGGGAAGGAGGATTTGGAGATGATCAGGAAATGAAGGAAGGAGCAGTGCGGGGTCCCTGAGCCCCAAAGCCAACACAGGTGACATGTCTGAAAGGAGGGACAATGCACGGTGTGTCCCTGCAGCTGAGCCATGGGTTTGGAGCTCTCAAAGCCCTTTTTCCACACCCCAGCAGCATTCCTGAGTGTGATGGTGCTCACAGGGGTCTCAGGATGAGGGAAGGGACGAGGATCTGACTCCATGTTTCAGAACGCTGATTTATTATTTTATGATATATATTACATTAAAACTATACTAAAAGAATAGAAGAAAGGATTTCATCAGAAGGCAAGCTAAGAATAGAATAGGAAAGAATGATAACAAAGGTTTGTGGCTCAGACAGAGTCCGAGCCAGCTGGGCTGTGATTGGCCATTAATTAGAAACAACCACATGAGCCCAATCCCAGATGCACCTGTTGCATTCCACAGCAGCAGATAACCATTGGGTACATTTTGTTCCTGAGGCCTCTCAGCTTCTCAGGAGGAAAAACCCTAAGGAAAGGATTTTCCATGAGAGATGCCTGCGACACCTGAGGTTTGCCAGCTCTCAGCCATCCACTGGGCTTGGTGGCACTCCTGGGGCTCTCCTGTTCTCACAGCTCCTGGCTCCAAACCCGGGCAGAGCCGAGCCAAGGCTTTGTCACCTCCCTGAGCAGATGGATGGGAGCGTTCCAGGGAGCCCAGACAGCTCCTGCCTGGCAGCTCCTCCCGGCCCTTCCCAGCTCCCAGCGCTCCTGCAGAGCTGGAGATAAAGCTGCTCTGTCTGGGGACAAAACATCCCTGAGAAAAATCAGCGTCACTGCCACCACACCCTGAGGTGGCACAGGGGCTTGGGTCATGTCCTGCTCCTGCTGGGAGATTGGAGAATCCCAGAATCCCACAATGGGTGGGAAACAACCTTAAAGTTCAGCCAGTGCCACCCCTGCCATGCCCAGGGACATCTCCCACTGTCCCAGGTTATCCCAACCTGGCCTTGGACACCTCCAGGGATCCAAGAGCAGCCACAGTTTCCCAGGGAATTCCATCCCAGCCCCTTCCCACCCTCACAGACAGGAATTCCTTCCCAGTATCCCATCTAACCCTGCTCTCTGGCAGTGGGAGCCATTCCCTGTGTCCTGTCCCTCCATCCCTTGTCCCCAGTCCCTCTCCAGCTCTCCTGGGGCCCCTTTAGGACCTGGAAGGGGTTTCAAGGTCTCCCTTCTCCAGGTGAGCATTCCCAGCTCTCCCAGCTTTTTCAGCCACCCTCCAACCCCCTCAATCCCTCGGCAGAGCTCTCCTGGCACCGATCCCTGGCTCGGGAAAGCTGCTCCCAACCCCTCCTTATCAACGAGGAGCACGCGCCGCCACCTCGGGGGAAAACCTGGGATCTGAGGGAGGCAGAGGGAAAACTCCCAACCCTGGCATCCCTGCCAGCCTGGGAGGTGTTGGGAGGGCTGGAGTGACGGGCATGGATGGCAGGATTTGCTTTCCTTTCCTGGAGCAAAACACAGGAGTGAGATCCCAGCCTGGAGCTCATTCCGTGGAGGAGGCGGCCAAGCCTGGGAGATCCCAGTGCCAGGGCGGCTGCAGCTGCTTGGGAGAGGGCAAATCCCTTCCCAAAAATCTCTGGAATGGGGTGGGATGGGGGAGTGAGGGATTTCCACCCCATTTTTTCCAGAACTCACAGATTTCCCTGCGCTGGAGAACCAGAACCACTTCCCCGACCCCCTCTGAATTCCTCACAGGAGCTGCCAAGGCCAGGAGGAAACAATTCCAAGGAGGAATTGTTTTCGAGGAAGGAACGATTCCAAGGAGGTAACAATTCCAAGGAGGAATTGTTTTCAAGGAGGAAACAATTCCAAGGAGGAATTGTTTTCAAGGAAGGAACGATTCCAAGGAGGAATTGTTTTCAAGTAGTGAACAATCCCAAGGAGGAATTGTTTTCAAGGAGGGAACAATTCCATGCTGGGGTGATGGAGAGGCAGGAAAACCCTTCCAGAACCACGAGTGAGGGGGTGGGAATTCACATCCAGGACGAGGTGGAAGCCTCGAAACTCTCCAACAAACGGAGCAGGAGGAGCTGGGCCTTGCTGGGCTGGGATTTATCCAGCAGGATGGATAAGCCAAGGCTCTGGAGCAGCCCCTGACCTTGCTCACATGAGTAATTCCATGGATTGCAGTCGTCTGGATGCATCAGAAAATAATGATCTGAGAATCAATAAACACTCACAATTCTGCCCCACAAACGCAACGAACTCATCCCCACCCCTAAACACCAAGAGACCTCCCCAGAACCCGCTCCAGCTTTTTGTGAACATCCCAACATTGAGCTTTCCTGGAAATCCAGTGCAGGGGCAGGTCCTGACAGCTGAAAATTCCTTTTCTTTTTTTTCCCCAGCTTCTTTTCAGGCTGCTGCAGGATTTGAGCTCCATGGATGGAGCTGAATGGATGCAGCTGCAATCAGCCTGCGGTGAATGATGCTCCAAATTGCAGCTCCCGGGATGCTGGGGGGGAGAGAGCGGAGCCGGGAGCAGGTGACGGTGTTTGAATGTCACTTAAAGTTCATTTTCATTATTTTAATTGTCACCGGCAAAATCTCCCCATCCAGGCCTGATTATGCTGGGAGAGAAAATCAGGACTTAAATCCCAATCAATCAGAGCTGGAAGTGTTGCTGCAGCGCCGACGGCGGGGCCTGAGCTGTGATTAAAGCGGGGCTTTGGTGATCCGGGGAAAGGCTGGGAATGCGCGGGGTTCGCCAAAGCTCCGGGATGATCTTTCCAAGGACCGCGGGTACCATGGACAGCTCATTCCCGGCTCAATCCCGGCAGGGAAACGGGGCAGCGTTTGGGGGGCCCGGGGGGCAGGGGGCGTTATCAGATGGAGTTATCAGCTGGAATTATCAGCTGGAATTACCAGATAAAGTTATCAACTGGAATGATCAGCTGGAATGATCAGCTGGAATGATCAGCTGGAGTTATCAGCTGGAGTTATCAACGGGAGTTATAAACTGGAGTTATCATCTGGAGTTCCAGCCCGCAGCTCCACGGCCACCAACAGCAGCAGGGCCTGGAGCTGCTGGAGCAATCCAGAGGAGAACACGGAGCTGCTCCAGGGCTGGAGCCCCTCTGGATTCTGGGAGGGCTGGGAATGTTCACCTGGAGAAGGGACGGATCCATGGAGAGCTCAGAGCCCCTCGCAGGGGCTCCAGGAGAGCTGGAGAGGGATTTGGGATAAGGGATGGAGGGACAGGACACAGGAAAAGGGGGGATTTGATGGGATTTTGGGCAGGAATTCCTGGCTGGGAGGGTGGGGAGGGGCTGGGATGGAATTCCCAGAGGAGCCAAGGCTGTCCCTGGATCCCTGGGAGTGTCCAAGGAAAGGTGGGAAAAAGGGAGGATCCAAGGAGATCTTGGAGAACCTTCCAGAGCCTGGAGGGGCTCCAGGAGAGCTGGAGAGGATTTGGGACAAGGGATGGAGGGACAGGACACAGGGAATGGATTTAAACTGGGAAAGGGGAAATTTGATGGGATTTTGGGAAGGAATTCCTGGTTGTGAGGGTGGGAGGGGCTGGGCTGGAATTCCCAGGGAAGCTGCGGCTGCCCCTGGATCCCTGGAAGCGCCCAAGGCCAGCTTGGATCCATCCAGTCCTGTGGAAGGTGTCAGGGCTGGAACTGGATGGGATTTAAACCCCTCCCAACCCAAACCATTCCAGGACTCTGGAATTCCACCAGGCAGAGCCAGGTCCTGCTCCTTTAACGCCAGCAATTAAGGGGGGGAAAAATAAAAAGCTGCTCCATAAACTGCTGCAAAGTGGAAGCTCCTTCCAAACAAACCAATTTGAGGAAGATGAAGCCAGTGGGATCCAGCAATAATTTAATAACCAGCTTGAAAAAACAACAATGAATTTAAGAGCATTTTTGGTTTGGTTTTTTGTTGGTTTTTTTTTGTTGTTGTTGTTGTTTGTGGTTTTTTTTTTTCCTGAGAGAGAAACATCAACTCCGCGGGGAAATAAATGGAATAAACGGAGCCCAATCTGCACAAACATTTGTTTTGTTATCTCTGGAAAATCAATAAACACGGGGCAATTATGGTCTCGATGAATCCCCCAACTTCGGATTCTCTCTCCAGGCTTCCTGCTCGATGGGAATTCATTACATTTCCCTTTCTTCATTCGGATAAATTCGCTGGTTTCCCCCCGCCCCCTCCTCTTTTTCAAGCCCAAGTCGTGTTTTTTCCTTGAAATGTTTCATTTTCTTTCCCTGGCGTTGTGGAGGGAGAGGGAAGCTCCCCTCAGCTCTGATCTAATCCAATTAAATGTAATTTAATTGCTGGGCAGCCTCGGATTCGTCAAGAATTCCAGCAGCAAATAAATCAGAATAAAAAGCTCGGCCTGACATGGATCTTCCTGGTTTCTAGCGAAAATCTCTGGGTTTGGGTTTCAGCAGCTCGGCCAAGCTTGGCTTTACAAAAACCGCGCCTATTCCTTCTCCCTCCCTTGATTTTGGAGCTGTCTGGATCAGATCCAGGGAAGCAGGCGGATCCCAAATTCTCCTCTGCCCCTTGCCCTGCCTGCAGAACCTTTGGGATGCTCGAACCTTTGGGATGTTCAAACCCTTGGGATGCTCAAATCTTTGGGATGTTCATCCCTATTTTCTGCTGGAGCCATTCCCTTCCCTGCCCCAAAATCTGGGAATTCCCCATGGAGACATCAATGACCTCACCCACCCTTCCCAAAGGCGGGAATAAATGGGGGCCATTATCAACCAGGGGTGCCTAATTATTGATTTTTAACGAAGGAAAACCCCATTCCCACAGCCCATTGGAAAAGCCACTTCCTGGGGTGTCAACGCCCTCTGGGAATTCTGCTGGGCTCAGAGATTTTGCCTCTTCCCACAACATCTTTCACTTTCACACCAGGTTTTTGTTCCATTTTTGTTTGGTTTTTTTTTTTTCCCATATTTGTTTGGGAAACGATCATCAGGAATGAAATCTTGGGATTATAACCGAGAACCTGGGAGGGGAAAAAACCCCAAGAACTCGATAAAAAAATCGACTCAATGTTGACTAGAAACTGAAGATTTCTAGATTTTTTTAGGTTAAGACCTTCCCATGGAAACACCTTTGGAAAAGCTGCTTTTCCAACTCCTGGAAGAGCCTCTGGAGCACTGGGAGAGAGCCCGAGAGAGCTTGGGGGGTTGGAATTTTTTTGGGAGGATCCCGTGTCCCCTTGTGGTGTCCCCGGGAGCTGAGCCCGACCCCTCCAGGCAGGGACTGGTGGAGAGCCACAAAATCCTCACTGCTCCCCTTTTCCCCAGCATCTCCTCATCCCAGCCACGCTCCAAGCAAAACGGAGCTTCCAGGCCGCAGAAATCGGGCCCCCCAAAAAAACCCGGTTAAAATGGGGAAAAAAAAGAAGTTAAAATTAAAGAAAAGAACAATCCTGAAGGCAGGGAACGTTTCCCACTCTCGCTGAGGGTTTGGAGCCGCTCCCTCGCCACTTCCCCCAGGGATTGCTGCTTTTTCCCTGTAATTAGCAGCGAAGTGTGAGCGCTGCGAGGAGCCAAGAGTCTCCCTCGGATCCCACTCGGGCTTTTCCTCTCGTTCTTTCCCGGTGTTTTCTTCTCACCACATTCAATTAAATCCGGACCCGCTGCCAACAAATCCCTCGGAGCAGCCGCAGCCTCCCCAGGCGAGCTCCGGGTGCTCCCCGGCCCCGGAGCCTGCGGGGTGGCCCTGGCACCCCCAGAGGGAAAAACGATGGTCCTGGGGGTCTTCTCCAGCCTCCAAATTCCATGATTTTGGGGAAAAACAACCAGGACTGAACACAGGCTGGAGCAGCTTTAGCCGTTTATAGTTCCTTTTTCCATTTGCTCCTTTTTTAGCTTCTTATTTAAAACAATTGAGCTCCCATTTTACTCCATTCAACTCCCAGTTTTGAAATGAAAAACATAATTCCTAAAGAATCATTTGAAACTTTAGAAACAATAAATGATAATAAATAAATATCATAAACAGTAAATAAAATAATTAATAATAAATATAATAAATATTAGTAATTTTAAATTTTAGAAACAATAAATAATATAACATAAATATAATGAATGATGAATAAAATAATTGATAATAAATATAATAAATAATAATAAATTTACATTTCAGTCCCTAAATAATAAAAATAAATATAATAAACAATAAATAAAATAATGAATAATAAATATAATAAATTATAATCTTATATTTTAGAAACGATACATTATATAACTAATAAATTTCATCATTCATAAATCCAATAAAATGAATTTAATTTTTAAAATATTTTTTACAGCTTTTTCTGCTTTTAACTTCACCAACAGGACAAACTGAGGTTTATCCTCTCCAAGCCTCGCCCCGGTGCCATGAATCCTTTTTTTTTTTTTTGGCCAAGACTGAGGGAGATTTTGAGGAGCCAAATCCAAGCCTCACCCTGGTGCCATGACTTCTTTTTTTGGCTAAGGCTGAGGGAGATTTTGGGGAGCCCTTTCCGCTTTTGGCATTTTTCGCTGCCGAACAGCAAATTTGAATTCCTCCACTCGGGACAGAAGCGGCGGAGAGCGTGTGAATAAAACATGAAGCAGAAAACAAATCCTCCCTGGCACCTGGATCCTTCCCTTCCCAGGGCAATCCCGAGGCTTTAATTGCTTGATTTACTGCCGGAGCCACTCTGCCAGCAGTGATAAATAAAGTTAATTAATATTGGGAAACCCCCTGCCAGAGGCTGGGAATTCACAGGGAATGGAGGGATGGGATCTGTGGGGCTGGTGGGGAAGGGAAGAGCCCAATTCCCTCTCCTCCCTTTCCTTATCCATCATCCTTTCCTTGTTTGGCTGCTGGCTCCAATTCTGGGTTGTTTTCCTTCTCTCTTTCATTCCCTTCTTCCCCAAGGACCCCGAACGTTAATCAGGGAAGAGTTTCTGTGATTAAATACATGGAAATAATGGGATTTTCTCCTGGAGGAAGGAAATCTGGTGCCAAATGTGGAGAGGGAACACCCTGGTGTGCCAGAAGACAGGAGAAAAACGGGGAATTATTGATTCCACCAGGACGGAGGCTCTCATTCATCAGATTTCAGCTTTTCCATGGATGTTTTTGTTGGGATGAAGTTACACATCCTCCACAAATCCAGGAAATTTCTTGGGGTGGTTTTCATGTTGGGTTTAGCCCCAGAATGACTTGGAGCACCTTGGGATAGTGGGAGATGTTCCTGTCCAAGGAATGGGGTGGAACAAGATGAACTTGGAATTTTTGGGATTTAATAGTAGGAAGAAAATTTGGGATGAAAAAGTCCCAAATGGGATGAAATTACACATCCTCCACAAATCCAGGAAATTTCGTGGGGTAGTTTTCACACTGGATTTTACCAAGGAAGGGTTTGGAGCAAGCTGGGACAGTGGGAGGTGCTCCTGTCTGAGGAATGGGGTAGAAGAATATGAACTTTGAGGTTTTGGGGATTTTATGGTGGGGTTTTTAGCCCCCAAAAAGTTTTGGGATGAAAATGTCCCAGTTGGGATGAAATTACATGTTCTCCACAAATCCAGGACATTTCTTGGGGTGGTTTTCACGTTGGGTTTTACCAAGGAAGGGTTTGGAGCAATCTGGGATGGTGGGAGACGTCCCTGTCCATAGCAGGGTGTGGGATGAGATGAATTTTAAGGTTCTCCCCGCCCAAATCATTCCACGATCCCATGGCTCATCCTGGCTCATTTCCAAGGTTGGTAGGAGCCCAAGCAGCTCGTTCTGCACCAAACCCCTCCGTGTTTTCCTGGGCCAGGATTTGGCCCTGGAATTTTGCTGATTCACCCAGTCAGACCCCTCTGACCTGACCACGTTCTCTGGGATTTTTCCCCGTTTTCTGAGCGTCTCCACTGGGGAAGAGCTTCCCCTGTGTCCACCCTGCAGCGCCTCAGAAATCTGCTCCAGCATCTGCCAGCCTGACTCCCCCAGGGCTTTTGGGATCATTTGTGTGCTCCGGAGTGACACGGGATTCCTTGGCCAGATGGAAACTTCTCCCTGGACTATGGGGAAGGGACGGGGTGGGGTTGGAATCTCTCAGTTTTACATCCCAAATCCCTCCCTGGCTGTGGGATGTGCTTGAGCCTCCCTCCCTGATGGAATTGGCACCTTTTTTATCTTTCTAAACCATTCCTAAATGATTTCCTGAGGAAAAAGGAGGGTTTGGGATTGTTTGGGAGCAGCCGCCAAGCGCAAGGCGCTGTTTTTATCCCTAATTGTGTCCAGGACACCCAAACCAACACTTCATTGTTCATTTTTCCCAGCATATGGAAAAAAATCTTGGAGCATCAAAACCTTGCCTAAACTGTTCTGTGAAAAGCTGGATTTTAATCCCAGCCTTGCCAGGGAGGAGCTGAGCCCCCTCCTTGTGTCCCTGGGCTCATCCTGGCTCTGTGGGATGTTCTGTCCCCTCTTGGTGGCTGGGCTGTCCCCACTCTGCCACTGACAGAATTTTCCCATCTTTCCACTTTTTCCCATCCTTTCCCTCCCCTGGAACTGGGATCTTTGTTCTGCAGCGCCCGGAGTTGGAACAGGTCGGGTTTCAGAGCAGAATTGGTTGAAATTGCCCGAATTTGTCATTTTTAAGGCCAGAAGTTGCCGCTTCCCACGCTGAACCTGACATTTTACCTAATGATGGCCATGGAAATTCCCCCAGGAATTCCCAACTGCCCGGGGATGGAGCGAGGTTGTTTTTAAATCAGCACCTGACCTTTGGAAATGGATCCCAGGATTAATGACCAGGTCAGGTTTTATTTCAACCAGAGCTCGGTTGGTTTCATTTTCCAGGCATCCAGGCCGGGCACTGCTCCTTTTGCTTTAAAATCCACCAAAGCTGGTCCAGGTGCTCCAAATTCCCTCACCTGGCAGAGTTTTCCCTCCAAGGAATTAAGCTGAGCTTTCCCCACCCCATATTTCTATAAAACAAATAGATTTAATCCCATAAAGACGCAATTTAATTTGACAAAAGCCTCAGAGTGAAGCTGGAGTTCAATCATCCCAAAGCAGGGCCTGGAGGAGAATCCCAAAGAATGGTTGGGAGTGGATTTCAGGGAGATTAAAATCCAGATGGTCTGGAGCTGATCATCCCAAAGCAGGGCCTGGAGGAGAATCCCAAAGAATGGTTGGGAATGGGTTTCAGGAAGATTAAAATCCAGCTGGTCTGGAGCTGGAGAGCCTCCTGGGATTGTTGGGAACAGGGATGAGAGTTGCTTTGGGGAATCCCGTATTGTGGCTGTGAATGTTGGGATTTCGATCCCACCCAGCTTCTGCGCTGATCTCATCTCCTGATTCCCAGACAAGGATCCAAAGCCTTTCCTGGAGGAGAAGGATCTGCCTTGGGGTTGGGAGCAGGATGTCAGTGGATGGTTGGAGCCACATTCCCGGTTTGTGGGACCAGGGAAAGGAGAATTCGCTGTTCCCAGAGGATGCCAAACCCTGCCTGGGGCTGGCAGGGATGGGAGGAGGAGCTCGGCCTCAGCTCCTGCAGCTCTCACTGCTGGGAAAGGCTGGAAGGAAGGTCCTGTTCCGTTGGAAAAGGCTGGACTGGCCCCAAAATTCACTTTGGATTGTGCTGCTCCAGAATCCCATCCTGGGAAGGAGCTGGAGATGTTGGATTGAGGCATCAGAGGGATGGAGCAGCTCTGGAGCCAGGCTGGGAGAGCTGGGAATGCTCACCTGGAGAGGAGAAGGGTCCAGGGAGAGCTTCCAGAACATTCCAGGGCCTGAAGGGGCTCCAGGAGAGCTGGAGAGGGGCTGGGGCAAGGGATGGAGGGACAGGACACAGGGCAGGGATGGATGGGATACTGGGGAGGAAAATCCTTTCTTAAGGACTTTCAGGCACCGTTCTCCATGTCCAGTCTGGTTTTTTTTATTTTACCAAATGGAAGACACTGAAAAAGTGTGTGGGGATTTTACACCCCTGAAATGTCAGTGTCCGCTCCTGGATGTGTTTCAGGAGGAAACTTGGGACAAGGGATGGATTCCCACTGCCAGAGGGAATTATCAGCTGGAATGATCAGCTGGAGTTATCATCTGGAGTTACCATCTGGAGTTCCAGCCCGCAGCTCCACAGCCACCAACAGCAGCAGGGCCTGGAGCTGCTGGAGCAGTCCAGAGGAGAACACGGAGCTGCTCCAGGGCTGGAGCCCCTCTGGATTCTGGGAGGGCTGGGAATGTTGACCTGGAGAAGGGACGGATCCATGGAGAGCTCAGAGCCCCTCGCAGGGGCTCCAGGAGAGCTGCAGAGGGATTTGGGATAAGGGATAGAGGGTCAGGACACAGGGAATGGATTTGGATTGGAAAAGGGGAGATTGGGGGGGGATTTTGGGCAGGAATTCCTGGCTGGGAGGGTGAGGAGGGACTGGGATGGAATTCCCAGGAATGCTGTGGATCCCTGGGAGTGTCCAAGGAAAGGTGGGAAAGGGAAGGATCCAAGGAGATCTTGGAGCACCTTCCAGAGCCTGGAGGGGCTCCAGGAGAGATGGAGAGGATTTGGGACAAGGGATGGAGGGACAGGACACAGGGAATGGATTTAAACTGGTAAAGGGGAGATTGGGATGGGATATTGGGAAGGAATTCCTGGCTGGGAGGGTGAGGAGGGGCTGGGCTGGAATTCCCAGGGAAGCTGCGGCTGCCTCAGATCCCTGGAAGTGCCCGAGGCCAGGCTGGGATAACCCAGGGTGGCGGGAGGTGTCCCCATGGGATGAGGTGATCTGAAGATCCCTCCCAGCCCATTCCATCCCAGAATTCCGCTTGCCAGCAGGATTCCCCTGCTCAGAGCGGCGATGGCTTTTCCATGTAAATGTGTTTTCCATGTAGATGCTCTTGGATGGCTGTTTAGCAGGAAGTGACAGTGGTGACAGCTCCGATCCTCCCGGGAATCGCTGCAGTCACTGTTGGTTTTCTCCTAAAATGACGAATCTTGATCTCTCTGCCTTTCAACTTCTGTGGATTTTGGATTTTTGTTCTTCCCCTAAACCACCGTGTCCTTGATAAACAAACACAAACAAAAGAACGCCTTGGAGCCAGGGAGGGAATTCCAGCCTGCAGAGGGTAAAAAAACGGAAATAAAGCAGGGAAAAAAGGGAAATAAAGCAGGAAAAAAAAGGGAAATAAAGCAGGGGGAAAAGGGAAATAAAGCAGGGGGAAAAGGGAAATAAGGCAGGAAAAAAGGGAAATAAAGCAGGAAAAAAGGGAAATAAAGCGGGGAAAAAAGGGAAATAAACCAAGCCAGCTGGATCCCAAGGGCTGGGAATCCCAAATTCCTGCTCAGTGGGAGAAATCCTGGGAATGTCACATCCACCTGAGCACCCCCTCCCAACCCAGTGCACCAGCTTGGCTTTTCCTTGCTTTTTTTATGGAATTTCTGGTCCTTTCACCCCCACCCTGGGAGGTCCGAACAGCTCTCCCAGGCTCCAGCACTGCCCTCATTTTTCTGGAAGGGCCCTCAGGGCTGAGGGGTTTGGAATTGAAATCCATTAGCAAAATTCCTCCTTTCCCCCCCCTCTTTTTTGCATTAAATATTCCATTAATCCCAACATCCCAATCCCCCAAAGCAGGGGGGGTGTTAAAATAAAAAACCATCACCCCCTATTGCTCCCCAGATCTTCCCAAGGCAAGAATTTAATTTCTGGCTGAATCCCAGAGAGAAAATGAGAGGAAGAGAGGAAAGATGAAGGAGGAAGTATAAAAAAAAAAAGCCCCTCACCCAAACAGAAATTGATGAATTAAATGGAATTGGAGCGATCGGGGAGGGGAGATGGAAATGGGGAAAGCTCCTGTTGGGAACGGGAGCGGGATCTCTCCATCATTTCCATTTCCCAGCACGCCGGGACTCAGGACAAGCTATTAAGGAGCTGACATTTAGAAGAGTGTTTAAACCCTTCTTAGATTAAAGCTTTTTATTCCCTCCAACTCCCAGCCCTTCCCCATCCCCTAACATTTGCCCCCTCCTTGGCGGGTTTATTCCTGGAGTTCCTCGGTGCCTCCATCCCTGGTTGTTTTTTTCCCCCTGTATTTACCGTGGAGCTAATGGGGAATAAACGAGGAGCAAAACGAAGCCGTTCCTGCTATAAATAATTGATGGACACCGCGGCTCCTCACGGATCCCACACAGGTCCCGCGCACGTGGGCACGGAACGAGCGCGAGCTGAGAAATTCCAGCTCCTCGACACAGACGGGAGATATATATATATATATAAAATAAAATAAAAGAAAATAAAAGAAAAGCAAGAAAAAGGAGAAATATTCCTGCCTGACCCATCCCAGCTGGAAAAATCCAGGTATTACGGCCTGGGAGGTGCCATCTGCGGCTGTCCCAGCCCCTGTCACCGCCGCCTTCCCCGCGCGGGCACGGCCACAATGCGGCGGAACAGCCGCGGATAATTAAACTTTGCGGTGGGGAGATAAAGCCGAGATGGGCTTTTTTTCCTCGGAGCTTTTCACATCCCAGCTGGAGGCAGCAGATAAGGTGGAAATTGGCCTATTTTCCCAGCCCGGAGTGGCTTTGCAGCGGGAACGCGGCGGAATTTCAGATTTTTTCCCCGGCCTTTCTTTGAAATCGGAATTTGAGGGGTTGTACGGTGACACCCCCGTGCCGGGAATGCGGCTTCTCCTGGGATGGGTTTCCTGGTGGGAATGAGGGGAAAAGCCTGGGGATGATCCTGAACCCTCATCCCAGGATGTATTCCTGAGGGGTTTTGTTCCCAGTACCGGGATCCATGGGATCACCAGGAATCCGGTCTAAATCCCAAATCTGGTGGGATCTGTTCAAATTCCTGCCCTGCCTGGGTAGGAATGAATTCCATGAGCACGGGGTGAAATTTCGAGTTTTTTCGCCATCCTTTCTTTGAAATCGAAATTTGAGGGATTATACAGTGACACCCCCGTGTCGGGAATGCGGCTTCTCCTGGGATGGGTTTCCTGGTGGGAGTGAGGGGAAAAGCCTGGGGACGATCCTGAACCCTCATCCCAGGATGATTTCCTGAGGGGTTTTGTTCCCAGTACCGGGATCCATGGGATCACCAGGAATCCGCTCTAAATCCCAAATGTGATGGGATCTGTTCAAATTCCTGCCCTGCCTGGGTAGGAATGAATTCCATGAGCATGGGGTGAAATTTTGAATTTTTTCACCATCCTTTCTTTGAAATCGAAATTTAAGGGGTTGTACGGTGACACCCCAGCGCCGGGAATGCGGCTTCTCCTGGGATGGGTTTCCTGGTGGGAACGAGGGGAAAAGCCTGGGGACGATCCTGAATCCTCATCCCAGGATGTTTTCCTGGCATGCTGAGGGGTTTTGTTCCCAGTACCGGGATCCAGGAATCCGCTCTAAATCCCAAATCTGGTGGGATCCGTTCAAATTCCTGCCCTGCCTGGGTGGGAATGAGTTCCATGAGCACGGGGTGCCAGGAGGAGCCAGGAGGGACACAAGAGTGATCCCAGCATGTCCCAAGCCCCTGCAGGGCCACAACAACAATTTTTGCCATATTTGGGTTGAAAATTCTGATTTTTGAGGCATTTGGGAACTCTGGAGTTTGAAATCAGCGTCGTTTTCCAGGGAAATCATCTCCATGGGATCTGCTGGGAATGGGAATTGTGGGAGTGGGAATTGAGGAGCAGCATCCAGGGGAGTGAAACCTGGGATGATAATCAGGGATCTGGGAAGCACTGGGAATTCTGTTAGCTCAGATTCATCCAGGGCTTAATTAATTGTAATTCTGTGCCCATATAAATATATATGGATGACTGTGGATGTGGATGTGCCAACATTCCAGGCTGGATGGAGCTCAGGATGACCTGGGATAGTGGAAAGTGTCCATTCCTACGGAATGGATGGGATTTAAGGTCCCTCCAACCCAAATCATTCCACGATTCCATGATTTATTTAATTAAATGAGGGCTCCCAGCCCTGGCGTTCCCTCTTATTTTACATGATTGGCCTCTTCATCCACAGGGCATTCCTGGTTTTTCTGGATATTCCACAGGGCATTCCTGACTCGGGGTACCCACAAATGGGGCTGGTTTTGCTGCAAATCTCCCCAAAAAATGCATAAAAACATTAAGGAAAATGGGAACCAGAAGAGAAGGAGAAGGAGTTGCTGGGACGGATCCATCCCCGTGGGAAATGGACGGGCCCCACTTTTCCCAGAGCTGGAATCATCTCCCAGGGCAGCAGTGCTGGAGCAACCTGACAAAATCCAGGTAAAAATTCCTGCTTCTCCTGGCTGCCTCTGCAAGGATTCCACTGGGCATTCCTGACATGGGGTACCTGCAAATCTCCCCAAAAATGCATAAAAACATTAAGGAAAATGGGAACCAGAAGAGAAGGAGAAGGAGCTGCTGGGACGGATCCATCCCCATGGGAAATGGATGGGCCTCATTTTTCCCAGAGCTGGAATCATCTCCCAGGGCAGCAGTGCTGGAGCAACCTGACAAAATCCAGGTAAAAATTCCTGCTTTTCCTGGCTGCGTCTGCAGGGATTCCACTGGGCATTCCTGTTCTTTCTGGATATTCCACAGGACATTCCTGACTCGGGGTACCCACAATTGGGGCTGGTTTTTGCTGCAAATCTCCCCAAAAAATCCATAAAAACATTAAGGAAAATGGGACCCAGAGGGAGAAGGAGCTGCTGGGACGGATCCATCAGGCCCCAATGGAGAGGCCCCACTTTTCCCAGAACTGGAATCATCTCCCAGGGCAGCAGTGCTGGAGCAACCTGACAAAATCCAGGTAAAAATTCCTGCTTTTCCTGGCTGCCTCTGCAGGGATTCCACAGGGCATTCCTGACTCGGGGTACCCACAAATGGGGCTGGTTTGGCTGCAAAACTCCCCAAAAATGCATAAAAACATTAAGGAAAATGGGAACCGGAGGGAGAAGGAGCTGCTGGGATGGATCCATCAGGCCCCGATGGAGAGGCCCCACTTTTCCCAGAACTGGAATCATCTCCCAGGGCAGCATTGCTGGAGCAACCTGACAAAATCCAGGTAAAAATTCCTGCTTTTCCTGGCTGCCTCTGCAAGGATTCCACTGGGCATTCCTGACATGGGGTACCTGCAAATCTCCCCAAAAATGCATAAAAACATTAAGGAAAATGGGAACTAGAGGGAGAAGGAGTTGCTGGGATGGTTCCATCCCCATGGGAAATGGATGGGCCCCATTTTTCCCAGAGCTGGAATCATCTCCCAGGGCAGCAGTGCTGGAGCAACCTGACAAAATCCAGGTAAAAATTCCTGCTTTTCCTGGCTGCCTCTGCAAGGATTCCACTGGGCATTCCTGACATGGGGTACCTGCAAATGGGGCTGGTTTGGCTGCAAATCTCCCCAAAAATGCATAAAAACATTAAGGAAAATGGGAACCGGAGGGAGAAGGAGCTGGGAGCTTCTGGGATGGATCCATCCCCATGGGAAATGGATGTGCCTCGCATTTCCCAGAGCTGGAATCATCCCCCAGGGCAGCATTGCTGGAGCATCCTGACAAAATCCAGGTAAAAATTCCTGCTTTTCCTGGCTGCCTCTGCAGGGATTCCACAGGGCATTCCTGACTTGGGGTACTCACAACTGGGACTGGTTTGGCTTCAAAACTCCCCAAAAATGCATAAAAACATTAAGGAAAATGGGAACCAGAGGGAGAAGGAGCTGCTGGGACGGATCCATCAGGCCCCGATGGAGAGGCCCCACTTTTCCCAGAACTGGAATCATCTCCCAGGGCAGCAGTGCTGGAGCAACCTGACAAAATCCAGGTAAAAATTCCTGCTTCTCCTGGCTGCCTCTGCAAGGATTCCACTGGGCATTCCTGACATGGGGTACCTGCAAATCTCCCCAAAATTGCATAAAAACGTTAAGGAAAATGGGAACCAGAAGAGAAGGAGAAGGAGCTGCTGGGACGGATCCATCCCCATGGGAAATGGATGGGCCCCATTTTTCCCAGAGCTGGAATCATCCCCCAGGGCAGCAGTGCTGGAGCAACCTGACAAAATCCAGGTAAAAATTCCTGCTTTTCCTGGCTGCCTCTGCAGGGACGGAATAGCTGAGAGGGGAGAGGAGCCGAGTCCAGCTCCTGGCACACCCCAATCCCGTTTGCCTTCCTGCTGGATCGGAGCCTTCATCTCCAAAACTGCAGGGCCGGGAGCTCCTCTGAGGCCTCATTAACGGGCGTTTGCCGCGCGCTCCGGGATCCTGCGGGAAGCGAGGCCGCGCTATCGGGGCACGGAATCTTTTCCCGAGTTTTATCCACATCCAGCTTTCAATCCAGAGGGGCTTTGTGGGTGATAAAACTCCCGCTCTGCCATCCCCTCCCCGGCCCCAAATCAAGGTGCCGAGGGCTCCAAAATAAATGTAAAAAAAAACCCAAAACCACGGATAAAGCCCAAACCCTTGGAAGAATCCGTCTGTGCCGAGATAATTCTGCTTATATAACGCATTATCTGCCTTTCTCTTCGCCGGGATTTCATTTCTCAGGGATATTTGCATGAAAACGGGAGCTTTGTTGCTTAGGAAATTCAGCTGCCACCGCTGCTGGCCCCATTCTGCTGCGGTCGAGTGACAGCCTTTGTGCTCCGCTCCCTCCCCGCGCCGCGTCCGCCTCCTTGGGAATGATATCCCTGCTTTTAAAGGGAAAAACGGAGCTGGGAAAGCTCCTCCTGGCCCCTCTGGGCCGGAGGGGCAGCGAGGAGGGAGCTCAGAACGACTCCAGCAGATCAGGGATGGGATTTTTGGGGGGAAAAAAGGGGTTTTTGGGGGAATAAGTGGGAAGGGTTGGGGGTTGTTAGTTTTGTCCCTCTGTACTCAAGCCTCGGATTTTCCAAAGATTCCCACTGGGAATCAGGGCCTAAGCAAGGGATGCTGAAGGGTTGGGGTTTTTTGGGGGAAAAAGGGATATTTTGGGGGAATAAATGGAAAGGGTTGGGGTATTTTGGAGGGTTTGGGAGTGGAGTGTCCCTCTGCACTCCAGCCTTGGGTTTTCCAAAGATTCCCATTGGGAATCAGGGCCTAAGCAAGGGATGCTGAAGGGTTGGGTTTTTTTGGGGGGAAAAGGGATATTTTGGGGGAATAAATGGGAATGGTTGGGGGTATTTTGGAGGGTTTGGGAGTGGAGTGTCCCTCTGCACTGCAGCCTTGGGTTTTCCAAGGATTACCATTGGAAATCCAAGGCTTGAGCAAGGGATACTGAGGGGTTGGGATTTTGGGGGGAAAAGGGATATTTTAGGGGAATAAATGGAAAGGGTTGGGGTATTTAGGAGGGTTTGGGAGTGGAGTGTCCCTCTGCACTCCAGCCTCGGGTTTTCCGAGGATTCCCATTAGGAATCCAAGGCCTGAGCAAGGGATGCTCAGGAGGCCACCAAGGGCCTCAGGACTCCTTTGGGTATCCATGGATTTTCTCTCTGAAGTGGGATCAGTCTCTGCAGGAAGCATCCGTGGAAATACGAGGGGAAATTCCACAGCAAACTTTGGAAATGTCTCAAATTAGAAATGCTCCCGGCCTGAAATAAGGGGGGACATGGTTTTGTGGGTTACAAAATCCCTGATTCCCCACCTTTCACTCCCTGGTGCTGCCTGGGCTTTTGTGGACTCCGAACAAGGGGAAAAGGGTGGAAATGGTTCCAAAGGGGGAGAGGGAGGAGCGGAGAACCCGGAGGAGATCCGGGATGTTCCCAAACCAGCAGGATCCTCCCCGGCTCTTCCCACCCGTGCTCTGCCTTTCTCCAGATGTGTAAATCATCCAGAACAGGCAGAGGGATCCTTCCGGGGGATCCTTCTGGCTCCAGGCGTTCCAGCAGAGATAAAAGGGAAAGATAAAACCCCCCCAGACATCGGTCCTGACACCTTTGATGAAAAATTCACCGTCGGGAGAGCTCCCTGTGCTTCCTCAGGCTCTGCGTCCCTGGGGTGCTCCTGGCCCGGCCCTGCCCTCCCTCACCTGCTTGATTTTGCAGGTGGGAGATGCATTTTTGATTCCTCGCGTGTTATTTTTAATTCCTGCTGGTTTGTTTTTAATTCCAGGCCTGATCAGGGCTGGCTCCTCTTCCTGGTATTGCATGAGATGGGGAAACCCCATAAAACCTCATAAAACCACGAATTTTGAGCTGTGCTGATACCAAAGGGGTCAGGGAGGGTTCATCCCACTTCAGCTCCTCCACAGCCTTCAAAAGAGCAGAATGAGTGCCTTCAATGACTTGGAATTCCACAAAAAATAAAGAAACAATGGGAGGCAGGGAGGTTGTGTATGGATCAGCAGGGTCAGGAACTTCAATTGCTTTTTATTCACAGTCTGGGTGTAATTCCAGAGCCCTGGAGCCGCTTCCTGCCTTCCCAAACACCAAATTAACAGCACCGAGGGATAACTGAGCTCACCTCTGGGATAATTCCTTTATTCAAAGGCTGAGGACTGCACCGTTCTGCTGGAGAAGGCAGAGATCCCGAGCAGGGCTCAGGGAAGGCAAAGGGCTCAAAATCCCAGCCAGCATTCCCTGGGATTTTCATGGAGCCAGGGAGGCCTGGAATGAGTGACAGAGACCCCTTCCCACCTGTTTTCCAGTCCTGAGCCCCTCTGGGATTTTTATTTTCCATCCAAGTCTGCTCCTCTCCCCTGAGAAAAGCTTCCTTTCCTTTCCTTTCCTTTCCTTTCCTTTCCTTTCCTTTCCTTTCCTTTCCTTTCCTTTTCCTTTCCTTTCCTTTCCTTTCCTTTCCTTTCCTTTCCTTTCCTTTCCTTTCCTTTCCTTTCCTTTCCTTTCCTTTCCTTTCCTTTCCTTTCCTTTCCTTTCCTTTCCTTTCCTTTCCTTTCCTTTCCTTTCCTTTCCTTTCCTTTCCTTTCCTTTCCCTTTTTCCTTCCCTTCCCTTCCCTTCCCTTCCCTTCCCTTCCCTTCCTTCCCTTCCCTTCCCTTCCCTTCCCTTCCCTTCCCTTCCTCCTTCCCTTCCCTTCCCTTCCCTTCCCTTCCCTTCCCTTCCCTTTCCCTCCTCGTTAGCTGCTCCTGAATGTTTGATATTCCCGGGATCCAGCTCTTGGCACTGCTCCACCGCCCCGGGATCCGGAGAGGAGCATCATTAGAGGGAAGCAGGGATAAAAATACCCAGATTTCTTAGCTGGGGGAGGTTTATTTTGGCTTTGCCTGCTTTTGGAAGCCCTGGAAAATCAGCCTTTGGAGAAGTCATGGAATCCTTCCCTCCTGAAGGGTTTTGGGGTGGGAGTGAGGATGTGCCCGGGGTCAGCTGGGTCCAAGGAGCTCCAGAGCTCACCCCAGGTGGGAGCTCAGGGTGGGTCCGTGGGGGGCAGAGAGAAAATTCTTCCCTTTGCAGCCAATAAATCCCCAGATTCCTGAGATAATCAGGAGTGAATAACTTGATATTCCTGCTGTCCCTTCTCCAGCTGTTCCTTTAATGCGCATTGGGAAGTTTATTCCAAAACGATCCCATTTAAAGACTTTCATTTAGCAACTAAAGAGAGGAGTTAAAATGTTGCCGCCGTTTCACCCTCTGCCTCCCAAAGCTTTTATGACAACGCTTGGAATTAAAAAAAAAAAAAAAAAAAAAAAAGAGATTAAAAAATCCTCCAGGCTTCCAAATGTGCTGGGAAATCTCCTGGAAACATCTGCCTGATTCCAAAGGGCTGCTGGATTTAAAAGCTGAGGTTGGCACACAGCATTTTGAAGCTCAGAGTTGTCCCTTTTTGTCACCAGCAGCACCCACGGGGTTCTTCCGTCCAAGGTTTTTTTCCATGGTTAAATGGGGAGAGTGGACTGGGAATGGGGCATCCATCTTGTTCCACCCTTTCACTGGATATACGCTGGAAAAATAGATATATACTCAAAAAATGGATGTACACTGGGAAAATATACTGGATACATGCTGGAAAAATAGATACAGACTGGGAAAATATATATGCACTGGAAAAACACGTGGATATATGCTCAGAAAATGGATATACACTGGAAAATGGATGCAGACTGGGAAAATACACTGCATACATGCTGGAAAATAGATATATGCCCCAAAAATGGATACAGACTGGGAAAATATACTGGATACATGCTGGGAAAATAGATATATACTGGAAAAATAGGTATGTGCTCAAAAACTGGTTAGACACTGGGAAAATATACTGAATACATGCTGGGAAAATAGGTACAGACTGGGAAAATAGATATACCGCTGGAAAAATGGATATACACTGGAAAAACACATGGATATATGCTCAAAAACATGGATATACACTGGAAGTGGATATTCACTGGGAAAATACACTGGATACATGCTGGAAAAATATATATATACTGAAAAAATAGATATATGCTCAAAAAATGGATACAAACTGGGAAAATACACTGGATACATGCTGGAAATATAGATATACACTGGGAAAATATATATTTGCTCAAAAAATGGATATACACTGGAAAAACACATGGATATATGCTCAGAAAATGGATATACACTGGAAAATTGGTATAGACAGGAAAAATACATGGATAAACACTGGATAAATAGATACACACTGGAAAAACCCGTGGATACACACTGGAAAAGTGTATGTACAGTGGAAAAATAAATGGATATACACTGGAAAAACCCATGGACACACGCTGGGAAATGGATGTACACTGGAAATCCCCATTGGATACGCCCCCAAAACCCCACGGAAGCCCCAGGGTGGCATCACCCCCTGGGGATGGCACCCCCAGCCTTGTTCCCAGGCCCTTTCCCAGGATAAACCTTGGATTCCCTCTGGAACGGCTTCCTGGCGCTTTCCCATTTTAATAAAAATTATAGAGGGGAAGAGCGATGACGTGGCACTTGAAACTGAAACCCAGCTATTTCTTCCATCTTTATCATCCCGGGAAACGCAATATTTTGACATTTCCAAGGAGCTGCAGCATTGTGGGCTTTTTCTTTTTTTGGTTGGGTTTGGTTTTTTTTTTTTTTCCCAACATATTTTATCTTTCCCCGTAGGATATCAGCCCGGTTCATCTCCATTTCCTAATTTCATTAACTGGCATGGAGAATAAACCCCTTTATTTCCCCAGAATCCACCCACTCAACATCTTCCATTCCCCCATTCCATGAAGATTTCCATGTAAGACATTTTTCCAGCCTGGTTGCTCCGGGAAAAAATTGCAGGGGAGACAAACTCCAGGTGATTTGGGAATCTGCTTTTGTTCCTGGGCAAAGCTGAGGAATCCCGAAGGAAAAATGGGAATATGTGTCCCGCCCATGGATTTGCTCAGGGAGTGCTTTTGTTCCAGAGGAAAGTGAGGAATCCCCATGGGAAATTGCGAATTTGGATCCAACAGGGAGCTCTCTGAGCACCCCAACATTAAAAAACCCTCAAGCATCCCAAACCCCATAGCAGCAGCAGCTCAACAATCCCACCCCAGCTCCTCCAGCAGCATGGGGTGAAATAATCCTGGAAAAGGCGGAATTTGATGGGTTTAGGGAGAGATGCTCCTCACTTCCAGCTCTCCATACCCTTCCCAGGTGCTCCCAGCCCTTCCCAGCCTTTCCCAGAACGGGAGGAATGCAGGGAATCCTTTACCCAGCTGGAGCAAGGCCCCCATTAAACATGCGATGTAAGCTAATGAACATTTTAATTCCGTGTTTCCCCCTCCTGCCACCCTCCCTCTCCCTCTCCTTTAAATAAATATTTCAGCATCTCCGAGCGAGCGCTGGGAGCGGGGCCGAGCAGGTTGATTTAATCTCTCATCCCTGCTCTCTGCCGAGCAGGAATTCTCTCATCTGCCTCCCGCACATCACAAATCCGCGCCGGGGGAAGGAGGGGGATCAGAGCCCTTCCAGCGCTTCCCTCCTTCCCTTTGGAAGTCCTTCAAGGATTTCGAGGAAGATGCGATTCACGGCTTCTAATCGCTTGGCTCGTTAACTCTTTGGGATGCGAAGGGCTGGAGATTCCCTCCATTCCCGTGGCAACGGATTTCCCAGGGGATGAGACCACCAGTTCATCCCACAGCAGCAAATTCCCTCTGGTCTTTCCAGAACTTTCCCACACCTTGGATTTGTTTGGGTCCGTTTCTCCCAGAATTGCCACAAAATCCCCGGGAACACAAAGAAATTCAATCTCTGCAGCACCGCCAAGCCAGGAGGTGAATCCCTGGATGCAGACAGGTCCCATCTCTGCCAGGGGATGTTTGATGTGGATCCTGGGGCAAATAATTCCTGATTTCCCACTTTCCCACAAAATCCCCGGGCACGCAAAGAAATTTAATCTCTGCAGCACCGCCAAGGCCTGAGGTGAATCCCTGGATGCAGGCAGGTCCCATCTCTGCCAGGGGATGTTTGATGTGGATCCTGGGGCAAATAATTCCTGATTTCCCACTCCCAGCTCCGTCCTGGAGCAGGGATGGAAGGATGGAGGGAAGGGATTGATTCCCTGTTCCTGGCCTGGAAAAGAGCCCCAGCTGAGGGCAGCTGAGCTCAGCACCGAGGTCAGCGTCCAGGCAGGGAGGAAGCACAAAAGGAGAATTATTTCTGTTTAATCCTTGCTGTATTAAAGGAAAAATATCCACAGTAATGGTGAGGTTCTTAGGGGAAAAAAAAAAAGTTAAAAAAAGCCTGGAGTCTGCACAGAGAAAACAGGACCGGAAAATCTGAATAATGACCATGGAGCTGGAAAAGAGCTCCTGGAAAATCCTGACTCGGCACAGACCTTGGAGCAGTTGTCTGGAGCCGAGTGATTCCTCTGATTCCTCATCTCCTGGAAGCTCCTCTGTGGCTGAGGCCAAGCCAGGATCAAGGAGCTTTCCTGAGGACAGGAGTGCAGCATTCCACACATCTCCTGGAAACCCTCCAGGGCTTTCCTTCCCATCCAGCAAAAAACCTCCTGATTTTTCAATTTTACACTTTGTGCTCCAGACCTTCACTGGGGACAGGGAGAGGTCAGTGGGTGGCTGGATATGAGGATTTGGGGCTGATTTATGGCTCCTCTGAATGCAGTGACTCCTGAAAATGCAAACCCTGAGCTCAGCTCTGCCCAGGCTTGGGAATTGTTGTGTTGTGATTTCAGGGTTTACCTCAGAACCTCGGGTCCCTCCCTGATAATTCCCTGCCAGGTGTGTCAGTCACCTCTCCTTCCCCTCCCAGCACTGTCTGTCAGTCCTGGCATTTCAGAAGGGCCTCGAGTGATTGGGCAGATCCAAAGGATGCCCTCTACCCCTGGGGGGCCCTGGGCCATCCAGGTGTCCTTTGTCCCTTTGTCCCTCCCCTCCTGTCCCTGCTTGGTGCCTCCCTGCCCCTTCCCTGCCCCTCTCCCCGGGGTTAAAGGAGCAGCAGCCACGGGCTCAGGGAGTTCTGTGGGAGCTGGTGCTGCATTCAGAGGCCTGAGGGCCAGAATAAAGCTCTGGATCCAAAGCCTCCCTCAGAACCGACTCCTTTCCTTCACCATGGCCTGAAAGCTTCTCCACAGAGGGAAACCTGAGGGGCAGCCCCTGGTATGGGGGGAAGCTCCATCCCAGCAGCACCAGAGCTCCTGCAGGCCTGGACTTGTCTGCAGGGCCCAGCTGCAGCACCCAGGCAGCCCAAAGTGTCTGTGGGTGAAACACCACACACCCAGCCAGCCCAAAGTGTCTGTGGGGTGAAACACCACACACCCAGGCAGGCAAAAGTGTCTGTGGGGTGAAACACCACACACCCAGGCAGCCCAAAGTGTCTGTGGGTGAAACACCACACACCCAGCAGCCCAAAGTGTCTGTGGGGTGAAACACCACACACCCAGGCAGCCCAAAGTGTCTGTGGGGTGAAACACCACACAGCCAGGCAGCCCAAAGTGTCTGTGGGGTGAAACACCACACACCCAGCAGCCAAAAGTGTCTGTGGGGTGAAACACCACACACCCAGCAGCCCAAAGTGTCTGTGGGGTGAAACACCACACACCCAGCAGCCCAAAGTGTCTGTGGGGTGAAACACCACAGTTGCTGCTGTTTGGTTCAGCACCAAGGGCCAGACAAGCTCAGGCAGGTCCCGTCCAGTTATATTGGTAATATTCTAATAGGGAATCCATCCCATAAAATTTTGTGGGAATGCTGGCGCTGATCCATCGTTGTCCCACTGCCCTCCCTGATCCTGCTGACCACAAGTGGACAATGGGCACCGTTCCCCCATGGAAAGCTCCACACTGGGATGTTCCTCTGCAGGGCATGGCTGAGACAAAATGAAATCAGGGGTGGGAGAGATCCTAAAATCCCTGAGGTTGGAAAAACCCTCCAAGGTCACTGAGTCCCAGCTGTGCCCCATCCCCACCTATGGGAATAAACCATGTGGAGCTCCATTTTCTTCATGGTGGAAAAAGTTCATTCTTTGTTGACATAACTCGTTTTTATACAGTTTTGCAGACCTCAAATTGGTCTGTAGCTTATGTGCCCATTACTTTATGGGTAAATAACAAATTATTTTGTATTGATTGATCACTCAAACCCCCGGTGTGTACACGCAGGAAAAGTTTTGTGAGAGATAATTTTCATTTTTCTATCTAAAAACAGTTTATACAGGTGCAGGTTGTTTTTCACCCAGGAATAGATTGTTAAGTTAACAAACTGCTCACACCGGGACGTGGGAGCTTGTGAAGGCCTAGCTTGGCAAGGCCAGCCACTAATTCTCATTTTATAAAACTTTTCTTTATGATTTTTCTACCTTGCTGCAACACGCACCTGGTCCCCAGCCCAGAGCGCTGAGTGCCACCTCCAGGAATTCCTTGGACACCTCCAGGGATGGGATTCCAAAATTCCTGGGCAGCCTCTGCACCCAAATCCCCCTCCCCACGTGGGTCCTGGTTCCTTCCCACCAGGATCATTCAGGGAAGGAAGGTCCAAGTGATTAATTAACTCTGGAGTGTTTAATTACCCTCAGAACATCCAATGGACATCACCAGCTCCATCTCCCAGCATTCACAACACTCGATGTTCCCAATTAGCTGTAATTAAGGATTATAATGAAGCTCCCTGTTTACATCAGCCTTTAAAATCCCAAATTTTGATTATTTCCAGTCTCCACGTGCTCCTTAGCGAGGAACACAGCAGGAAAAGGCTCCTTTTGTGCCGAGGATTGTGCCGAGGCCTCGCAGCCGATTGTGGACGGGCTCAGGGTCAGGAGGAGAAATTCGGGAAAACATCCAAACTCCAATTTCCGAGGCTGCAATTCCCACTGAATGAGGAGCGAATCCCCCTCCTGCTGCCATTGTTTACCTCCCAGGCTGACGATGCAGATTTATGCAAATGAGGGCCCGGCTGCTGTTTGTCTGCTGGTTAATTAGCAGCGCATTCCGGCCAGGGAAGCCAGGCTGGGAGAATTCCTGTGGTTCCATCTCTTCCCTGCATTCCTGTCCCACTTCTTGGGGCTTTGCCAAGGTTTTGGGGTGGAACCAAAACGGCCATGGACATTGTGGGGCTCCTGGGCTTGGGAATGGGGAAAGAGGGATCTGGAAATGGGGGAAAATGGGATCTGGGAAATGGGGAAAAACTGGGATTTGGGAAGAGGTGAGTGGTAGCTTTGCATCAATCTGGGTTCCCTTTCCAGTTTCTTCATGCAGTGATGATGTCGAGGAATTATGGAATTGTTTTGGGGGGAAAAAACCCATAAGAGAACCATGGAATTGTTGGGATAAAAAAACCTTTCACAGAGCCATGGAATTGTTGGGATACAAGACCTTCCATAAAGTCACAGAAACGTTTGGGTTGGAAAAGTCTTCTCAGAGAATCATGGAAATATTTGGGGTTGGAAAAGATGTTTCATAGGATCGTGGAATTGTTTGGGTTGGAAAAGACCTTTCATCATGGAATAATTAAAAATGGGTAGGGAAAGCCCCGAGACCTTCTTGCTCTCCCTGAGGTGCATCAGCAATCCCAACAGGCAAAATTTGGGATAAATTCCTGGGAGAAATGTACAAACCATCAGTGGGCAAACGTGTAAACAACCCCTGGGATGTTTTATTCCCAAAAAGACTCTGGATCAGCTCCAAGTGTTGGGGACAACCACGGCCCTGCCCAGGCTGAGCTTCATCTGGGAATGTTGTGGGATCAGCCACAGCCTCCCAGGGCTCCCGCTCCCATCCCCTTTTCCCCATTTTTCCCTGCCCTCCGCTTCCCTCAGGGCCAATTTCTTTGCCTGGATTTACACGTTTATTTACAAATCCAGAACACCCTGGGGGCATCCCGGCACCCGCAGGATTCCAGTGCCTGTTTCCAAGCTGGCCTCTTCCAGTGTATCCTCTGCAATTTCTGCGCACACAGCCCAGCAAAATGGGCCTAAACACTGCAATTTTCCAACCATTTTCATCCAAATTGTCGGCAATTTCCCAATGGTCCCAGCACCAAATTATAACTGAGTGCTCGGAAACGCCGCGAGGCTGCCCAGGCGTCCGTGGGCAACGCGAGGGAGGGGGGAACGTTAGGATGAGGTGGCAGCAGCTGGACACAAACCCGTCAAAAATGGGTTTTTAGGTTATTACCGGCCACATCTCGGGCCTGGAGTCATCGTTGGGGGGAGGATGAGGCCGTTCCTGTGATAGATTTGGGATACAAGGCTGTAAATCTCTGGGAAAGGAGTTGTTTTTTTTTTTTGAAGGATGTTTGTGGCTCCAGGGTGGCAAAATAGAAATGGATCCCAAAATAAATCAGGGCGATGGTTCAGACTGAGAGGTCGCCGTGGTTCTGGCACTTGGGAAGCAATTCCAGCTTGGAAGAGGGGATGGGCTCTGGGATACTCCGAGAGGGGGATCCAGGGGGGCTTTGCATGGCTCCAAAAATGCCCAATCCCACCATTTTTGGGGGATATCACGACTCTGGGAGTGTTCAAATCCAGGCTGGAAGGGGCTGGGAGCAGCCTGGGATTGGGGAAGGTTTCCCTGGCCATGGGAAATCCCACCCTGAGGTAGGATGGCTGGAATGGGATGGGTCCATTCCTGAGGTGGGATTTCAGGTCTCTCCAACCCCAAACCATTCCAGGGGTGGATAAGGATGCCCCAAGATTAATGCTGCAGGAAAACCGGGATATTCGGGGTCGGATCTGGGTATGGATAGGGGTGCTCCAAGGTCAATGCCACAGAAAAACCTGGATATTTGGGATTGGATCTGGGTGTGGATAGGGGTGCTCCAAGGTCAATGCCACAGAAAAACCTGGATATTTGGGATTAGATCTGGGTGTGGATAGAGGTTCTCCAAGGTTGATGCTGCAGGAAAACCTGGAGATTTGGGATTGGATTTAGGTGTGGATAGGGGCATTCCAAGGTTGATGCTGCAGGAAAACCTGGATATTTAGGATTGGATTTTGGGTGTGGATAGAGGCACTCCAAGGTCAATACTGTGGGAAAACCTGGATATTTGGGATGGATCTGGGTGTGGATAGAGGTTCTCCAAGGTTGATGCTGCAGGAAAACCTGGAGATTTGGGATTGGATTTAGGTGTGGATAGGAGCATTCCAAGGTCAATACTGCAGGAAAACCTGGATATTTGGGGCTGGATTTAGGTGTGGTTAGGGGCTCTCCAAGGTTGATGCTGCAGGAAAACCTGGATATTCGGGGTCGGATCTGGGTGTGGATAGGGGTGCTCCAAGGTCAATGCCACAGAAAAACCTGGATATTTGGGATTAGATCTGGGTGTGGATAGGGGCATTCCAAGGTTGATGCTGCAGGAAAACCTGGATATTTAGGATTGGATTTTGGGTGTGGATAGAGGCACTCCAAGGTCAATACTGTGGGAAAACCTGGATATTTGGGATGGATCTGGGTGTGGATGGGGCGCTCCAAAGTTGATGCTGCAGGAAAACCGGGATATTTGGGAAGGAAAGGCCAAGATTTGAGGCAGAGCATCCCCACCCCAGCAGCAGCTCCTGGACCACCATCCCTGCCTCGTTGGGGCCATCCCATCCCTTCTCTGCTGTGGAAATGCAGCAGGAATTTGGGATTTGGGAGTCTGGGATTTGGAATTTCCCCCTGGAGCTCTGTCACTCCCAGTCCCTCTCCATGCGGTGCCGTTCTCCTGCTGCTTCCCACACGGATTTCACACTCCCTGCTCCCCCCCCGGTGCCAGGAACCCGTCAGATATTTTTGTGCTTCTCACAGATGGCCTCGGTTTCAAACCCAACCACGCTGCAGGCACGGGGAATGTATTAATAATTACACAAGGTGTTAATTGCTTCCCAGGCAGGGCTTTTGTCTCTCCTTCCTCTGCTGAGACAGCGACAGGGAAAGTCAACAAGTGTCAAGAGCGGTGCTTCAATCCCAAGCCGAGAGCATTTATTAAAATTGCTAATGAATCTAATAATTAAACACATAAATATACGTTACCTCAGGTATTAAATCTCATTATTGGGCCGTCCAAAATCAATTTGGGGGCGTATGCATATTAACACATGGGCAAAGTTAATTAGAAATGTCCAGATCAATATTTGAGTAATTCTCAACCGGTGGAATCCCTGTCTGCAGAGCTGTGAATAAGTTATATCCCAGAAATTAATGCCTTCTCCTAATGGAGTTTATCCTGGGAAATTAATAATACTCCAGGAAATCTGCGGAAATAAATGACAAACCTGTTTGCCTGAGCACTGCCCTGGGGGAAATCATTAAATATCCGTTGTCAGAGCCCGGGCTCTGCTCCAGCTCCTCTTGGAGAGGTGGGACAGAGCTGGGATGGAGCCTGGAGGGCTCTGACCCTCATTCCCTGCTCCAGGGCTTCCAGCTCAGTCCTGCTTTCCCAAGGGATGGAGCTTGGGAAGAGCTCATCCCACAGCTCATCCCACTTCAGAAAGAGCCCATCCCACACCTCCAGCTCATCCCATGGATCCAGCTCATCTCACAGATCCAGCTCATCCCACAGATCCAGCTCATCCCACAGACCCAGCAGAGCTCATCCCACAGATCCAGCTCAGCTCATCCCACAGATCCAGCTCATCCCACAGATCCAGCTCATCCCACACCTCCAGCTCATCCCACAGACCCAGCAGAGCTCATCCCACACCTCCAGCTCATCCCACACCTCCAGCTCATCCCACAGATCCAGCAGAGCTCATCCCACACCTCCAGCTCATCCCACAGATCCACCAGAGCTCATCCCACAGATCCAGCTCATCCCACAGATCCAGCTCATCCCACAGATCCAGCTCATCCCATGGATCCACCAGAGCCCATCCCACACCTCCAGCTCATCCCACAGATCCAGCAGAGCTCATCCCACAGCTCATCCCACTTCAGACAGAGCTCATCCCACACCTCAAGCTCATCCCACTTCTCATCCCATGGATCCAGCAGAGCCCATCCCATAGCTCATCCCACTTCAAACAGAGCTCATCCCACATCTCCAGCTCATCCCACAGATCATCCCACAGATCCAGCAGAGCTCATCCCACAGATCCAGCTCATCCCACAGATCCAGCAGAACCCATCCCATTTCTCATCCCGCCTCCAGTGAAACCCCACCACGGGATTATCCCACTCCTCTTGGACGCCTGAGCTGGATGAAGGTCCCAAACCTGTGCTGGTGCAAATCAGGGTTGTGATGGATCCCACCTCAGATCCTGACCCAAAATCCATGAAATCTGGCAGCTCTGGCTCTCCTGGAGCTCTCCCATCCTAAATCCTCCCCTCCACATCCCAAATTATCCCCTCCACGTGGGATGTGTCTGACACATCCCAAATCGTTCTCTCCACATCCCGAATCCTCCCCTCCACGTCCCAAATCCTCCCCTCCACATCTCAAATCCTCCCCTCCACCTGGGATGTGTCCAACACATCTCAAATCCTCCCTTCCACATCCCATATTATCCCCTCCACATGGGATGTGTCCAACACGTCCCCAATCCTCCCCTCTGCATCCCAAATCTTCCCGTCCACATCCCAAATCCTCCCCTCCAAATTCCAAATCCTCCCTTCCACATCCCAAATTGTTCCCTCCACATCTCAAATCCTCCCTTCCACCTGGGACGTGTCCAACACATCCCAAATCCTCCCCTCCACATCCCAAATCCTCCCCTCCATATTCCAAATCCTCCCCTCCATATTCCAAATCATCCCCTCCACCTGAGACGTGTCCAACACATCCCAAATTGTTCCCTCCACATCCCAAATCTTGCCCTCCACATCCCAAATTATCCCCTCCACGTGGGATGTGCCTGACACATCCCAAATCCTCCTCTCCACATCCCAAATCCTCCCCTCCACATCCCAAATTGTTCCCTCCACATCTCAAATCCTCCCTTCCACCTGAGACATGTCAAACACATCCCAAATAGTTCCCTCCACATCCCAAATCTTGCTGTCCACATCCCAAATCCTCCCTTCCACGTGGGATGTGCTCAGCACATCCCAAATCATTCCCTCCACATCCCAAATCATTCCCTCCACATCCCAAATCATTCCCTCCACATCCCAAATTATCCCCTCCACCTGGGACGTGTCCGACATCCCAAATCCTCCTCTCCACATCCCAAATCCTCCTCTCCACATCCCGAATCCTCCCCTCCACGAGCACTGGGAAAGGGGAAAAGCAGCTCTCAGGTGCTGATTTCAGGGCTGGCTGATCCCCCAGTGATTTATAGGGGAATATTTGCCCTTCCTGGGCTCCTGGAGGACATTGGGGTCAGGATGGGGGCCCAGGGCCGGGGGACAGGAGCTGTCACCGCCCCGCGAGCGGTGACAAATCAAAGCCCAGCCCTGGGGACAGCCCGGCAGCGCTTTATGGCGCCGTGGGGCTCTCCGGCAATTAATCCTCCCCTCATTAACCTCCTCTTTGTCATTTATCCTCCCTGCTCGTGCCGTTTGGGGTTTTATTGCTCATAAAGGGCAGCGGGGTCTCTGCGGAGGGGAGGGGGGAGCAGAGGAGGGTCCCGGGGGTCTCCCCCGGCTTCCAGCAGCTTTTCCTGCCGGGATTTGTTTCCGTCTGCGCTGCCTCCCCTGGGATGACACCATCCCTCAATCTGCTCTGACACGTTCCTTTCCCGAGGGCAATTTGCGCCGAGAGAATGATTCCCCGATTGCTCACTTTGCCTCCTCCTCTCTTCTTCTGCCGCCTTGGGGTTTTTGTTGGGTTTATTTTGGGGTTTTTGTTGGGTTTTTAAGGGTTTTTAAAATTTTTTGTGGTTTTTTTTTTTTTGTATTTTTTTGTATTTTTTTATTTCTGAAGGATCATAAGATCCCAGTTGGTGATAATTGCAGGCTGGGGGTGTTTTACTGCTCCTTTCCTCCCAGCACGGGTGGTTTTGGGGTTCCCCCGTGCCAGGAGGGGCTGCTGCCACCTCGGGGGGGACATTTGGGACCTCCCCACCCTAAGGAAAGGTCCTGCAGCCCAGGCAGGGCTGGGATGGAGGTTTGGGATCAGTTTTGAGCTGTTTAACCCCAAAACCAGAATCATCCCACGATGGATGAGGTGGGAAGGGACCATCCCTTCCATGGGCGCCCCCACGATCCCAGAGTGCCCCAAACCCTCCAGCCTCGGACACTTCCAGGGGTTAAAAACATCCAAATCCTCAAAGGAATTCCCTGCAGGAGCAGGGAGCTCCCAGCACATTCCCAAATCCAATGGGATTCCTGGAAGTTCCTCCCAGCACATTCCCAAATCCAATGGGATTCCTGGAAGTGCCATCCCAGTCCCAACACATTCCCAATCCAATGGGATTCCTGGAAATTCCATCCCAACACATTCCCAAATCTAACAGGATTCCTGGAAGCGCCATCCCAGTGCATTGAATTCCCAAATCCAATGGGATTCCTGGAAGACCCACACAGTTCCCCAAGCCCCTGCTCCCTTGTTTCTCCACCTTTTCCCTCCACTTTTCCCCTCTCCAGCACTGCCCCGATCCTGCTGAGAGCCCCAGAATGTTCCTATTTATTGTAAATTTATCATTTATTGTAAATTTGTATTGTTCCTGTTATGTTCCTATTTATTGTAAATTGATCATTTATTGTAAATGTATCGTTTATTGTATCGGATTATCCACTGCAAGAGAAAACAAATTCCCTGAATTTCCCAAACCCACTCCATTCCATAACGAGCAGGGGCAATTCCAAAACTCAGAATCAGGAATTACCTGCAAGGCTCTGCATTCCCTGGACCTTTTTTAATTTTTTTTTTTTAATTTTAACCTTTTCCAGGCCACCTGGATCCCAACAGATCCCAAAAATCCTCCCTGGCCCAGCCAGCGTGGGGCTCCCTGTGGGATCCACGCCAGGGGAACCTGTGGATGGGGTTCAGGTGGCTGGGAAGGTGTTTATGAAGATATTTATGAGGGTGTTTATGAGGATATTTACGAGGATATTTATGGCAGGTCCTGCTGTTCCTGGGCGAAATATTGATTTGTAAACAAAGGAATGTCCCTGAGACTGTTAAATCAGCCTGAGCCACGGCATGGACTGGAATTACCAAAAAAAAATCAGGTTTTTTTTAACATTTCTGTGTCTGTTTTATTGGCAAAGTGGGGAGAAAGGGCATGGAGCATCCACGGGGCTGCTCGGTGCTCTTGGAGCTGCCTCACCCCAGACCTGCCCGTGGCTCCTGATTATTTTGTTCCTTCATCCCGGAGTGTCCCCAGCTGGGCCGGGAACGGTGGCCCTGGGGCAGCCCCTGGAGCATCCCTGGTTTTCCAGGATCCCACCACGGCACAGCAGAGCAGAGCAGAGCCGTTATCCCGGAATTATGGCAGGAACCGGGAGTGATTCCCGAGCTGGGGAGAGCCCGGGAATGGCAGCAGCATCCCAGGATCTCGGAGCTGCCAAAAATGGGGTTGGCAGCTCCTGCTCCCGGTGCTGATGTCGGGAAGCAGCCGCGGTTGGGGTTTTTGTTGATAGAAATGCACCTTTCTCCTTTTATCGGTGCCTCGCTCCTGGTTTTATATCCTTTGCCTTTGCCTGAAAGGAGAAAAACGAGGCTCTAAACTTTGCACGGCCTCGCTATCGCCCCCCTTATCTGAAGGCAGCGCTGCAGATTGCGCCGTAAACGCTGAGATAAGGGCAGGGAGCGGGCTGGGGGCTGGGAGGCGCCTCCGTCCTTCCCTCCCTCCTGCCTTCCCTCCCTCCTTCCCTCCCTGACTCCTTCCCTCCTTCCCTCCCTCCCTGACTCCTTCCCTCCCTCCCTCCCTCCCTGACTCGCTCCTTCCCTGCCGGACTCCCCCCCCCTTTCCCTCCCTCTTTCCCTCCCTCTTTCCCTCCCTCCATCCCTCCCTGACTCCCTCCCTTCCTCCCTCTTTCCTTCCCTCCCTGATTCCCGCCTTCCCTCCTGGACTCCCTCCCTCCTTCTCTCCCTCCTTCTTTCCCTCCCTCCTTCCCTCCCTCCCTCCCTCTTTCCCTCCCTCTCTCCTTCTTTTCTTCCTCCTCCCTCCTTCTTTTCCTCCTTCCCTCCCTCCCTCCTTCCCTCCCTCTTTCCCTCCCTCCCTGACTCCTGCCTTCCCTCCTTCTCTCCCTTCTTCTGTCCCTCCCTCCCTCCTGCCTTCTCTCCCTCTTTCCCTCCCTCTCTGATTCCTTCCCTCCCTCCCTGACTCCATCCCTCCTGCCTTCCCTCCCTCCTTCCCTCCTTCCCTCCCTCCCTCCCTGACTCCATCCCTCCTGCCTTCCCTCCCTCTTTCCCTTCCTCTTTCCCTCCCTCCCTGACTCCTTCCCTCCCTTCCTCCCTCCCTTCCTCCCACCTTCCCTCCTGTCCTGTCTCCCTCCTTCCCTCCCTCCTGCCTTCTCTCCCTCCCTCCCTGACTCCTTCCCTCCCTCCTTCCCCTAAAATCCAGGCCCGTGTTCCCCTTTGGAAATGGGGCGGAAATAATGGGGAGAAAGTGAAGGGAGGGGTGGCAGGGCCACCAGGGATTTGGGAATTTGGGAATTTGGGAAAAGCAGCAGCTCGGCCTCGATCCTGACCCACGGGGCTGCTTCCCTGCTCTGCTCCTTGGCTGGGGGAATGGTGGGGCCGAGGAGCAGAGATGGATCCGGGGAACATCTCAGGGTGTTTGTGGATCCAGGTTGTTGATGGATCTCTGTTTGCTGTTTCCAAACCTGATTTCTTGCCCTCATTTGGGACTTATGTGCCCAAGGATTCTGGATTCAGGAGTTTGGTGGAAGGCAACCACACCATGGGTGTCAATGCCACAGGAATGCCATTCCCTGAGGAAATCAGGGAGATTTTTAAGCTGGAAAAGATCTTTAAAATCATCGAGTCCAACCAGGAACCCGGGCAAGGACACCTCTCATCCGTGTCCCCAGGGGGGTTTGGGGCAGGAAGGAGGGGCAGGAAAGGTCTGGAGGGAGAACTTGGAGTGGGATCAGCCCTGGAGGATCCTGCAGGAGGACAAGGAGTGGGATCAGCCCTGGAGAACCTGGAGTGGGATCAGCTGTGGAATGATCCTGCAGGAGAACATGAAGTGGGATCAGCCAGGACAATCCTGCAGGAGAACATGGCATGGGATCAGCCCAGGAGAACATGGAGTGGGATCAGCTTAGGAGAACATGGAGTGGGATCAGCTTAGGAGAACATGGAGTGGGATCAGCTTAGGAGAGCATGGAGTGGGATCAGCTTAGGAGAGCATGGAGTGGGATCAGCCAGGAGGATCCTGCAGGAGGACATGGAGTGGGATCAGCTCTGGAAGGACCCTGCAGGGCCTGTCCCTGTCACTGGAGCTGTTGGTGGCACGGGGCAGTCCCTGTCCTGGGAGGGCAGAGCTCTCACCTGGCTGAGGTGCTCAGGAGTCTGGGCACACCCATGTGCGATCCTGGGCCTGGAAAGGCCTTTCCTGGATCCTTGGGAATGTCTGGATGTGGAGAGGGCCTCGCTCCCCCAGCAGGAGCAGGAGCTGTGAGTGGGGAGAGCTCTGAACCTGCCCCGGGGTCCCTCACCCACAACCACCCTGCCCTGGTGCCACCTCCTGCCAGGGCCAGAGCACGGAATGCCGAGAATCCCAGGCTTCTGCACATCCCAAAATCCAGGGCTGAGGCGTGGATGGCCATTGCCACTGCTGAAGATTGCAATGCAGGATGTTTTCCATTCCCATCTGTAGGGCAGATTATCTTCTGTCCAGTGGGCAGTTTGCCTTATCTCTCTCTCTGAGTGACCACAGCCACTCCTCCCTCAGGAGGGGACACTGCTGATAACAGCCATGGAATGTCCCTGCATGGCTGATAAGAACTGCAGCATCCCATTGGCAGATGTGAGCCCAGAGGGAGGAGCCAAGCATTCCTACCCGGATATAATCTGGAGATTCTGGAACACCAGCCAAGCATTCCTACCCGGATATAATCTGGAGATTCTGGAACACCAGCCAAGCATTCCTGCCTGGATATAATCTGGAGATTCTGGAACACCAGCCAAGCATTCCTACCTGGATATAATCCAGAGGTTCTGAGACACCAGCACGGCTTCTCCACGGGATTCCCCGGAGGAGCAGCAGCTGCCTCTCCTTCCCCTGGATCTTCAGAGGCAGAATCCACCCTTCTCTCCAGGATCCCTGCTCCAGCAGAACCAGCCCTGGCACTGCAGCAGGGCTGAGCCACAACTCCAATGGTTCTGCTGCCCACACCCTGACCCACAGGGTGTCAGGCTGGGTTCTGACTCTGGCACTGTTGGTTTAGTTCACTGCATTGTTTATTTTATCTTTTTATTTCCTTCCCTATTAAAGAACTGTTATTTCCTGCTCCCATATCTTTTGCCTGAGAGCCCCTTAATTTAAAATTTACAGCAATTCAGAGGGGTGGGGAGGGTTTACATTCTCCATCTCAGGGGAGGCTCCTGCCTGCCTTAGCAGACTCCTGGCTTTCCAAACCAAGACAGCCACCTAGCGGGGTGCCCTCTGCCCGGCCTCCCTGTCCCTGCTGCCACCTCAGTGCCACCACCTCAGTGCCACCACCTCAGTGCCACCTCAGTGCCACCACCATGGCACGGCTCCCAAGGGATGGGATTTGCTGGAGCAGGGACAGATCTGGGAATGCCGCTCCTCCCTCCCTGCCCGGAGCGAGCCCTCAGAGGGTTTTTTTGTTCTTTCCATCGCTCCTCACAAGTTGTTTTCTGTTCAAAAATCCCCCTTTTTTTTTTTTCCCCCCCCGAGTGGAGAGGGAGCAGCAAAGGTCAGGCTTGGCCGCGGGCGCCGGGGCCGGGCTGGGCGCGCAGACACCTTCGGATTCCGGGGAAATAAAAAGGAAGCACTGAGTGAAACTGGGGATGGTGAGACAGGAACTGCCCCGTCAAAGGGTCCCTGTGCTCGGGGAACAAAGGGCTCGTGCAGCAGGGAGGGATCCTGGGGATGAGGCTCAGGAAAAAGGGAATAACACGTCCAATAACACCCTTATAATAGTAATCTGTCCAAGGGCATAAAAAACGGGAATAATGCGTCCAAGGGCACAAAAAAAAAAAAAAGGAATAATCTGTCAAAAGGCACAAAAAATCAGAATAACCCATCGAGGGGCTAAAAAAATGGGAATAATCTGTTCAGGGCAAAAAAAAGTGGGAATAACTCTTCCAAGGGCTCAAAAAGGGGGAATAACTCTTCCAAGGGCTCAAAAAGGGGGAATAACCCATTCAGGAGCACAGAAAAAAGGGAATAACCTGTCCAAGGGCACCAAGAAAGAGAATAACCCATCCAAGGGAACAGAAAAAGGGAATAACCCATGCAAGGGAACAGAAAAAGGGAATAACCCATCCAAGGGCACAACAAAATGAGAAAAACCATCCAAAGGCTCAAAATAAAGGGAATAACCCATCCAAGGCCACAAAAAAAAGGGAATAACCCATCCCAGGGCCCAAGTGACAAGGCCACACCTTGTCCTGCCACCACTCCGACCCAAAACCACCGCACGAGCTGCAGGGCTGAGACAAAACCACCCCAAATCCCGGATCCGGGTGCCCCTGGGAAGTTTTTCCCGCCCCCAGCCCCTGTTTTGGGGCGGATAAACTCTTTTTCCTCAGAGATCAGCACAAACAAAGCCCGGCCCAGCTCAAGGAAGGCGCCATAAATGTTTCAGCAGCTCAGGAGAAATCTCTGATCCAGCTCCCTCTGAATCATTCATGGCCCTCCCTGCCTGTTCCGGGAAGACCCAATTATCCCCATTTTCTGTTAAACATTGAGATTCCCGGAGTTTTGGTGTTTTTTTGCTGTTGGGAAAGAAGGGAGGTGTTTGCAGCGTCTCCAAGGGAGGGTTTGGAGAGGGCAGAGCTGAGGCTTTGGAGGTCCCAGCCCCGCCTGGATCATCCAGGAGAAAATTCCAGCAGGAAATCCCAGCAGATCTCCCCCGGAGCCAGCTGGAACACCACACCACCAGAGCTGGGAATTGAGATTTTTCCAAAACGTTCATTTCCAAATGTTCATTTCCAAATGTTCATTTAATTCGGAATTAATGGGATGATTTTTTTTTTCCACCCCCCCCTTCCCTCTCCCTCCTTGCCATAATTGAAAAGGGGAAAATAAAAATTTATTATTAAACACAGCTTTGTGTCTGAGCCCTGACAACGAGGTGGGAAACATCCACCCGGCACATGGCTGCTAATTCCCAATAAATATGTTTCTTTCAATAAGCAGCTGGTTTTAATTGAGCAAACAAAGAGCTGCCTGCTAAAATTTGAATTAATTGAGGATTTCGAAGCCTTGTTGGGAAGCAGCAGCTGGGGCTCAGCCCCCACCCCTGGCCTGTGCAATGTCCCCATCCTGGAGCAGTGGGAATGTGGAGATGGGAATGATCCATGGCACCTAAATCCCAAATTTCTGGCTGCTTTATTTAGAAATAATATAAAATATTACATGATAATAAATATTTTATATGTATTATAAATGTTATATAAATATACAATTTATCATATAAATATAAATATTACATTTATATTATAATACAAAATATTATAAATATCAATATATAAAAATATTAATAATATTTTTATATTATATAAATATATTTATATAATATATTAAAATATATAATGTAAATATAATTTATATTATATAAATAAATTTATATTTATTATATTTATATATAAATATATAAAATATATATCTGTAAATATATATTTATATATATTATTATTTATTATCTTATATAATAATATAATATTTTATATATAATATAAAATATTATAAATATCAATACTAAATCAATAAGTAAATAAATTATTTATAAATAATAATTATTTTTCTATATGACATTATACATTTTATATATTTCTATAATAACTGTCTAATTAATAATAATTTTGCATTTTCAATCAATAGAACAATAAATAAATATAAGTATTAATCTTAATTAATTAATACAATAATTAATATTAATACATGAATGTAAGAATTACTTAAACTACTTATATCTATATATTATATTTTATCATTAATTAATATTAATTAATTACATTTAATTTTTTAAAATTTCTAAAGTTTAAAAAATTTTCCTTTAGTTTTTATTTCTTAAAAATTTTAAATCTTAATAATTTTGGTTTAAAATTAATTTTGGATTGAAAATAAATAATATTAATGCTATTAATATATATATATATAGCTATTATAATAAATACATTATGTATTTAATTAAATAAATTACTTTTTTTTCCTTTCTCTGCTTTGGATGCCTCTCAACATCTTTAACCAAAAGGAAATAAAAACCAAACCAGGCACAGAGGTTTTTTGCCCAAATCCGCCTTTTCCAGTCTCTGCCCCTTCATCATGGAAAAGCAAATTCCCAAATTCCCCCCAGAACTTCCCAAATTGTCCTCACTGGCAGGGGGCGGAGCCAGGGACACCCTCAGGTGACGTCCTCAGGTGATTCCTCAGGTGATTCCTGAGGTGACACCCACAGGTGATTCCTCAGGTGATTCATCAGGTGACACCCACAGGTGATTCCTCAGGTGACACCCTCAGGTGACATCCCCAGGTGACACCCACAGGTGACATCCCCAGGTGACATCCCCAGGTGATGCCCTCAGGTGATTCCTCAGGTGACACCCTCAGGTGACAACCTCAGATGATGCCCTCAAGTGACATCATCAGGTGACACCCACAGGTGACATCCCCAGGTGACATTCCCCAGGTGATGCCCTCAGATGATTCCTCAGGTGACGTCACTCACAGGTAACGTCCTCAGGTGATGCCCTCAGGTGATTCATCAGGTGACACCCTCAGATGACATCCCCAGGTGACATCCTCAGGTGATTCCTGAGGTGGCACCCTCGGGTGACACCCTCAAGTGATTCCTCAGATGATTCCTCAGGTGACATCACTCACAGGTAACGTCCTCAGGTGACGCCCTCAGGTGATTCATCAGGTGACACCCTCAGGTGACATCCACAGGTGACATCCTCAGGTGATGCCCTCAGGTGATTCCACGGTTACATCCTCAGGTGACACCCTCAGATGACACCCTCAGGTGATGCCCTCAGTTGACACCCACAGGTGACATCCCCAGGTGACATCCTCAGGTGATTCCTCAGGTGATTCATCAGGTGATTCCTCAGGTGACATCACTCACAGGTAACGTCCTCAGGTGACACCCTCGGGTGATTCATCAGGTGACACCCTCAGGTGACATCCCCAGGTGACATCCACAGGTGACACCCTGAGGTGACATCCACAGGTGATTCCTCCGGTGACACCCTCAGGTGACACCCTCAGGTGACATCCCCAGGTGACATTCCCAGGTGACATCCAGAGGTGACAACCTCAGGTGACAACCTCAGGTGACATCCACAGGTAACACCCTCAGGTGATGCCCTCAGGTGACACCCACAGGTGACATCCCCAGGTGACATCCTCAGGTGACATCCTCAGGTGATTCCTGAGGTGGCACCCTCGGGTGACACCCTCAAGTGATTCCTCAGATGATTCCTCAGGTTACATCACTCACAGGTAACGTCCTCAGGTGACGCCCTCAGGTGATTCATCAGGTGACACCCTCAGGTGACATCCACAGGTGACATCCCCAAGTGACACCCTCAGGTGATACCCTCAGGTGATATCATCAGGTGATGCCCTCAGGTGACATCCACAGGTGACACCCTCAGGTGATTCCACAGTGACATCCTCAGGTGACACCCCGGGTGATTCCTCAGGTGATGCTCTCAGGTGACACCCACAGGTGACATCCCCAGCTGACATCCCCAGGTGACATCCTCAGGTGATACTCTCAGGTGATTCCTCAGGTGACACCCACAGGTGACATCCACAGGTGACATCCACAGGTGACATCCTCAGGTGATGCCCTCAGGTGATTCCACGGTGACATCCACAGGTGACAACCTCAGGTGATTCCTCAGGTGACATCACTCACAGGTAACATCCTCAGGTGACACCCCTGGGTGATTCATCAGGTGACACCCACAGGTGACATCCCCGGGTGATTCCTCAGGTGGTGCCCTCAGGTGACGTCACTCACAGGTGATGTCACTCACAGGTGACGTCACTCGCAGGTGACGCCCTCAGGTGATGCCCTCAAGCTGCAGCGTCCCCAGGATGTGCCCAGGATGTCCCCCTGTCCCCCAGGATGTCCCCTCCTCCCCAGCCCCAAATTCCTCACCCAAACCCCAAATTCCCATCACAGCTTTGCCCTCAAATCCTGGAGAAAAAGGAGCCAAAAATGGGGTGAAAATGACAGCAAAAAATGACATCATTCCAGGGAAAAAAAAATTCATTTTTTACAGCCAGATTTGTCCTCTCCATGCTAGACAAATCCTGGGGAAAAGGTGGGAAAAATAACAGCATTCCAAGGGAAAAAACTCATTTTTTTACAGTTGGATTTATCCTGTCCATACCAGACAAATCCGGGGAAAAAGGTGAGGAAAATGACCACGTTCCAGAAAAAAAAAATTTCATTTTTTACAGCCAGATTCCTCCTGTCCGTGCCAGACAAAGCACCAGCTCCTCTCCCAGGTATTTCTTGGAAGCTGGAAATGCTCCCAGCTGCCAGATTGGGCTCTTTGGCCCCAAAAAAATTCCCTCATCCACAATTTGGAAAGGCAAAAATCTGGGAGAGGCCCCCAGGTTTTAATTTTAATTTTAATTTAATTTTAATTTTAATTTCCTCTCATTTTGCAGCTTAATGAACAGGTTGCACGAGAACATATTTTATTTATTTTCCTGGGGAAAATTGCATTTTCCTGACCTCTTTTTTTGGCAGAAACGCTCGTCGGGATAATTCCAACAAATTGGGGAGAAATTGGAAACATCTGCGGCGAAAAAAATCCCAACTCCGGGACAAAAGGACAGCAGAGCTGGGCAAGCCCAAAATGTGAATTTTCAGCAGTGGGAGATGCCCCAAATTGGGTTTTTTCTCCTCAAAATAAACACTGGATGAAGGTGGCCCCTAATGGGCTCATTTTGGATGGATTTAAGTGGATGGAAATCAGCTTTTCTTTCCATTTGGGTGCATTGACAGTCAAGGAGCCAGGGAATTATTTAGAATAGGAAAGGGAAAAAAAAAAAAACCCTAAAAAGGGTAAAAATGCATTTCTGTTAGAAATAACACACCGAGCCAAAACTGAATTTAATTCCTATTTAATGTGGGACAGCGTCCTTGGGGAAAATAATTCCAACACGCTCCAAATTAGGTGAATTTTTTTTCATAAAACTTGAGTTTTCCTCTTTTTGGTTTTTTTTTTTTCCCCATAAAACTTGAGTTGTAGGAATGGGATTTCCACCATTTTCCCATGAGAATCAGGATATTAAAGAAAAAAGTCTCAATTCTACATCAAAATGTGAAATACCTCGGTAAAAAATGCAGCTTTGATGGGGTTCCCATGGGATTTCCTGCAGTTCTGTTCTGGTTCCTGAAGGTCCTGTTTGGGCTCAGCTTTGAGGTCATGGCATTTTGGGGTTGGGCACAATATCCCAAATCCCAAATCCCAAATCCTGCATCCCAAATCCCAAATCCCTCATCCCGTATTTTGCATCCTGCACCCCAAATCCCACACACCACATCCCAGATCCCAAATCCTGCCCCCCAAATCACACATCCCAAATTCCACACCCCTTTTCCTGCATCCTGCCTCCCGCACCCCAAATCCCAAATCCCACATACCAAATCCTTCATCCCGCACACCAAATCCCAAATCCCTCACGCCAAATCCCGCATCCTCTTCCCACACCCCAAATCCCAAATTCATCACTCCAAATCCTTCACCCCAATTCCTTGATCCCAAATCTGTAATCCTGCATCCCACACCCCAAATCCTTCACCCCAAATCCCTGATCCCAAAACCCGCATCCCACACCCCAAATCCTGCATCTCGCATCCAAATCACTCATCCTGCACCCCAAATCCCAAATCCTAAATCACTGATCCTGAACCCCAAATCCCACATCCTAAATCCCAAATCCCTCAACCTGCATCCCGCGCCCCAAATCCCACATCTCACACCCCAAATCACTCGTCCTGCTCCCCAAATCTCAAATCCCTCGCCCCCAATCACTTGCCCCAAATCCTTCACCCCAAATCCCAAATCCTTCATCCCAAATCCCAAATCCCAGACCTCAAATCCCTCACCCCAAATCCCAAATCCCTCACCCCAAATCCCAAATCCCTCACCTCAAATCCTTCGTCCCAAATCCCAAATCCCGGACCTCAAATCCCTCACCCCAAATCTCAAATCCCTCACCCCAAATCCTTCACCCCAAATCCCAAATCCCTCACCCCAAATCCCTCACCCCAAATCCCTCACCCCAAATCCTTCACCCCAAATCCCAAATCCCTCACCCCAAATCCCTCACCCCAAATCCCTCACCCCAAATCCCTCACCCCGAATCCCAAATCCTGCATCTCGCATTCCAAATGACTGATCCTGCACCCCAAATCCCAAACCCCAGATCCCGCTCCTCCTGCCGCTCCCGCTCCCACAGCCGCGCTCATTAGCGGCTCCTCATTTCCATGAATCCCGGGAACGGGACTCAAACCAGCCCCGGCTCGCAGCGATCAAAACAAATCCGCGCCACATGAAAGCGGCGGGTTGAGGCAGAGGTGAGCAGCTCCAGGAGCGATTTCCACACTTTCATCCCTTTCCTTCCCCATCCTCTCCATCATTTCTCACCGAGCAGGGAAGCTCGGGCGGGGATTTGATGGCTCCGAGATCTGAGGGCTCGGCTGTCAGGGGATGCGCCGCGTTTAGCATCGGTAATCAACCCCAGCGCCGCCGCTTTTCCCATCGCAGAGTCCCCAGAATCCCTCCCAAAGCAAGCCCAAAATCCCTCCCAAAGCAAACTCAAAAATCCCTCCCAAAGCAAAGCTAAAATCCCTCCCAAAGCAAAGCCAAAATCTATCCCAAAGCAAACCCAAATCGGTCCCAAAGCAAACCCAAAATTCCTCCAAAAGCAATCCCAAAGGCATCCCCAAACCATCCCAAAATCCATCCCAAACCCAAATGCAAAATTCTTCCCAAATCCATCCTAAAGCAACCCCAAAATCCATCCCAAAGAACTCCCAAAATCCTTCCCAAAACAATCCCAAAATGGGTCCCAAAGCAAACCCAAAATCCATCCCAAAACCAAACGCAAAATCCCTCCCAAAACAATCCCAAAATGGGTCCCAAGGCAAACACAAAATCCCTCCCAAAGCAACCCCAAAATCCTCCCAAAGCAACTCCAAAATCCATCCCAATGCAAACCCAAAATTTCTTCCAACACAACCCCAAAATCCCTCCCAAAGCAACCCCAAAACTGGCCCCAAAGCAAACCCAAAATCCCTCCCAAAGCAAACCCAAAATCCATCCCAAAACAATCCCAAAATCCTTCCCAAAACCATGGTGACCCTCACTGGGACCCCGGTGATGCCGTTCTGATTTTTGCCTTCTTCCTTTTCTCTTTTCTTGGATATTTGCAATTCTTTGACCCATTCTATTAACAATTTGTTTCCCCAGGCATTTTCCACACCTGAGTTTTCCACACAACAAATTCCAGACCTCCAAAATAAGGACTTGACCTGGGAGAAGACTTCATCATTCTTGTCCTTCTAATTTTTTTGGTCAATTATGCTGATTTAATAAATAAATAAAAATTGTATCGAGCCCGTGTGAGTGGAATTTATCTTTCCATGACTGCCCCTGAAGGCCTTCAAACAAAGATCCGCATTTTATATTCCCTCTGTACTAAAATTACCTCAATTTTCATTTCCAGGGTGAGAAAAAGGTTGGGCTGGAGTTTGGGATTTGCCAGATCCCGGGAAAAGCCGAGGTGAGATGCTGACCCAGCAGGGATTGGCCTCTTTTGGGTGGGAATTCTGTGCTGGGAAAAGCCAAATATTCCCTGTAATTTTTATTTTCCCAGCGGTCAAACCTTTCTCCACTGGTTCAAATCCAAGGAAGAGATTTTTAAACATTTCTAACAATTAAAAAAAATTCCATTTTCCCCTCTGCTGCTTGGATTGTTTCCTTGGACACACCGAGCTACACCCACGGAAGCTTTTCCCTTCAGGAGTTCTGTTGGGACAGGAAAGCAGCTTAAGGGAAAGAAGGAACAGCGGGAATATTTCATTCCAGAATTCCAGACTGCTTTGGGTGGGAAGGGACCTTAAAATCCCCTCATTCCACCCCTGCCGTGGGCAGCCAAACCTTCTGCATCCCAGGGACACTTCCAGGGACGGGGCAGCCACAGCTCCCCTGGGAATTCCATCCCAGCCAGGGAATTCCATCCCAGCCAGGAATTCCATCCCAGCCAGGAATTCCACCCCAATATCCCAGTGAAATCTCCCATATTCCAGCTCAAACCCATTAAAGCTGGAATTTTAAAATCAAATCCTTCCCCCATCCCAGGGACACTTCCAGGGACGGGGCAGCCACAGCTCCCCTGGGAATTCCATCCCAGCCAGGAATTCCACCCCAATATCCCGATGAAATCTCCCATATTCCAGCTCAAACCCATCAAAGCTGGAATTTTAAACTCAAATCCTTCCCGGCTCGCGCCTCCGCGATCCCAAAACGCCTCTTGGAGTTTTACGGAGCTGGAATCCCGTTTATCACTGGAATTTCTGTGGAGGCTTTGATGAGGACACCTGACAGACGGGGGGGCCTTTCCTTAATTTCCTTAATTGTGCTTAATTAGCCGTGGCTTCATTGTGCCCTGTGCAGCGAGAGCTCGTTAGGGTGGCACTAAAACAGACGGGGAGCGAAGGAAGGGACACGTGGAGAGGCTCCGGGAGCCGAGATTGGCACCTGGGCGCTCGTTCCCGCTCGGAAAACGCCGGGAATGATGGATGGAGGCACTTAGGAGCACCCTGACAGCAATCAAGGGGGTGATCCATCCTGGCGCTGGCGGAATTCCAGCGGCTCGGCCTCGCACTGCGCCGTGGGAAAGGCTCGGAGGGACCTGGGAAATGAGGTGGGAATTGGGAGCCCGGATTCTGCTCCTGGTAGAGCCATTCCGTGGGTTGGAAGCTCTGGATTCTGCTCCTGGTAGAGCCGTTCCATGGGATGGAAGCTCTGGATTCTGCTCCTGGTAGAGCCATTCCATGGGATGGAAGCTCCGGATTCTGCTCCTGGTAAAGCCATTCCATGGGATGGAAGCTCTGGATTTGGCTCCTGGTAAAACCATTCCGTGGGATGGAAGCTCTGGATTCTGCTTCCATTGGAGCCTTTCCATGAGATGGAAGCTCTGGATTCTGCTCCTGGTAAAGCCATTCCATGGGATGGAAGCTCTGGATTCTGCTCCTGGTAAAGCCATTCCATGGGATGGAAGTTCTGGATTCTGCTCCTGGTAAAGCCATTCCATGGGATGGAAGCTCTGGATTCTGCTCCTGGTAGAGCCATTCCATGGGATGGAAGTTCTGGATTCTGCTCCTGGTAAAGCCATTCCGTGGGATGGAAATTCTGGGAAGCAGAATGGATTCTGCTCCCACTGGAGTCATTCCGTGGGATGGAAGTTCTGGGAAGCAAGCGTGAATTCTGCTCCTGCTAGAGATGCTCCATGGGATGGAAGTTCTGGATTCTTCTCCCATTGGTGCCCTTCTGGGGGATGGAAATTCTGGATTCTGCTCCTGGTAAAGCCGTTCCATGGGATTGAAGCTCTGGATTCTGCTTTCATTGGAGCCATTTTATGGATGGAAGTTCTGGGAAGCAGCATGGATTTCGCTCCTGGTAAAGCCATTCCATGGAAAGGAAGTTCTGGATTCTGCTCCCATTGGTGCCTTTCCATGAGATGGAAGCTCTGGATTCTGCTCCTGGTAAGGCCATTCCATGGGTTGGAAGTCCTGGATTCTGCTCCTGGTAAAGCCATTCCATGGGAAGGAAGTTCCGGGAAGCAGCAGCGCCTCAGCACAACCAGGAGCTGCTCAGGGTGGGGAACCAACGTTGCCGTGAGCTCAGGAAAACTCTGACTCCCAGGGGAAAACACCAGGGGAAAACACCGGATCCCAGCCTCTGGAAAAGCTCAGGAAAGGCTCAGAGGGAGGTCACGGGGACTGGCAGGGGATCCAGCGGGGGAAAGCGCAACTCAGCACCTCCATTTGGGGCTGGACCTGCTGATTTCTCCCAGGACGAGAGGGAGCAGCCTCAGCTGTGCCAGCTGGGACATCCGCAGGGATTTCTCCATGGAAAAGGCTGTTAAGCACTGCCCAGGGGCGTTTGGAGTCCCCATCCCTGGAGGTGTCCCAGGGACACCTGCAGCACTCAGAGCTCAGGGCTTGGGACAAGGTCGGACCCGGTGACCTTGGGGAGTTTTCCAACCTCAGCGATTCCACGATTCCCTCCCGTGATTCCGCAGTTCCCTCCCGTGATTCCGCAATCCCGCTCTCCTGGAGCTGTGCAGGGCCAGGAGCGGAACCAGATGAGCGTCAGAGCCCCAGTTCAGCCACGGCCACCCCGGCAGGGACATTTCCAACGTCCCCTCCTTGGCTCCGGAGCTCAGCTCAGCCGTTCCCTCCCCGCCTCCCATCTGCCACCAAACCCCACCTGCTCCTCTCCTCCGGCTCTCAGGTACAAAGCAGCACAAGCACTTTGTAATTTAGTTGAAAGAAAAGAGGTATTTTCTTTTTAATCCCCTAAACGCCACCTTTATTTTTCCTGCAAAGCGCCGAATCTCGCGGATTTTTTTTTTAGTTTTTTTTTAGGTTTTATTTTTTTTTTTTTTTAACTTTAGAGGAGAAATTAATGCACGGAACGGAACAGCAGAGAGAACAAAGAGGAGAGGGTTTGTTTGTCCCCAGCAAAGGCTGCAGATGACAGCCACACGCCCGGCCACCGCAGGTACGGCTCCAGATTTGCACGGCTTTGTCTCCTGCCTTTGATGCCTCAAATCAAAATGCGCCGGAGGACGGTAATTAAAAAAAAAAAAAAAAAAAAAAAAAAAAAACATTAAAAAACCCCCAAATCCTGAGAACCACTTGGCTTTTTGCATTTGGATCCCTCCTGCCTCAAGGTTTAACCCTGTGAGGGATCTCTCTGTGATCTCTCTGCGGCTGCTCTGTCCCTGGAATGTCCAAGGCCAGGCTGGAGCAGCCTGAGGTGTCCTTGGGGGTGGCTTTGAGGTCCCTCCCAACCCAAACCATTCCAGGATTCCGTGATCAAGGGAACAGGGCACGGACTGAGCCCATTTCCAGCAGAATTCCCACTCTCCGGGTCACCCCATGGCCATGGGGGCGTGATCCCTCCCAGCATCACCTCTGCTCCTCTCCTCCTCCCAGAAACCATCTGGGACCCAGATAGGGATGCAGAGAGCCCCTGTTTGGGGCAATTCCCTGCAGGAATCGCACCAGGAGACCAAAGCACGCAGATTTTGGGGGTCTGGTGGTGCTTCAGGAGGGATGGAGGTGCAGGAGCAGGTCCAGCTCACAGGGAGAGGACCCCAAAGGGCTCCTTAAAGCCCCTCTGACTTGTGGGAACATTGGCATCTATTCGCAGCCCCAATTCCAGCTCAGAGCAAACTGCTCCAGACCTGATCCCAATTCCTGCCACCCCTGATCCCAATTCCAGCTCAGAGCAAACTGCTCCAGCCTTGATCCCAATTCCTGCTCAGGGCCAAGTGCTCCAGACCTGATCCCAATTCCTGCCACCCCTGATCCCAATTCCTGCTCATATCAAATTATTCCAGGCCTGATCCCAATTCCTGCTCAGGGCAAACTACTCCAGCCCTGATCCCAATTCCTGCAACCCCGATCCCAATTCCTGCTCAGGGCCAAGTGCTCCAGCCCTGATCCCAATTCCTGCCACCCCTGATCCCAATTCCTGCTCAGGGCCAAGTGCTCCAGCCCTGATCCCAATTCCTGCCACCCCTGATCCCAATTCCTGCTCAGGGCCAAGTGCTCCAGCCTTGATCCCAATCCCTGCTCATATCAAATGATTCCAGCCCTGATCCCAATTCCTGCAACCCCTGATCCCAATTCCTGCTCATATCAAATTATTCCAGCCCTGATCCCAATTCCTGCTCAGAACAAACTTCTCCAGCCCTGAGCCCAATTCCTGCTCATATCAAATGATTCCACCCCAATCCCGATTCCTGCTCAGGGCCAAGCGCTCCCCGCCTGCTCACGGGCACTAATTGGGATCTCAGCTAACGAGGACCATTCCACGCAGGAACCCCCAGGCCCCCGAACTCGGAGCGGAGCAGGAATCTCTCCCTGCTCTCCCCTCGCCGATCCCCTCTCGGGTCCGGGGGCTCCGGCCGAGCTCGGGGGACTTGGCAGCATCCCCTGGTGCCTCCTGGAGCTCAGATCCAGCCTCTTCCCTAATTATCCCCCGCGGGAATGCGCTGGAGTAAACACAGCTCCGCTCGGTAATTTATGCCGGCTGCTGCCTTTGTGTTTCAGAACAAGCTGGGCCCTTTCTTGGATGGTTTTTTTTTGGTTTTTGGTTTTTCTTTTCAATTTAATTGCTTGATGAAAAGCCCCATCAGTGCTGTCAGCACGAATAACGTCCCCAAATACGGGATGCCCACCTGGCACCAAATGGCACAGCGGGAATCAGAGCCCACAAAGGGGCACGGGGAGGGAGGGAAGGAGGGAGGTGACCCCAAAGCCACTCCCAGGGCTGGGCTGGTGGCAGCGATGCCATCCCTGCCCTTGGCAGCAATTGCCAGAGACTCCCTCGGGGTCTGTTTGAGCCCAGCCACGGGACAGGGTGTCCTGCCAGGATGACAAATGTCATGAATGTCACACAAATGTCACAGCAGCCTCCCAGCCCCTCCCCAGCTCCCCAAAACCAAACCCCAGCCCTGGGCTGAGCTCTGTGTGCTGGGAACAGATCCCAGCCCGAGCCTCACTTCCCAGCCAGGCTCATGGCAAAAATAAAGGCAGAAAAAAGATGTGAGGAAAAGCAGAATCTCTTCATCAAATCTCTTAATAAACCCCAGGAAGGATTCTGGGTTTGTTTCCCTTTTGTGCCGCACCAGCAGCAGATGAGGATTCATTTATTCTCTGGCTCTGTGCTGGGATTATTCCCGAGGTTTTTGGCTGCCTTGCCACAGGTGATTTTTGGAGCAGGTGCACCCATAATTGATTTGTCATTATTAGGGAGATGATTTTCCTAAGCTCGGTGTCAGGCCCTGATTCCAGCCTGGGATTAGTGCAGCCTGATCAGATTAGCAGGGACTCTGCCAGGCCAGGAGCTGGAGCCTTGGAGCAAAAGGGTTTTGTGTAAAAAATTATCTTTAAAATTATCTTGAAAATCATCCTGGAGTGTGGGACGGTTCCCCTGGGTGAATCCTGGCAGGATTCCTCCTTGAACTGAGCACCCAACGCTCCAAACCCCAAAGGAGCGACCCCAAACTGGGTTTTGGGGAGTTTTGCTGGATTCTCATCATTCTGCAGCTCACTCACAGAGCTGTGCAGTGCCTGCAGCCCCCTCCCATTCACCACAGCCCCCAGGCAGCTCCAGCCCAGCCCCATTTCCACCCCTCAGCCTCTTCCAAACCCCTGGGAGGGCCAGGAGGGGCAGGAGGGGCTGCTCGGGGGAGGCAGCAGGGGGAGAGGGGGATGCTCAGCAGAAACAGCCTCCTCCTCCTCCTCCTCCTCTTCCTCCTTCTTCTCATTCTCCCCCTCCTTCTCCTCCTCTCCCTCCTTCTCTCTCTCCCTATCCCTCTCCTTCTCCCTCTCCTTCACCTCCTCCTCTTCCTCTTTCCTCTTCTCCTCCTCCTTCCCTTTCTCTCCTTTCTTTTCCTCCTCTCCCTCCTCCTTCTCTCTCTCCCTATCCCTCTCCTCCTCCTCTTCCTCCTTCCTCTTCTCCTCCTCCTTCCCTTTCTCCCCCTCCTTTTTCTCTTCTCCCTCTTCCTTCTCTCTCTCTTTATCCCTCTCCTTCTCCTTACCCTCCTCCTCTTCCTCCTCTCTCTCCCTTTACTTCTCCTTCCCTTTCTTCCCCTCTTCCTCTTCCTTCTCTCTCTCCCTCTCCTCCTTCCCCTCCTCCTCTTGCTCCTTCTCCTCCTCCTCTTCCTCTCCTTCTCTTTCTCCTCCTCCTCCTCACCTGCGCCTCCCCCGCCACCCGCGGCGGTCCCGGTGCCGCCGGGCTCTGACAGAGACGTTGTTTAGCAGCTTGTCAGAGCTGTAAATTGGCCGAGCAGCGGAGCCGTTTGCATTCTCCACGGGGCTTGAACTGAGAATTAAACAGTGGCAGCAACTGCTGCTGCTGCCTGATGGAGCAAATCAATTCTCCCTCCTCCTCCTCCTCCTCCTCCTCCTCCTCCTCCTTCTCCTCCTCCTCCTCCTCCTCCTCCTGCTCGCGGCCCGGATTCGGGAGGGCAGGATTTGCCAGGCACTCCTTGAGGGCCGGCGCAAAAAGGCAGAGAGAGATCACGGCAATTAACCTGAGAGGCCCCTGGAGAGCGAGAGAGGAGGAGATCGGGGGGGAGAGCCCAGGATCCGGGCGCTCCATCTGTCCCCGCGCTGCTTTCATTGATCCGCGAGTCAATCGCAGCAGCGGCGGCTCCTCCTGGGCTCAAAGCAAACACGGGCAGGGCAGGGGGTCCAGCACGGCTGGGGGTGACACGGGGACACCTGGATCGCCATCCCTGGATCCCCATCCCTGGATCCCCATCCCTGGTTCCCCACTCTTGGATCCCCATCCCTGGATCCCCATCCTTAGATCCCCACCCTTGGATCCCCACCCTTGGATCCCCACCCCTGGATCCCCATCCCTGGATCACCACCCCCTGGATCCCTACCCCTGGATCGCCATCCTTGAATCGCCACCCTTGGATCCCCACCTCTGGATCCCCAGCCCTGGATCCCCATCCTTGAATTGCCATCCCTGGATCCCCATCCTTGGATCCCCACCCTTGGATCCCCATCCCTGGATCCCCATCCCTGCATCCCCATCCCTGGATCCCCACCCTTGGATCCCCATCCTTGGATCCCCACCCTTGGATCCCCCCCCTTGGATCCCCATCCCTCGATCCCACATCCCTGATATTCCCATGTCCTGGGAGCACTGGGATATCTCCCCTCATTCTGAGGCTGGGAGGAGTTGATGGATCAGATCCCAGGGGATTGGGAGCACTGGGATATCTTCATTCTTGGGCTGGGAGCAGAGCCTGCATCAGATCCTGGGATATTGGGAGCACGGGGATATCTCCCCTCATTCCCGAGGCTGGGAGCAGAGCCTGCATCAGATCTTGGGCTATTGGGAGCACTGGGATATCTGCCCTCGATCCCAGACTGGCAGGAGAGAAAGAATCAGATCCCAAGGGATTGGAGTACTGGGATATCTCCCCTCATTCCTCCTCATTCCTGGGGCTGGGAGGAGAGGCTGGATCAGATCCTGGGCTATTGGGAGCACTGGGATCTCTCGCCTCATTCCAAGGCTGGGAGCAGATTCTGAGGGATTGAGAGCACTGGGATATCTCCACTCATTCACAGGATGGGAGCAGAGCCTGGATCAGATCCTGGGATATTGGGAGCACTGGGATATCTCCATTCCTGGGCTGGAAACAGAGCCTGGATCAGATCCCAAGGGACTGGGAGCACTGGGATATCTCCCCTCATTCCCGGGCTGCCAGTAGAGGCCGGATCCCATCCCAGGTGATTGGGAGCCCTGGGATATCTGCCCTCATTCCTGGCTGGCAGGAGAGGCCGGATCCATCCCAGGCCATTGTGCGGCGATGAAAGGAGCAATCAGCGGCTGAAAGGAGCAATCACCGCCTGCCGCCTCCTCTGCGCCATCCCCGTGGGGTCTCGGCCTCCCGGAGCAGCTCCGCGGGGTTTGCTCTGCCCAGATCCCGCTCGGATCCCTCTCCCTCTGTCCTTTACCCTCCAGTTACCGTCTCCATCCCAGCAGAGATTCCCAGGGCGAGGAACCCGAGTGAGAATCGTTCCTTTTGTTGTCGCTACAACGTTCGGCACCGATCTTCTCTGTCCTTCGGGTGTTCTGGGGATTGATTTTGCATCAGCTGCCTCTGCCTGGGCTCTGGGGCCCGATAAAATCACGCAGACACCTCGGAGATGCCGCCGGCCAGGGGCTGTGCACAAATCACAAACAGGACAGGACTGCTGGGAACGTGCCTTGAGCTGTTTGATTTTCCAGCATCAGCCTCATTCCATGGTGATGACAATGGGGAGATGCCACCAGCTCACATCCCAGGCAGCAGACACAGAACTCAATGTTACAACTCACTTTATGAGTGTTTTGACCAATCCCACAAAGCAAAAGCACATTGACAGTAGTTCCATCCAACCACTGTAAGCACAGGTACCTTTGGTTAAACAATGCTTGCTTATTTCAAATACAATCCCTGCTTGTGAGCCTTCAAACACAATGCTCAGAGCTCCATTATTAAGCTTAGAACTTCCTAATATCTCTCTAGATAAACTTTTCTGTAGCTTAGGGAGTTATTCTGGACAAGTGTTAATACACAGACCATTGTTCTATTTGTCCTCGCTTTTCTCCAGTTTAAATAATTTTTCTGCTGACCAATCTCATGGCTGCTGCTCAGCTCCAATCACAGTTCTGCTGTCTCTGAGGCCTTTTGCAGTTTTCCCAAAACCCTCTGATTTTGCGGATTCCCACAGGAGAGCTCTGGAGCGGTGGCTCTGGCACCAGGGGAGCCCTTTAGGGCCAGGAGCAGTGACAGCGGCCCTAAAAGCCGAGCCCCAGGCAGATAAAAGTTCTAACAAGGCTTGGAGAGATGGAAATGTCTCTCTCAAAGGGATGCTTGGCTGAGCCAGGGAGCTGGGGAGGAAAGGGAAGGGCTGGAGAAGCACTCAGCCCCTCTGGTTCCGGGATTTTCTCCCTCTTGGAGTGGGGAGATTGATTCCCCAAATGTATGGGGTGGTTATGGAACGATGGCTCAATGGAGGTTGGGGTTGGGTGTGAAAATCTGTGTAATTCCATTCCTGAGGCTCTGCAGGGATCCCCAGCCACAGATCTCGACTAAAACACACCCCAGAGAAACCCCACAGATCTCAAACCCCACAGAACCCAAACCCCGTAGATCCCAAACCCCACAGATCCCAAATCCCACAGATCCCAAACCCCATAGATCCCGAACCCTATTGATCCCAAAATCTACAGATCCCGAACCCCACAGATCCCGAACCCCACAGATCCCAAACCCCACAGATTCCAAAATCTACAGATCCCAAACCCCACAGATCCCAAACCCCACAGATTCCAAAATCTACAGATCCCGAACCCCACAGATCCCAAACCCCACAGATCCCGAACCTCACAGCCCCCACCCCAAGCTGCAGCCTGAGCTTGTCCCAGACCCGAGCCGGGATTCCCTGCACAGATCCAAGCCCAGCTCCCAAATCCCCATCCTGGAGCAGGAGGTCCCCAAATCCCCATCCTGGAGCAGGATGTTCCCAAATCCCCATCCTGGAGCAGCAGGAACCTCCCAAATCCCCATCCTGGACCAGGATGGTCCCAAATCCCCCTCCCTGTTCCCCGGGCCGGGGGAATGCGGGGTGCGGGTTTGGGGTGGGGCTCCAGGAGGGGTTTTGGCCTCCTGAGCTGATCCCAGGGGCAGAATTCCAGCCCGGAGCGATTCCAGGGCCACAGGAGCTCCCGAATCCCTTCTCGGGGTTTCTGCCCGCGTCCTTCCCCGTGCGCGACTGACTCCTGCCACCTAGCGCTGCTGCCGGCCCCAAACCCGCAATTCCCTCAGATCCATTCCCGAAATTCCAGCAATTCCCTCAATTCCCGCAATTCCCTCAATTCCCGCAATCCCAAATTCAGTGGGGTGACCCCAAACCCACCTGGTTGACCCCAAACCCAGCTGGGTGACCCCAAACCCACCTGATTCACCCCAAACCCACCTGGGTGACCCCCACTGCCACCCCCACCCTCGGGATGCTCCCCCCCATCCCAACCCATCCCTTTCCAGGCGCTTTTCCAGGAAAAGTGGGACCATCAGGTAAATTTGTTTTTGACTGCACCACATTTAGGGCACGGGTTTGTCACGAACGGGGTTTGTGATGGTTCGTGGGTTTGATCTCAGGGTGCAAAAGCCGACACGGCACAGGGGGTTTGCAGTGATAATGAAAACAAATGCACCTTTATTGAGTGACCACAGCAAAATGAGACAGAGGGATTGAGGGAGAGAGAAAATAGAGAGAAAAGAGAGAAAGAGAAAGAGGGGGGTATAGCTACCAAACATGGAGATGAAGTCCTTTGGTCCAGTCCAGTTGAGGATCCGCCTGTTACACTGGGGAGATCTCGGAGGCGCAGCTCATCTGGACCCCAGTTGTACTCTTTATACTCTTTTTCACTGGGGGAAGGGAGAATAAATTTCACAACCCAAACAAAGGTCTTCAGGGAGGAAGAATAGAAAGGGGGGTACACAGAGTCCAAGCCAGGCAGCAGGCGAGAGGACACAGCCTCAAGCTGTGCCAAGGGAGATACAGGCCAGAATTAAGGAGGAAGTTTTTCACAGAAAGAGTGGTCAAATACTGGAATCATCTACCCAGGGAGCTGGTGGAGTCACCATCCCTTGACATGTTTAAAAAAAGTCTGGATGTGGCACTTGGTGCCATGATCTGGCTGAGGTGTTAGAACATGGGTTGGACTCGATGATCTTGAAGGGCTCTTCCAACCTAGAAATTCTGTGATTCTGTGATTCTGAGAACCGTTGTTTTCTTGGTCACAACCTGCAGGCAAACATCTCGCTCTGGTCAGCTTTGGTCCCCCACACACCTGCCCCGGGCTGGGGGTTTCAGTCTCAGTCCTTGGGAGGAGCAGAGGGGCCTTTTCACACGGGGGTTCCATGTCTCAGTCCTTGGGAGGAGCAGAGGGGCCTTTTCACACGGGGGTTTTGTGTCTCAGTCCTTGATGGAGGAGCAGAGGGGCCTTTTCACACGGGGGTTCCAGTCCCTGTCCTTGGGAGGAGCAGAGGGGCCTTTTCACACGGGGGTTTTGTGTCTCAGTCCTTGGGAGGAGCAGAGGGGCCTTTTCACACGGGGGTTTTGTGTCTCAGTCCTTGGGAGGAGCAGAGGGGCCTTTTCACATGGGGGTTTTGTGTCTCAGTCCTTGGGAGGAGCAGAGGGGCCTTTTCACATGGGGGTTTCGTGTCTCAGTCCTTGATAGAGGAGCAGAGGGGCCTTTTCACACGGGGGTTCCAGTCTCAGTCCTTGCTGGAGAGGCTCCTCACATCTCAGTCTGTCTGTCACGGTGCTTGTAGAACAGGTGAGGGTCTGCTGTGGGGGGACCACCTGAACTCAGGAGAATCCAGCCAGGCCGAGAGCTGGGACAGCTCCCAGGGCTGTTGCTGCACACAGGGCACGGTGCCCCCTTCTTCTTCTCCTCATTGGGCCCAGTGCAGCACACAGCAAACAGCACCTGTGGAAACAATGGCTTGGCAACGCCCTCAGGTCTCAGGGCCTTGTTGGTGTGTGAGTTTCTCCTTCAGAGCCAGAGATTCCAGGCAGGGGGGGTCTCCTCTTCAGTGGCCCCCCAATGACGATCGTGAGGCAGATGAGGGAAAATTCGGGCAGAATCTCACAGGGGTTTTTTCGGACTTTGATGGCAACGGGAATAATGAAAATGCACTTTGTGCTGCAGGATTGATGGGTTTATAAAGCAGCTTTGGTGCCCCCCTGGGAGCGCGGGGATTAGAGGGGCATTAAACACCTCCAGCGAAAATTCTGCTCAGGTGAAAAGGGGGGAATTCAAGGGCGAGGAGTGAAAATTGGAGTTTAATTTATTATCAAAGGAGTAAAAGCCTCGTAAAAAAAATTTAAAAATAAAAAAAAATGAAAACAACTTCTTGCCAGGCAGGAGGAATCCATAATCCCAGTGCTTGTGGATTCTCCTGGAGAGAGCAGGCACGAAGGAACAGCGGGATCAAAACGTGAGGGGAGGGCGGAAAATCTGGGGGAAAACTCGAGAGCACCGAGCCCTCCTCCCTCCCGGCAGAGCCGACCCTGCCCCGGAGCCGGGCAGAATTCCAGGGGGAAATTCCCAGAGTTCCAGCACCAGGACACGGCTCTGTGCTGTGCCAGGAGGGGCAGCGGTGACAAATGGCCCTGAATGTCACCAGCTGTCACCAGGTGTGCTCAGGTGTGTTCCCAGGTGTGTCCTCAAGTGCGTCCCCAGATGTGTCCCTTGGTATGTCCCCTGGTGTGCTCAGGTGTCCCCAGATGTGTCCCCAGCTGTCCCCCGGTGTCCCCAGGTGTCCCCTGGTGTGTCCCCCAAATGTGTCCCCAGGTGTGTCTTCAGGTGTGTCACCAGGTGCCCCCAGCTGTCCCCAGGTGTGTCCCAAGGTGTCCCCAGGTATGGCCCCTGGTGTGTTCAGCTGTCCCCAGGTGTGTCCCCCAAGTGCGTCCTCAGGTGTCCTCAGGTGTCACCAGGAGTGTCCCCTGGTGTGCTCAGGTGTGCCCAGATGTGCCCCCAGCTGTCCCCCGGTGTCCCCCGGTGTCCCCCGGTGTCCCCAGGTGTGTCCCCCAAGTGTGCCCAGATGTGTCCCCTGGTATGGTCAGGTGTCCCCAGCTGTCCCCAGGTGCATCCCCATGTGTGTCCTGTGACATGCCCAGGTGTGCCCAGGTGTCCCCAGGTGTGTCCCCAGGTGTCTCCCCAGGTGTGCCCAGGTGTCACCCCAGCCACGCTTCATTTCCCTCTGGCTCCCTGTCTGGCCCCGGGGTCACTCTGCTGTTACAAACCATCCCAGTTTTGGGCTGAAAACATCAGGGTGAGGCCAAACCTGTGAGGGAGTTTTTATTCCTGTAAGGAATCGCTTCCCGTGGGAGCTGAGCCACGAATCCCATAAAGCAAATCCCATAAATCCCCACGGAGCCTCTGCTCGGGGCTGAAATCCCACCCCAATCCCGAGGAGTTATTTGGGATTTTTGGAGCAGCCAGAGCCGAATCCCCAGCGCTCCCACCTGAGCCCAGGTGTTCAATTCAGCTTTTCCACAGATTTCAGCAAAAGGAGAAATTCACGGGGTGTTTTTTCCCACCCATCCTGACTCCTGCTGGCGCCACAGCCTGGGATTCCTCCCTCATTCCCCCTGCAGCATTTTGATGCCGTTTTCCCCCCTCTCCTTTGGCGAGGAGCCTTTGGAGAAGTTTTCCCAGGACAAACCCGTGCCTGGTTTGCAAACCCCTGGCCCGAGCCCCAGTGAATCCTCCAAGGGCACTGATGGCACACGGGAAGCCTCTGGAACAGCTTGAGGTACCCAAGGAGAAGCCAACAAACACCCCCGGGGATGGGCAGAGCTGTTAAACATCCCATAAATCTCCCAGCAGGAAATTCCCGGCTACTCCTGAATCCAGTTTGGCTTGGGAATCCCCTCCAGGCTGGGATTCCTCTTCCTTTTCCTTTTCCTCTTCCCCTTCCTTTTCCTCTTCCCCTTTCCTTTCCTTTCCTTTCCTTTCCTTTCCTTTCCTTTCCTTTCCTTTCCTTTCCTTTCCTTTCCTTTCCTTTCCTTTCCTTTCCTTTCCTTTCCTTTCCTTTCCTTTCCAAGACGAATCCCTCCAGGATGAATCCCTCCAGAATTAATCCCTCCAGAGTGAATCCCCTGGATGAATCCCTCCCAGATGAAAACTGGGCAGGATGAATTCCTCCAGGATGAATGCCTGGATAAACCCCTGGCAGGATGAATCCCTCCTGGATGAATCCCAGGTAGGATGAATTCCTCCAGCCTGAATCCCTCCAGGGTGAATCCCTCCAAGATGAATCCCTGGATGAGTCCCTGGCAGGATCAATCTGCATCAGGATGAGGCCCTGGCAGGATGAATCCCTCCAGGATGAAACCCAGGCAGGATCAATCCCTCTGGGATGAATCCCTGGATGAGGCCCTGGCAGGATGAATCCCTCCAGGATGAAACCCAGGCAGGATCAATCCCTCTGGGATGAATCCCTGGATGAGGCCCTGGCAGGATGAATCCCTCCAGGATGAATCCCTGGGTGAATCCCGGGCAGGATGAATCCAGCAATTCCCAGCTCTGGATTTCCACGGGCAGGGGAACAAGCCCCGGGAGCAGACAGTAACTATGGCAATGCCTCAATCACAGCCCGCTAATTACAGCCCGCTAATTACAGCCTGCTAATTACAGCCCAGTAATCACAGCCCGGTAATCACAGCCCGGTAATCACAGCCCAGCCTGCCCGGGCCCTGCCTGGCATCAAAGCAGCCCTGATCCAGCCAGGAATATGGCTGGGAATTCTCTGGGAATGTGGCTGGGAATTCTCCAGGAATTCTCTGGGAATCTGGCTGGAAATTCTCCAGGAATTTGCTGGGAATTCTCCGGGAATTCTCCAGGAATGTGGCTGGGATTTCTCCAGGAATGTGGCTGGGAATTCTCCAGGCTCCTGTTCCCGGTTTGCCCGGTGCCCATCCATGGTAGCCATGGTGAGCCCTGACCTGGGGAATTTCAGGGGTTTTACCTGGGGGAGTTCAGAATTCCCCCCCACCCATGCCCAGGTGGGGTTTGGGGGCTGCTTTGGGATCTTCCCAGGAAGGGGGGAAGCCACAAAAGTCCCAAATTTGGGCCGCGGCCACCAAACCCCTCCAGGGTCACTCCCAAAAAAGGGTGAGGGGTGACAGAGGCACAAAATCCCCATGGAAGGAGCAGAGGGGTCCCGGGCAGGAGCAGGACACAGTCTGGGGACCCTGAGGCTGGGAAGGGACAGCAGGGGACACTGCTGAGGTCACTGCTCCAAAACTGCCCTGGAAAGGGATTGGGGGTCCTGGAAAGGGATTGGGGGGTCCTGGAAAGGGATTGGGGGATTCTGGGATCAAGGGGATCCTGGAAAGGGATCAGGGAGATCCTGGAATTCGGGAGAGGACAGGGCTGGAATCCAGGAGAGGATGAGGTTGGAATTTGGGAGAGGATGGGGCAGGAATTTGGGAGGATGGGGCTGGAATTCGGGAGGGGATGGGGCTGGAATTTGGGAGAGGATGGGGCTGGAATTGAGGACAGGATGGGGCTGGAATTGAGGACAGGATGGGGCTGGAATTTGGGAGGATGGGGCTGGAATTCGGGAGAGGATGGGGCTGGAATTGAGGAGAGGATGGGGCTGGAATTGGGGAGAGGATGGGGCTGAAATTCAGGAGAGGATGAGGTTGGAATTTGGGAGAGGATGGGGCTGGAATTGAGGAGAGGATGGGGCTGGAATTGAGGACGGTTCCAAACGGCACCAGCAGCCTCTGGCGGGCGAGGCGGGCCCTGCAGCCCAGCCCGGGTTTATTTAATGAAGGTTCCCGTGTGTGCTGGGACTGGGCTGGGCTGGGCAATTCTGGAGCATCCCTGCTTCCCCAGGGACGGGAATTCCAGCTCTCCTGCCTCCCCCGGCCCAGGCTGGGCTTAAATCAACCTGAAACCAGCTTAAAGGGCTCTGGAGAATCAGCAGAGAGGAAAATCTGATTTAGTGAGCCCGGCTCAAAGCCGTGTTTACGCAGCCCCGGGCTCAATAAATCCCGGAATTACGGCTCCTCTTTAGGAGTGATTTAAGTCACTTGAAGGGCTTCGAATTTGCAGCAGAGCAGCCGAAAGGGTTTTTCACAGCTGGGTGAGGGAAATGAACAAACCCCAAAGAGTCCCAGCCCCCCTAAACTCGGGATGTTCCCGCTCCAGCCCCCAAATCACCCCCGTGGGACATTTTAACCCAATTCCAGCATCCTGTGTTGGAGCTGGGATAAATCCCCATTTCCAGTGGAAAAAGGATTTCATCCAGCATGGAGAGGGCTGGGAATCCCGGAATGGGGTGGGGAGGGCTTTGAAACTCATCCACATCCTGCTGTCCCAGGGTGGTGTGGGCACAGATCCCCCCTCCAGCTCCAGGATGAATTATTCAATGCCGGAGCGCAGCAGCTCTGCTGAATTATTGAGGAGGATTTGGATCTGGAGGCCAACGGAGCAGAAGCACTGAGCACCCATGGGGAAATCCAGGCCCTTTTCCTGCTGTTTTTCTTTTTCCCTGGAAAGCAGCAGGAGAAGGGCCTGAGCTGTCCTGGGGTGAATCCAGGCAGGCTCAGCAGAATGGAGATAAGAATTGGAGATAAGTGGTGAGAAATGAGGGGAGGAGGAGGAGGAGGAAAAGGCTGAGAAGGAAAAGGAGAGAGAAGTTTTCTTCTGAAAAGGAGAGGAAAGTTCTGCTCCAGAGCCCCTGGAGTGGGGTGACACTGGGGTGGGACATCTCACACTCTGATATTCCCATTTCTGACCCAGATCTGATACCTTGGTTGGGATGAAGATTTTGAGATCTCTCACCCACTGATAGCCCCAAATGTGACACCTGGATTGGGATGACAGAGTTTGGAATATCTCACCTACAGATATTCCCATTTCTGACCCAAATGTGACACCTGGGCTGGGATTACAAAATCTGGGACATCCAACCACTGATATTCCCAGATGTGACACCAGGGCTGGGATGAAAAGGTTGGGATATTTCACCCCCTGATATTCCCATTTCTGACCCAAATGTAGCACCTGGGTTGGGATGAAGAATTTGGGATATTTCACCCACTGATATTCCCATTTCTGACCCATTTCTGGATTGGGATTACGGGGCCTGGGATATCTCAGACACTGATATTCCCATTTCTGACCCAGATGTGACCCCTGAATTGAGATTAAAAATTTGGGATATTTCACCCCCTGATATTCCCATTTCTGACCCAGATGTGACCCCTGCACTGAGATTAAAAATTTGGGATATTTCATCCACTGATATTCCCAGATGTGACAACTGCATTGGGACAAAGAATTTGGGATATTTCACCCACTGATATCCCCAGATGTGACACCTGGATTGGGATGAAAGTTTGGGATATCTCAGCCACTGATATTCCCATTTCTGACCCATTTCTGTATTGGGATTACAGGGCCTGGGATATCTCAAGCCACCAATATTCCCATTTCTGACCCAAATGTGTCACCTGGGTTAAGATCAAAAATTTGGAATATTTCTTCCACTGATATTCCCAGATGCCACACCTGGATCGGGATGAAATTTTGGGATATCTCACCCATGATATTCCCATTTCTCACCCCAGGTGTGACCCCTGACTCCAGCTCCCTCCCGCATTTTGGGATCCTCCCTCACCTTCCCACCTTCCTCCCCTGAGATTCCACCCCTCAGCTCCCTCCCCAGACCAGGAGCAGGATCTGGAGCAGGATTTTGGAGCAGGATTTGGAGCAGGATATTTTGGAGCAGGATATTTTGGAGCAGGATTTAGAGTAGGATTTTGGAGCAGGAATTTTGAAGAAGGATTTTTTTGGAGCAGGAATTTTGGAGAAGGATTTTTTGAAGCAGGATTTGGAGCAGGATTCTGGAGCAGGATTTGGAGCAGGATTTGGAGCACAATTTTGAAGCACAATTTTGGAGCAGGATTTTGGAATGGGATCTGGAGTAGGATCTGGAGCAGGATTTTGGAGCAGGATTTGGAGCAGGATTCTGGAGCAGGATTTGGAGCAGGATTTGGAGCAGGATTTTGGAGCAGGATTTGGAGCAGGATTTTGGAGCAGGATTCTGGAGCAGGATTCTGGAGCAGGATTTGGGGCAGGATTTGGAGCAGGATTTGGAGCAGGATTTGGAGCAGGATTTTGGAGCAGGATTTTGGGGCAGGATTTGCAGTGAGGAGCTGCCCAGGAGCTGGGCCCAGCTCTCACTTTCATTCTAATGGCAAAGGCAGGGATGAATCCCAGAAGAGGAACAGGAAATACCAATCTGCCTCTGAGCAGGGGATGGGACTGGATTTTCTCTGGATTTTTTCTCACGACCTTTTGAGGATTTTGTTTGGTTTTTTTTTTTTTTTGCTGGGATTGGAGCCAGAGCTCTTTCTCAGGGCTCCAGGAATGGGAGCTGGGAGCAAAGCCTGGCCTAAATAGGCTGGGACTCCCTGGGAATGCTGCAGGGATTTCCCAGAGCAGCTGCGGCCGCCCCTGCACCCCTGGCAGTGCCCAAGGCCAGGCTGGGATCGTGGGACGTGTCCCTGCCCATGGATTTGGATATTTCAGGTCCCTTCCACCCCAAACCACTCTGGGACTGTCCCGGGTCAGGTTTTACCCCAAATTACAGAGGAGCTGGTGGGAGTCACCTTTCCTAGGGGAAGGACACGCTCCCAGGGGAGGATTGGGATGGGTTGGGATGGGTTGGGATGGGTTGGGATGGATTGGGATGGATTGGGATGGGCTGGGATGGGCTGGGATGGATTGGGATGGGTTGGGATGGGTTGGGATGGATTGGGATGGGTTGGGATGGATTGGGATGGATTGGGATGGGTTGGGATGGATTGGGATGGGCTGGGATGGATTGGGATGGGTTGGGATGGGATGGGTTGGGATGGATTGGGATGGATTGGGATGGGTTGGGATGGGTTGGGATGGATTGGGATGGGTTGGGATGGGCTGGGATGGATTGGGATGGATTGGGATGGGTTGGGATGGGTTGGGATGGGTTGGGATGGGTTGGGATGGGTTGGGATGGATTGGGATGGGTTGGGATGGATTGGGATGGATTGGGATGGGTTGGGATGGACTGGGATGGATTCCCTCCTCCACCCCGACCAGAACAAGAATTATCAGGACCAGAACGAGAATTATCAGAATTATCCACGGGCCTGGCTGGGAATCCCTTTGTGCAGCACAATGAGGACAAAATCCCGGGACAGCAGCTGGGGATGAGCTCATGAATATTCCCAGCCCCAAAGCAGAGCCCAAAGCTGGGCCCTCAGCAATCCCAAAGACACATCCCAGTCCTGAAGTCCCAAATCCCTGCTCTGACACCTCCGGGAAGGCTCAGGCCTTGGGACCAGCCTTTGGGATCAGCCTTTGGACTCAGGCTTGGGCTCAGGTTTTGGGCTCAGACTTTGGGCTCAGCCTTTGGGATCACCCTTTGGATCAGACTTTGGGATCAGCTTTTGGGATCAGCTTTTGGGATCAACCTTTGGGATCAGATTTCGGATCACCTTTTGGGGTCAGGCTTTAGGATCAGGTTTTGGGATCACCCTTTGGGATCACCCTTTGGGCAGCCCCACAGCCATTTTCTCCCCCCTTGGAAGGGAAATTCCTGTGGTTTTGGGAAGCAAACCCCATCCTCCAAACCAGGAGAGCTGGCACAGCCCTGTGGGGACGTCCCTTCCCCGTCCCCAGCCCTCCCCACCCCACACCCCCTGCCTGGATCTGCTGAAAATCCAGGTGGGAAAAACCAAGGTTGAATTTCTTCCCCTGCCAGCCCCGGGTGCCATCGGAGCCCTCCAGCCCCGCGGAGCCTTTGGAGGTTTTGTTTTGTTTCCTTTTCCAGCTTTTTCCTCACTCCTCCAATCCTCCCTCATGGCTCTGTGGGGGAAAAAAAGTCATTAAATACACACCTACTTCTTGCTTTTATCACTGATCTGATTATCTTGTAATTCCCTCCCCGAGCAGCAAACGTGCGTGAACCGAGTTCTATCCAATTTCAAGGGATTTGTAAATAATCTGGGAGTAGTAAAAAAATGGAAAAAAAAAAAACCCAAAAGGGGAGGGGGAAAATCCTGTCTTTGTCATTTCTGCTTTTCCTTTGTACTAAAATTTAAGGGATTTTTACTCCATGTAGCCCATGCAAATCCACTTAGGGCTGCGTCCAGGGTGATTGCAGGGAGGGAGGAAGGAGGGGTGGGAGGGGACAGGGAGGGACTCGCTGCCCACCTGAGCCACTCCCGGGCTGCCAAACCTGAGCCAGGCCCGGGAACTTTTCCCCGCCCAAATTCCCTGCAGGGAAACAAATCACCCGTGGTTCACCCCCCCATTTGCAGTCAAAGGACAAAAAGTGGATTATTGTGATTTTTTTTTTTTTTTTTTTTTGTGGTTGGGTTTTGCTGGAGGAATTTTTAAACTTAAAACGTGGAATGTTTGCGGAGGGGGGTGGATTTTCACAACAGCTCAGGTTCCACCACTGGGAAATCCAGGTGGATTCAGGGAGGCATTTCAGGACCTGGCCTTCACCCCGTGCTCCTCAAGAGCCCAAACCTCCTCCGGGATCCTTTCCAGCTCCTCTCCGGGGCTCCCTTGCCCTGGGAAGGTTTCCAGGTGACTCCGCAGTGAAGCAACCGCGGCTCCGAGGCGGCTGCGGGGGAGGCGGCGGCACCCGGGACGAGTCCTGACATGGCTGGGATGGGATGGGAGCCATGGGATGGGATGGGATAGGATGGGATGGGATCCATGGGATGGGATCCTTGGGATGGGATGGGATGGGATCCATGGGATGGGATCCATGGGATGGGATCCTTGGGATGGGATCCTTGGGATGGGATGGGATCCATGGGATGGAATGGAATCCATGGGATGGGATCCATGGGATGGGATCCATGGGATGGGATGAGATCCATGGGGTCCATGGGATCCTTGGGATCCATGGCATGGGATGGGATGGGATCCATGGGATGGGATCCATGGGATGGGATTCATGGGATGCGTGGGATCCTTGGGATCCATGGGATGGGATGGGACCCATGGGATGGGACCCATGGGATGGGATGAGATCCATGGGATGGGATCCATGGGGTGGGATGGGATCCATGGGGTGGGATGGGATGGGATTGATGGGATGGGGTCCATGGGATGGGATGGGATCCACAGGATGGGATTCATGGGGTGAGATTGATGGGATGGGATTGATGGGATGGGGTCCATGGGATGGGATGGGATCCACAGGATGGGATTCATGGGTTGAGATCGATGGGATGGGAGGGGATGGGATGGGATCCATGGGATGGGATGGGACCCATAGGATGGGATCCCTGGGATGGGATGGGACCCATAGGATGGGATTTATGATAGGATTTGGATCGATGGGATGGGATGGGATGGGATGGACGGGGCAGCTGGGCAGGGTGAGTTCCAGCCTGGGAGGAGCTGGGCAAGTCAAGGTCCAGCCCAGGAACAGCCAGGGAGGGCAAAACCCAGCCCAGGAACAGCCAGGCAGGGCGAGTTCCAGCCTGGGAGGAGCTGGGGAAGGAGAGTTCCAGACCGGGAACAGCCGAGCAGGGCAAGGTCCAGCCCAGAAGAGGCCAAGCAGGGCAAGGTCCAGCCCAGAAGAAGCCGAGCACACCCTCAGGGACAGCCCAGGGACAGCCCAGGGACAGCCCAGGGACAGCCCAGGGACACCGCGGGGCTCTTTCCCCCTGACCCCCCCACGTGCTGGAATTACTGAGCTCCCAGCCTGGAGGATTCCTGGGAGCTGCAGCCGCTGGCCCAGCTGGAGCAGATCCCTCCTGTTTGTGGTTTGCTACAGAAACACCGAGCTGGCTGAAAATGAATCATCACCGTTTTCCTGGGCCTTTTCCCTCCTGGAATCCTGCTGAACCCTCTCTGTGTTCACGTGAATTCGCTTTCTCCTTCCTCTCCTCCTCCTTGTCCTCCTGTTTCTACTTCTATTTCTCCCTCTCCCTCTCTTCTCCTCCTCCTCCCTCTCCTCTTCTTTCTTCTCCTCCTTCTCTTTCTTCTTCTCTTCCTCCTCCTCGTTCTCTTCCTTCCCCTCCTCCTCCTCCTTCATCTCCTCCTCCTCCTCCCCTTCTCTCTTCTCCCTCCCTTCTCCTTCTTTCTTCTCCTCCTCCTTCTCTCTCTTCCTCCCCTTCTCCCCTCTCCTTCTCCTCTTCTTCCTCTTCCTCCTCCTCCTTCTCTTCCTCCTCCTCATTCTCTTCTTTCCCCTCCTCCTCCTTCATCTCCTCCTCCCCCTCTCTTTTCTCCCTCCCTTCTCCTCCTCCTTGTCCTTCATTTTTCTCCCCTTCCTCCTCCTTCTTTCTTCTCTTCCTCCTCCTCCTTTCTCCTCCTCCTCCTCCTTCTTTCTCATTTTCCTCCTTCTCTTTCTCTCTCTCCCTCCTCTCCTCCTTCCTCCCTCCCTTCGCAGCTCCCAGAGTATCGGATTCCATCCCCTGCTCTCGGGGCTGTGGCAGCAGCTCGGCCCAGCAGAGACACCGAGGGAGCTGCCAGGAAACGGCGTCAGGAAAAGGCAGGGGGTGGATCTCGTCTGCCGAGCAGCAGCGCCATAAATCACCTAAATCCCATAAATCCCGTAAATCCCATCAATGGCAGCCCCGCTCTCCGTTCCCGCTCCTGTCAAGCCCCGGTAGGGCAGGGCCGGCATTGGGGTCACGCCTCCTGCCCGGTCCCGGGGTGCTGGGCTGGCTCCCACCAGGGAATGGAGCAAATCCTGGGGCTCAGATCCTCAGGCTGTGCCAGAGGATGGAGATCCATCCGTGGGACACCATGATCCCAGTGTCATGGGAAACCATCCCAACCCCATGGGACACCATGATCCCAACGCCACGGAACACAATGATCCCAAGGCCATGGGACACGATGATCCCAACCCCATGAAACACAATCCTATAGGGCACCATCCCAACCCCATGGGACATGAAGGTCCCGATCCCATGGGACACCACTCCAACCCTATGGGACACGATGATCCCAATCCCATGAGACACAATGATCCCAATGGCATGGGACACCATCCCAACCCCATGGGACACGATGATCCTAATCCCATGAGATATGGTGATCCCAATCCCACAGACACCATCCCAATCCCATGAGACATGATAATCCCAATCCCATGGGGCACCATCCTAACCCCATGGGACATGATGATCCCAATCCCATGGGATATGATGATCTCAATTCCAGGAGACACGATGATCCCAATCCCATGGGCACCCAGCAGCCCAGTGTGAGACTGAGCGGGGATCCTGGGCTGGAATGGGGGATCCTGTGCTGGAATTGGGGATCCTGTGCTGGAATTGGGGATCCTGTGCTGGAATGGAGGATCCTGTGCTGGAATGGAGGATCCTGGGCTGGAATGGAGGATCCTGGGCTGGAATGGAGGATCCTGGGCGGGAACGGGGGATCCTGGGCGGGAACGGGGGATCCTGGGCGGGAACGGGGGATCCTGGGCTGGAATGGGGGATCCTGTGCTGGAATTGGGGATCCTGGGCTGGAATTGGGGATCCTGGGCTGGAACGGGGGATCCTGTCCTGGCTCGGGCGATCCTCCCTCCCCTCATACCGGACCGGGCCGCTCCATGCCCGGGACAAGCCCAGATGTGCCCGGGACAAGCCCAGATGTGGCTCCAGCTGCCCGGGGGATTCCTGAGCGCTGCGTCAGCGCCCCGGCCCCGCACGGGGCAGGCGGAAAACTCCGGGCAGGAAAACGCCAGGCAGGAAAATGCGGGCAGGGAGCGGCTCCCCAGGCGAGGAGGAGGAGGCGAACCCACCCCAGGGGCCGGTGGGCAGGGACGGAAGGGACGTGGCAATGTCGCTGCACCGCCGACCCCGTTCCAGGCTGCCGGCGAGCAACGGGAAGGACGCGGAGCTGGAAAATCAGGAGCAGGACAAACCTCACCTGCGGCCACGCTCAACCTGCTCGGGCCACGGAAATCGGGGCCCACCTGAGTGGATTTAGCAGAGACCTTCGGGGGTCAAACCAGGACAAACCTCACCTGCGGCCACGCTCAACCTGCTCGGGCTACGGAAATCGGGGCCCACCTGAGTGGATTTAGCAGAGACCTTCGGGGTTTCCTTTAGGGCGCCCCTCGCACTCCGGCGAGCCCAGGAGGGGTCAGGTTCCCCCCGGCCCAGCAGCTCCAGCCCCCTGAGCGGGTTGCGGGTGGTCGGAGGCGCGGGGATCGTGTCCCTGCTGGTGCCACCAGGCTGTGGCGTGAGCCGGGCACAGCCCAGGCCGGGATTTTGGAGCTCAAAGTGCTCGCTCCGAATGCAGCAGAACAGGAACTTCAGCCCGGACCTTTCGCGGCCGGGCGGGCTCCCGGCTGCTCCCCCGTGCCCTCGGCTCCGTTCCCGAAGCACCGGAACCAACCCCAGCTCCGGCGAGCCCGGATCCACCCGCGGGCCCTTCTCGCTCAGCATCCGAGCAGAAAACGCCGCTCCTGCCCCAGCTCCAGCGCCGGGGAGCGGAGGAGGGGCCGGGGGCGCGGAGGAGGGGCCGGGGGCCGGCGCACAAAGCCGGGGGCTGCGCTGGGGCGGGCCCGGTGCGCGGGCTCGGGGTCCAGGCTCCTCCTCCGCCGCCGCCTCGCCGGGGATGCTGCGGCCGGGCCGGCTCCGGGAGCCCCGCGGAGCCCCGCGCCGCGCCGAGGAGCCAGCGGCCACCCCAGGTGGGCACGGGGGGACACCGGGGGGGGCTCCGGGCAGGGCCGCGCGGGGGAAGCGCTGGCGGCACCGGGGACGCTGCCCGGGGAGCTGCGGGGACGCTGATGGGACAGCGAGGGGACGCGGAGGGGCTGAGATGCGCGGTCGGGGCTCCCCGCAGGGCGATGGCTTTGGGGGGACCCCCCCGCCGGGCACGATGCCCCGCACCGGCCCTGTCCCGGCCCGGCTCCGTGGGCTCGGGGATCGGGGCTCGGGCTCGGTCACAAAGAGCCGGGAGCGCCCCGGGAGAGCGGCTGGACTCGCCCCCGCTGCCGGCTCCCATCCCTTCGGCCGCTCGCAGCCTCCCCCCGGGGCTCAGCTCCGGCTTTTCGCTTCCCTCTGAAGTCTGGCAAACTTCTTTTCACACGGCGGCGAGAAAATTCTGCCTGTTCAGCAGCACCTCGGTGCGGGCTGCCTCAGGTTACAGAGCCCCGGAGCGCCCGGGAAGGCGGGGAAGGAAGGGAAGGAGCGGATGGATGCCTTTGGTTTGTTGTCATCAGCTCGGAGCCATCCCGGCGAAGGGGCTGCCTGCTCCAGAATTCCTCCTGCAGGAATTTTTCGCCGCTGGAGCTGCGCGGGGGCAGCGCCGGGTGCGTGGGAGGGCGAGGAAGGAGCGCGGGGGCCCCTGCGGGAAACGCCGGCCGCACCTGGATGGATGCGGCAGCACCGGCCCTGCCAGGGCCTTTCCCGGGGCTGCCCCCGCTCCCGGCCGGGCTCTGCAGCCCGGGCAAGGCGGGGGAGGGAGGGCAGAGCCGCCCCGGGGCCGCGCAGCTCCTGGAAAGCCGGGGGTGAATCTCGCCTGGGAAAGCGGCGCTGCCACGGCCGGGCTGTCACCGCCCGCACGGTGACACCGAGCGCTGGGGACAGATCTGAGCGGCCCTCGGTGCTCCCTGCGGGGACCGAGAGCGGGGACAGGTCCTGGCAGGCGGCATTCCCGTCCCTGCTGAGCCACCCGAGCCGCGTTTGCTCTGTGACGCCTTCCGAGGGTCCCACCCCCATGAGAGGGCCCGGGGATCGTGTGGGACCCCCAGTGCCGATCCCCCCTCCCCAGGGATGTGTCCCCATCCCTCGGTCCTGCTGCAGGGGTGGCACAGCTGCGTCCCGGCCAGCCGGGTTTGCCTTCCTGCTGTCCCCTCCTGCCACCGCCCCCGTGGCTGCCCTGGCCAGCAGGGACGCCCCCTTGGCCCGAGGGGTTTCTGTCTGAGTCCTGTGCTCACAGTGGGGTCTGTGACCTTCTCCTCCCCCGTGGGCCTCGGGCAGCCAGGAGGGACCAGCACCAGCCCCATTTTTGGGAGCAGGGCCCCATTTTTGGGAGCAGGCCCGTGGGTTTTCCACAGGAGCCCCCATGGCTGCCCAAACCCTCCCCAGAGCTCCTCTTCCACGAGCAGGGAAAAAAAAAATCAAAAAAACAACTCCTCCATCATCAACCATCAAGCAGCAAAACTGATTTACCTTCCCTGGGAAGCTCTGCCAGGGATTCCAGCCCAGCCTCCCATGCCAGTGCTTGCCAGTGTCACCCTCTGTCCCCTGTGTGTCCAGCTCACCTCTGTGTCCCCAACCAGGCTTTACCAGTGTCACATTTTGTCCCTTCCCTGTGTCCAGCTCACCTCTGTGCACCCAGCCAGGCCCTTCTGGTGTCACTCTGTCCCCTGTGTGTGTCCCTGTGTCCCCAGCCATGTTTTCCAGTGCCACCCTCTGTCCCCTGTGTCCCCATCCAGGCCTTTCCAGTGCCACCCTCTGTCCTTTCCCTGTGTCCAGCTCACCCCTGTGTCGCCATCCAGGCTTTTCCAATGTCACCCTCTGTGCCCTGTGTCCCCAGCCATGTTTTCCAGTGCCACCCTCTGTCCCCTGTGTCCCCATCCAGGCCTTTCCAGTGCCACCCTCTGTCCCCTGTGTCCCCATCCAGGCCTTTCCAGTGCCACCCTCTGTCCCTTCCCTGTGTCCCGCTCACCCCTTTGTCCCCATCCAGCTTTTCCCGGGGGGGGGCTGCAGATCCGCTCCGCTCGGGCCGTTAATTAATTACCAACCCCATTAATGAGCGGCTCAAAGAGCTGCGAGTGCGAAACCCTCGCCATCAGCCTTGGGGGCAATTAATGGCAGCTGCAAAAGCGCATTTGGCGGCGCAATCGCTGCTCCGGGGGTGCTCCCCGGGCACGGCGGGGCCGGGAGCGGGGCCGGGGCCGCTCCGTGCCTCCCGCCCCGTTACTCAGCGCTGCCGAGGGGGGAGGAGAGGGCGGGCGAGGCTCAGGCAGCAAAATGAGAGCTCGGGAGCAGCGCAGAGACCCTGCAGAGCCCCCAAAGGGCTGCGGGGCCGTGCCCGGGTGTGCGGGGCAGCGGGGGTGATCCACTGTGGAGGGGACAGGGGCTGTCCCTGGGGTCTGTCCAGGGTTAGGGTTAGGGTCCGCTCGGGCCATTAATTAATTACCAGCTAATGGCAATTAGCTGTACCAGGTAATTACCCTGTCCCAGGGGTCTGTACAAGGGATCCATCCCGGGGTCTGTCCCAGGGATGTGTCCATGGGGATCTGTCCCAGGGGTCTGTCTGTGTCCCAGGGAATTGTCCCAGGGGGTCTGTCCCTGTCCCAGGGATCTGTACCGGGGGTCAGTCCAAGGGATCTGTCCATGGGGATCTGTCCCTGTCCCAGGGATCTGTCCAGGGGTCTGTCCCTGTCCCAGGGATCCATCCTGGGGATCTGTCCATGGGGATCTATCCCAGGGACCTGTCCAGGGGTCTGTCCATAGGAATCCATCCTGGGGATCTGTCCCAGGGGATCTGTCCCAGGGATCCATCCTGGGGATCTGTCCAGGGATCTGTCCAGGGATGTGTCCATGTGGATCTGTCCCAGGGACCTGTCCAGGGGTCTGTCCATAGGGATCCATCCCAGGGATCCATCCCAGGGGTCTGTCCATGGGGATCTGTCCCATGGGATCTGTCCAGGGGTCTGTCTCTGTCCACGGGGATCTGTCCATAGGAATCCATCCCGGGGATCTGTCCCTGTCCCAGGGATCCATCCTGGGGATCCATCCCAGGGATCTGTCCCTGTCCATGTGGATCTGTCCCAGGGGTCTGTCCCTGTCCCGGGGATCTGTCCCAGCTCCTCCTGCCCCCCTCGCTCTCTCCTCAGCCCCAGGTCCCTCTTTTCCCTCCCTGGGGAGGCTCAGTCTGCAGCGGGCAGGTCCAGTCACGCTCAGGTGAGGCTCAGCCGAGGCATCCCCGGCATGCAGAGAGGGGCAGCACAGAGCAGCAGGGCCGGGAATCCGATCCTTGGGAGCATCCCAGAAACCCCTGAGGGCCTGAGCCCAGCTCCGGGGGCCCTTCCTGGGACAGGAGCCCAATTTCCCAAACCCACCCAATTCCAGCCCAGTTCCAGCCCCTTGTCCTGGGCTGTAGGAAAAACCCCAAACCAGCCCAATTCCAGCCCCTTGTCCCCCTTTCCTGGGCTGTAGGAAAAAGCCCCAAACCAGCCCAATTCCTGCTCATGTCCCCCATTCCTTGGCTGGAAAAAGCCCCAAACCAGCCCAGTTCCAGCCCCTTGACCTTGACTGGAATAAAAAGCCCCAAACCAGCCCAATTCCAGCCCCTTGTCCCCCCTTCCTGGGCTGTAGGAAAAATCCCCAAACCAGCCCAATTCCAGCCCCTTGTCCCCCATTCCTTGGCTGTAGGAAAAATCCCCAAACCAGCCCAATTCCAGCCCTTGTTCCCCATTCCTTGGCTATAGGAAAAAGCCCCAATTCCAGCCCCTTGTCCCCCATTCCTGGGCTGTAGGAAAAAGCCCCAAACCAGCCCAATTCCAGCCCTTGCTCCCCATTCCTTGGCTATAGGAAAAAGCTCCAAACCAGCCCAATTCCAGCCCCTTGTCCCCCTTTCTTTGGCTGTAGGAAAAATCCCTAAACCAGCCCAATTCCATCCCCTTGTCCTTGACTGGAATAAAAAGCCCCAAACCAGCCCAGTTCCAGCCCAATTCCAGCCCTTGTTCCCCATCCCTTGGCTGTAGGAAAAATCCCCAAACCAGCCCAATTCCAGCCCTTGTCCCCCTTTCCTGGGCTGTAGGAAAAAGCCCCAATTCCAGCCCAGTTCCAGCCCCTTGTCCCCATTCCTTGGCTAGAGGAAAAATCCCCAAACCAGCCCAATTCCAGCCCCTTGTCCCCCTTTTCTTGGCTGTAGGAAAAATCCCCAAACCAGCCCAATTCCAGCCCCTTGTCCCCCTTTCCTGGGCTGTAGGAAAAAGCCCCAATTCCAGCCCTTGTTCCCCATTCCTTGGCTAGAGGAAAAATCCCCAAACCAGCCCAATTCCAGCCCCTTGTCCCCCTTTCCTGGGCTGTAGGAAAAAGCCTGGAGCCACCCAGGGCCCCGAATCGGATCCTTGGGATCATCCCAGCAATCCCTGGGAGCCCCTTTTGGGACACCGAGTCACCCAGGGCCGCCGGCAGAGCTGCGTGGCCAAGTGTGAATCCGTAGTAGCACTGCAGCTATTCCTGGAGCTGCTAAAACTGCTCCTAAAGCTGCTCCTGGAGCAGCCCAGCCTGGCAGGGATGGCTGTGGCAGCTCCCATCCTGACAGCAAATTTGGGGGGGATTTTTTCCCTGTCTCCCCCCAGCCCTGAGCACTGCCTGCCGTGTTTATAAATCTCCTCTCTCTTGGGAGGCCCCAAATCCACCCCCTGCCTGATTTATTCGCTGTTCCTCGCTGGCCAGCTGCCCTTGGAGGGGGGATTTTTCCAGGAGCAGCAGGGAAGGAGCAAGGCCAGGAGCAGCAGCAGCAGCCCCAGGCAGGGTTTCCATTCGGGATTAGTTAAAAATAGCAGGGAATGCACAAAGATTGGGCACGTGGGGCTTTCCCTGCTGCCTGCCCTGGTTTTGTGCTGCTCCCCTGGCTGGGAGAAGCCCCTGTGAACACCAAGGAATTCCTGGTTTTTTTGTGGGAAGCCCTGAGTGGGGTCATTTCCTGGGTTTGGGGATCCGAATCCTGCACGAGCAGCGCTGGGGCTCCTGCAGCAGCAAATGTGGTGCCCCTGCAGCATTCCCAGCCAGCCTTCCCTCCTCTTCCTCACAGATAAATATTCCCATTTATCCCCTCAGCAAAGGCAGCTCCTGCCTGAAGGGAATTTTTATAATTTCAAGGCCCGAGCTGAGCTTTGGGAGGATCCTGGGAGAGGGAGAGGATGGAGATCTGGGGAAGGAAAACCCCTCAAAAATCCCTGCTGCCATCCCAGGGTGTCCCCCCCGAGTTCTCCCAATTCCAGCCCCTTGTCCTGGGCTGTAGGAAAAATCCCCAAACCAGCCCAATTCCAGCCCCTTGTCCCCCATTTCTTGTCTGTAGGAAAAATCCCCAAACCAGCCCAATTCCAGCCCTTGTCCCCCATTCTTGTCTGTAGGAAAAATCCCCAAACCAGCCCAATTCCAGCTCTTTCCCCTCTTTCTTAGCTGTAGGAAAAATCCCTAAACCAGCCCAACTCCCCCTGGGTGCAGGGCTGTGGATTTGGCCCCTTGCCCAAGCCAAAATCAGAGATTCCAGCTCAGGATCCAGGAACATTTGGATCTTTAACTTCCCCTTTTTCTCCTCCTGATTTTCAGAACAATTCAGCGACATCTCCCCGAGCCACTGGGGGAAGAGCTCCTTTAAAGCTTAATTAAATATTCCCTGCAACTTTGATGCACATTTCCCTGTTGGGAGAGCTGCTCTATTTGGCAGCCAGGCATTAAAGGGGTGGAATTCACCACGGGCCAAGTCTGGAAAAGGGAGGAAGAGGAAAATAGGAAGCAAGAACTGAATTTGCCTTTTTTGGGGTTTTTTTTTGTTTTGTTTTTTTTGGGGGTTTTTGGGGGGGTTTTTTTTGGGGGGGGTTTTTTGGGGATTTTTTTCCCCCTTCTGCTGCTGCTCTGGAGCTTTGGGATGGGATGTGACACTCTGGGAAGCAGGAGAGGAGCTGGGGATGAGGAGACAGCAGCAGCAGCTGCTCCTCACGCTGAGGATTGAGCTTGGCTCCTCACCAGCGAGCAGGAGCTGAGCCTTTCCTCAGCTCCGAGCGCCAGGCAGGGACAAAAATCCCCAAATTTAGACAGGGCTGGGTGTAGCTGCTGCCACAGACGGGGAAGGGCAGCACAGGAGGAACCACAGCAAAGCCCAGCCTAGGCCTGGCACTGGGCTTGGTCTCAGGAGGATCTTTAGGCCCTGCCTGGGAGAGGTTTTCCCTCTGGCTGGGGCAGAGATTTGGGGTTTTCAGCTGCTGCCAGGGCCAGGGACTCCCCCTCCTGTTTCTCAGGCAGTGTCCAGCCCTTGGCGGAGGAGAAAGCCCCAAACCAGCCCAATTCCAGCTCTTGAGCCCCAAACCAGCCCAATTCCAGCTCTTGTCCCCCAAACCAGCCCAATTCCAGCTCTTGTCCCCCATAAAGCCCCAAACCAGCCCAACTCCAGCTCTTGTCCCCCATAAAGCCCCAAACCAGCCCAATTCCAGCTCTTGTCTCCCATAAAGCCCCAATTCCAGCCCAATTCCGGCCCAATTCCAGTCCCTTGTCCCCCATTCCTTGGCTGTAGGAAAAATCCCCAAACCAGCCCAATTCCAGCTCTTGTCCCCAATTCCAGCCCAATTCCAGCCCCTTGTCCTTGACTGGAATAAAAATCCCCAAACCAGCCAAATTCCAGCTCCTTGTCCCCCATTCCTTGGCTGTAGGAAAAATCCCCAAACCAGCCGAATTCCAGCTCTTGTCCCCCAATTCCAGCCCAATTCCAGCTCTTGTCCCCTATAAAGCCCCAATTCCAGCCCAATTCCAGTCCCTTGTCCCCCATTCCTTGGCTGCAGGAAAAGTCCCCAAACCAGCCCAATTCCAGCCCATTTCTGGCTGTCCCCAGGGCACAGGGAGGAGGGGACACCAGAGGATGGCCCCGTGCCCCTCACGCGAGCCCAGCAACCCCAGATTTGCTTTCTGGTGCCCAGAGAGGCCGGGGAGTGCCCAAAGTGGCCCCGAGAAGGGGCCGAGGGAGCAGAGAGGGCACCCAGGGAGGGCTGGGCTGGGCTGCTGCGGGCACCAAGAGCAGGGGGGCAATGCCAGGGGGGCAGTGCCAGCCCTGCTGCTGCTCCTGGCTGCTTTTCAGAGAGGGGGAGAGACAATGAGCGGCGCGGGGATCGCAAACACAGCCCGGTCTCCATGGCAGCCCGAGCACCGCTGCTAAATTTTGCCTGTACATGGAGAGGATGCTGCTGCTCCCCTCCTGTGCCCGGGGGAGTTGCGCAGCACAAAGAGCCTCGGCCCAGGTGTTTCCTGCAGGTTTTGGGGTTTGTGGAAGGAGCCCTCGGTGCCACCGCCTCGTATTTGTGGGGTTTGGTGCCCCTCGTCGTATTTGTCCATAATTCAGGGGTGAAGCCACGTGAGGAGTGACAAGCTGGGAGGGGAAGCGTTTATTTCGGGCTCATGCCGAGTTACACCAAGTCCCTGCTATTTTTAACAGGGCAGACAAAGCCCTCCCAGCAGGCACAGCCCGGGCACAGCACGGGGGAGGCTGCGGGACCCCCCAGCCCGGGCAGGAATTCAGGGATCCGTCCCCAAACCCTCCCGGGGCACAGCAGCTCCTGGAGCCGGGAATTTCAGCTCCTGGAGCCGGGAATTTCAGCTCCTTAGACCGGGAATTTGAGCTCCTGGAGCCGGGAATTTCAGCTCTCTGGAGCCGGGAATTTCAGCTCTCTGGAGCCGGGAATTTCAGCTCCTTATACCAGGAATTTCAGCTCCTTAGACCAGGGAATTTGAGCTCCCTGGAGCCGGGAATTTCAGCTCTCTGGAGCCGGGAATTTCAGCTCCTTAGAGCCAGGAATTTGAGCTCCCTGGAGCCGGGAATTTGAGCTCCCTGGAGCCGGGAATTTGAGCTCCCTTGTCCCGGGAATTTCAGCTCTCTGGAGCCGGGAATTTCAGCTTCTGGAGCTGGGAATTTCAGGCCCCTGGAGCTGGGAATTTCAGCTCCTGGAGCCGGGAATTTGAGCTCCCTTGTCCCGGGAATTTCAGGCCCCTGGAGCTGGGAATTTCAGCTCCCTTGTCCCGGGAATTTCAGGCCCCTGGAGCTGGGAATTTCAGCTCCCTTGTCCTGGGAATTTCAGCTCCTTAGACCGGGAATTTCAGGCCCCTGGAGCCGGGAATTTCAGGCCCCCGGAGCCGGGAATTTGAGCTCCCTGGAGCCGGGAATTTGAGCTCCCTGGAGCCGGGAATTTCAGCTCCTGGAGCTGGGAATTTCAGCTCCTTGTCCCGGGAATTTCAGGTCCCTGGAGCCGGGAATTTCAGCTTCTTAGAGCCGGGAATTTGAGCTCCCTGGAGCCGGGAATTTCAGGTCCTTAGAGCTGGGAATTTCAGCTTCTGGAGCCGGGAATTTCAGCTTCTGGAGCCGGGAATTTCAGCTCCTTAGAGCCAGGAATTTCAGCTCCTTAGACCGGGAATTTCAGCTCCTTAGACCAGGGAATTTCAGCTCCTTGTCCCGGGAATTTGAGCTCCCTGGAGCCGGGAATTTCAGCTCCCTGGAGCCGGGAATTTCAGGCCCCTGGACCAGGAATTTCGGGCTCCTGGAGCCGGGAATTTCAGCTCCCCCCCCGCGGCAGATTGTGCGGGGCAGGGTCGGGAAGGGAAGTGTGAGAAGGGGCTTGGCGGCTCCAGGCTCAGCTGTCACCACCCCGGCACCACCTGCCAGTCCCAGACAGCTCCCAAAATATCCCAACTTATCCCCAAAATATCCCAAATTATCCCCAAATTATCCCGGCCAGCGCAGGAGGGGCCGCAGGGATGGCACCTCCAGCGAGGTGTCCCCCACAGCATCCCCAGGAGGCCAAATTGTCCCCAAATTGTCCCCAAATCGCTCCCCAGGGACCGAGGGTGCCTGGCACGGGATGGGGGTGAATCCCCCAGGTGCCACCGTCACCCTTCAGGTGTCCCCAAAGCAAAGCGGGCAGCGGGCGGGCGTTGCTGCCTTGCCAATTAGCAGGGCTCTAATTGCCGTCTCAGTCGCTCATTAGCGCGAAAAGCCAGATGCTGGGAGGAATTAGAGGAGCTGAAAGGATCTTTCTCTCCGCCCCAGAAATATTTAACGGTGTCTCACACGCGTTCCCTTTGTAGCCGAGCATGACTGATGTGGCTCGTGTGGGTGCTCGGTGAATCACCGAGCTCCCAAAGCCCCTGCGGCGGCAGCGGGGACACAACCGGGGGGCTCCGGGTGGCACCGGGGGGCTCTGGCACCTGGTGGAGCCGGGGCTGGCAGCTGAGGGGCGGCTGGAGTGGATTGAACCCAAAAATGAGGGAGAATTCGGGTTCTGCCCTCCCCAGGCAGGGCTGGGGGCTGCTCGCACAATGGTGGTGTTGGGAGGATGGAAAGGACAAAAGGTTTGGGGGGCAAAAAGCAGAATTTGGAGGGCAAAAGGAGCAGGGTTTGGAAAGAAAAAACAGCAGGGTTTGGAGAGCAAAAAGAGAAGGATTTGGGGGGCAAAAAGAGAAGGGTTTGGAGAGCAAAAAGAGAAGGGTTTGGGGGGCAAAAAGAGAAGGGTTTGGGGGCAAAAACAGCAGGGTTTGGGGAGAAGAAAGCAGAATTTGGAGGGCAAAAGGAGCAGGGTTTGGAGAGGAAAAATATCAGGGTTTGGAGGGCAAAAAGGACAGGGTTTGGGGAGCAAAATGAACAGGGTTTGGAGGGCAAAACCAGCAGGGTTTGAAGACCCCAAAGCAGAATTTGGAGGGCAAAAGGAGCAGAGTTTGGGGAGTCTGGCCCCAGCTGGGCACAGGGCTGGCCTGGCAGCAGCAGATTCCCAAAGTGACTTTTGGGGACAGGCAGGGCTGGCAGGAGGGAGGGGGTGAAGATGCTCAGTCCCTCATCATCTCCATCTGGTGGCATCCCAGTTAATTCTGGGATCACAGCATGTCCTGAACTGGGAGGGACCCACAGGGATCCGAGTCCAGCCCTGCACAGACCCCCAGCAATCCCATCCCTGGAGCTCTGGGCTGTGCCCAGCACCCTTTTGGGGCAGAACCTTTTCCAGCCCCATTCCCCAGCCCGGCTTTCCCAGGGGCTGTGACCCTGCAGGATCCCAGGCGGTTCCATCCCAGGGGATTCTGGCGCTGCCTGGAGCCTCTCAGGGTTCGTGTCACCCCCACGTCCTGTGGGGGCTGTGGGGCAGAGAGGAGAGGGACAGATCCCCCCTCTAGGCCGGGGATTTGCTGGGTGCAAGGCTCAAGTCCAACAATGTTTGGGCCCTTTCAGCCTTGAATGTAGCTTGGGATTCTGCGCTCTGCTAGCGTAAGGAAGGCAACTGCGGTTAAGGTTGGGAGGGCATGAGAGAGGGCTGTGATGAGGTTGGTTAAAGAGAGGGTGGTTGGTCATGGGAGATGGTTTGGGTTAAGGTGGGGAGAGGATTTGAGCCGCTGAGTTAAAGGATTTAAGCCTTTTGCAGAGAGCACGCAGGAGCCGCGGGAAGTCAGGGGACGCTGCTGACAGCGATTTTCTGTGTGTTGAGCAATCGGAGGCAGGGCCGGGTCCCGGAGCTGGTCCTGGCTGTGAATCACCAGGAACCACAGAAACCCCCCCTGCTCTGCCCCAATCGTCCCTGGCAGGGCCGGGAGCCTCTGCTGTGCTGGTGCTCACAGGGGTTTGGGTGGAGGGAGGAGATGAGGATCTGACTCCATGTTTCAGAAGGCTGATTTATTATTTTATTATATATTACATTAAAACTATACTAAAGGAATAGAAGAAAGGATTTCATCAGAAGGCTGGCTGAGAATAGAATAGGAAAGAATGATAACAAAGGTTTGTGGCTCGGCTCTGTGTCTGAACCAGCTGGGCTGTGATTGGCCATTAATTAGAAACAACCACATGAGCCCAATCCCAGATGCACCTGTTGCATTCCACAGCAGCAGATAACCATTGGTTACATGTTGTTCCTGAGGCCTCTCAGCTTCTCAGGAGGAAAAATTCTAAGGAAAGGATTTTCCATCAAAGATGCCTGTGACACTCTCCCACCCGGGCTGGTCCCACCCGGGCTGGTCCCACCCGGGCTGGTCCCACCCTGCTCTCGGCGCGGCCGCTTTGGGCGCATCCCGGGCGGGACCCGCGCCTCGGCCCCTCCTGGGGTGTCCGCGGCTCCCGCAGAGCCCTGCCCAAAGCTGCTGCTGAATTCAGCCGTGATTTTTGGCTTTCTAAGTGACCTGGACCTGAGCCACCCTCCTGCAGGAACTGGTGTGATGTAGATTGCCTTTTTTAGCCTTCCTCCCCCCCTTTTTTTTCCCCTTTTTCCCCCCTTTTTTCCCCTTTTTTTTTCCTTCCCCCCTTTGTTTTTCCTTTTTTCCCTTTTTTCCCCTTTTTTTCCTTCCCCCCGTTTTTTCCCTTCTTTCCCGCTTGTTCTCTCTTTTTTTTCCTTCCCTCCCCCTTTTTTTCCTTTTCCCCCCCTTTTCCGCTATTTTTCCCCGTTTTCCCCCTTTTTTCCTTCCCCCCCCCGTTTTTTTCCTCCTTTTTTCCCCCTCTTTTTCCTTTCCCTTTTTTTCCTTTTTTTTTTTTTCCTTTTTTTTTTCCCTTTTTTTTCCCTTTTTTCCTTTTTTCCCTTTTTTTCCCCTTTTTTTCCTTTTTTCCTTTTTTTCCTTTTTTTCCCTTTTTCCCCCCCTTTTTTTCCTTTTTTCCTTTTTTTAAATTTTTTCCCTTTTTTTTCCTTTTTTTTTTTCCTTTCTCCCCCCCTTTTTTTTTATTTTTTTTATTTTTGTGCCATTAAGCAATCCCACCCCACCCGCAGGCCCGCAGCGGGGGTGCCCAGCTGCCAGAGTGGGGGGCGACAGTGGCGGTGCCACCCTGGCACGGAGCCCACCCAGCCCCTGGCACCGGCTCCCCTTCAACGAGCGGCGGCCGCGAATTCTCCCGGTGCTCATTGACCGAACACCGAGCGTGTGATGGACTCCGGGGCCACTCGAGTGCCTGGAACGTGTCACCGAGCCGGGCCATTCTTCTCCACGAGTGTCCCCCCCGCCTTCTCCTCCTCGCTAATGGCAAATTCGGGGCGGAACGCGCGGGGAGCGCTTTGTGCCGGCCCGCGGTCGCAACCAGCGCGGTGGATGTCGCTGAATGAGCGGGGACAATGGGTGGCAGTGAATGAAATCCTTGTTGTGGGGCCCCCAGGCACAAAGGAGCGCGGCGAGGGCTGAATTCAGCCCCGGCAGAGCCGGGAGGGGCTCGGGCACGGGCCCCGGGCTCGGCAAGCGCTGGGTGCTGCTGTTTGTTTGGGGGGCAAAAAGAGCAGGGTTTGGAGGGGAAAAAGAGCAGGGTTTGGAGGGAAAAAAGAGCAGGGTTTGGAGGGGAAAAAGAGCAGGGTTTGGAGGGGAAAAAGAGCAGGGTTTGGAGAGTAAACCCAGCAGGGTTTGGGGAGCAAAAAGAGCAGGGTTTGGAGAGCAAAAAGAGCAGGGTTTGGAGAGTAAACCCAGCAGGGTTTGGAGGGCAGAAAGAGCAGGGTTTGGAGGGGAAAAAGAGCAGGGTTTGGGGGGGGAAAAGAGCAGGGTTTGGGGGGTAAAAAGAGCAGGGTTTGGGGGGTAAAAAGAGCAGGGTTTGGAGGGGAAAAAGAGCAGGGTTTGGAGGGGAAAAAGAGCAGGGTTTGGAGAGTAAAACCAGCAGGGTTTGGAGGGAAAAAAGAGCAGGGTTTGGAGGGGAAAAAGAGCAGGGTTTGGAGAGTAAAACCAGCAGGGTTTGGAGGGGAAAAAAAGCAGGGTTTGGGGGGCAAAAAGAACAGGGTTTGGAGGGGAAAAAGAGCAGGGTTTGGAGGGGAAAAAGAGCAGGGTTTGGAGAGTAAACCCAGCAGGGTTTGGGGAGCAAAAAGAGCAGGGTTTGGGGGGTAAAAAGAGCAGGGTTTGGAGAGTAAACCCAGCAGGGTTTGGGGAGCAAAAAGAGCAGGGTTTGGAGGGGAAAAAGAGCAGGGTTTGGGGGGGAAAAAGAGCAGGGTTTGGAGGGGAAAAAGAGCAGGGTTTGGAGGGGAAAAAGAGCAGGGTTTGGAGGGGAAAAAGAGGAGGGTTTGGGGGGCAAAAAGAGCAGGGTTTGGAGGGGAAAAAGAGGAGGGTTTGGAGGGGAAAGAGAGCAGGGTTTGGAGGGGAAAAAGAGCAGGGTTTGGGGGGTAAAAAGAGCAGGGTTTGGAGGGGAAAAAGAGCAGGGTTTGGAGAGTAAGTCCAGCAGAGTTTGGGGAGCAAAAGGAGCTGGGTTTGGATGGTGAAGAGAGTGAGGTTGGGGAGCAAAAAGGGCAGGGTTTGGAGAGTAAACCCAGCAGGGTTTGGAGAGTAAAACCAGTAGGGTTTGGAGAGTAAAAGCATCAGGGTTCAGGGAGTAAAAAGAGCAGGGTTTGGAGGGCAAAAAGAGCAGGGTTTGGGGAGTAAAACCAGCAGGGTTTGGGGAGTAAAACCAGCAGAGTTTGGGGAGTAAAACCAGCAGGGTTTGGGGAGTAAAACCAGCAGGGTTTGGAGAGCCCGGCCACAGTTGGGCATAGGGAGAGCAGCAGGTGCTGCAGCTGAGCCAGGCAGATGCTCTCACACAGCCCAGGGCAGCTTCATCCCCTCAATCCAGGGGGCGTTCAGCAGCATTTGGGGGTCCTGGAGGCTCAGTCTGGGTTTGGTGCAGCTCCCAGGCCCAGCTCAGGGGGTTCAGAGGCATTTGGGGGTCCTGGAGGCTCCGTCTGGGTTTGGTGCAGCTCCCAGGCCCAGCTCAGGGGGTTCAGAGGCATTTGGGGGTCCTGGAGGCTCCGTCTGGGTTTGGTGCAGCTCCCAGGCCCAGCTCAGTGCAAATCTGCCCTCCAAGCCCTGCTCTGAACCATTCCCTTCACTAAAGCCCACCTCATATGCTCCAGGTACCACTTTCCACCATGGAAATTCCCAGTTTTCCCCCCCAGGGCCACATTCCCGGTGTCCCCAATGCCCAGATGGCCGGGTGGGACAGGGGCACAGAGCTCGAGAGGAAGAGGAAGGCCGAGGCTGAGCCCCGAGCGGGCTCCTGGCAGCTGCTCCGTGCCATCCCAGCATCTCCCAACAAACACCCAAATGTGTGGGAGCATCTGCACGGCGAGGATGAATAATAACCCAGGAGGGAAAAGGCGGGGGCGAGGCAAGAAGGAAGCGCTGGCATTCCAGAGATGGGGAGCGGGGGGAGAACAGGATCGGCAGGGAGCGGAGCAGCACCGCCGGGAAACCGCGGCTCCTGCCGGGGAAACCTGCTCGGGAAGGAGCCGGGAAAAAAGGGGGAAAGCTTCAAAGGCCGAGGGAGATAAGATTGAGGGAGATAAGGCTGAGTTGCGGGGGCGAGGAGGCCGGGCAGAGCGGCGCTCCCACGCGCGGGGTAGGCGTGACTGCGCTGGTGAGATGCCATTCATGTTTTGTCCCCCCCGTCTCCCCGCACAAGCCCGAGTGGGTGAATCCACGTGGTTTTCCCCCATCCCGGGCTTCAGCCCGCGCTGTTTGTGGGGATCAGCCCCCCCGGGACCCCCACGCTGCCAGGAGCGATCTGGGGTTCCCTGATCCAGGGGAGCTGGAAGGTCCTGGAAGGGTCGCGGGGCTCGTGCCGAAAGGTCCTTGAAAGGTTCCTTTGCTGCGGGCACAGAGCGACGGGGACGCGCTGGAGCCTTCCGTGGCTCTCCGCGCTCGCTAATTGAGCTAATGGAGCTAATTGATGGGGGTAATCACCTCACCAGGGCTGTGCGGTGACATCACCGAGGACAGCGTGACCCCCTCCCCGCCGCAGGTCCTGTCACCCCTCGCACTTTTACAGCTTGGACTCGATCTCCAAGAGCTTTTTCATTTTAAGATTAAAATTGTAATTAATTTTAATTTTAAAAATTAATTTTCGTTTTAAAAATTAGGTTGAATTTTAATTCTGGCGTTTTGTGACCTCTGGCCGTGTCACACCCCCCCCCAGGCCCCCAGTGCTCTCCAGCTGTGCTCCCCCTTTCCAGCTGTGCCTCTCCAGCTGTGCTCTCCCTTTTCCAGCTGTGCTCCCCTTTTCCAACTATGTTCCCTTTTCCAGCTGTGCTCCCCCTCTCCAGCTGTGCACCCACAGCTGCCCACGGGACACCCCCACTTTCACTCTCAGCATTTATTTTGTATTTACATTTTTTAATTATTTATTAATTTATTTTTATTATATATTTATGATCTATTTATTATTTATTTTAATTTTTTGTTTCTTTTTAATTTACATTTATTTTAGTTATTTAGTTTTAATTATATATTTATTATTTATTTATTATTTTTATTATATTTTTTACATTTTTATTATTTAATTTTTTATAATATTTTTATTATATTTTAATTTACATTTATTTTTATTATTTATTTAATTTTTATTATACTTTTATTATTTTTATTATTTTTATTTTTATTTACATTTACCTTTTATTATTTAATTAATTTTTATTATATTTTTATATTTTTATTTACATTTATTTTTATTATTTATTTAATTTTTTATTATATCTTTATTATTTTTTTTTAAAATTTACTTTATTTTTTTCCCTTTTTGCATTTCACAAGACGCCTGCTCTGACCCAGCCAAACCCCCTTGAACACCCAGCCCCGATTTTTCCTTGCAGTTCTCGCGTGTGAATGTCCTCAGTGTCCTCCGTGCCCGGGTTTGGTGGCTCAGCAAACCCCTCTGGATCCCTGGGATGGTGCTGAGCAAGGCCAGGGGACAGCTCTGACCCTTCCTTGGGCTCCTGTGCCCTCCCAGCTCTGCTCCCTCCTCTTTTTGCCATCGTTCCCCCTGAATTCCGACTCCCCCTCGGCTTTCAAAGTGCTCGTTTTTAACAGGGAAGGAGAAGAAAACCGTGCCCAGCGCTGTGGGGCGTGCGTGGGAGGGCTGGGGTTGATGGAAACGCCTCCTGCCAAGAGGCTGTGAAGTGCCAGCGCTGCCTCCTCCCTTCTCCCGTCTCCCACAGGCACCCAAAAATCCACCCAAAAACCCGGGGGATCTGCCCGAGGGGGCAGCGAGAAAACCCGACCTCTTTAGGGGCTCAAACCCCCCCAGGAGGAAAATAAATGTATAGGGATGGGCTGGGAGTGAGTGTAAACCCCCTCAGGAGGAAAATAAATGTACAGGGATGGGCTGGGAGTGAGTGTAAACCCCCCTGGGGGAAAATAAATGTAAAGGGATGGGCTGGGAGTGAGTGTAAACCCCCCTGGGAGGGAAATAAATGTACAGGGATGGGCTGTGGGTGCGTGTAAACCCCCTCAGGAGGAAAATAAATGTATAGGGATGGGCTGTGGGTGCGTGTAAAACCCCCCTGGGGGGGAAATAAATGTATAGGGATGGGCTGTGGGTGAGTGTAAACCCCCTCAGGAGGAAAAGAAATGTACAGGGATGGGCTGGGAGTGAGTGTAAAACCCCCCTGGGGGAAAATAAATGTATAGGGATGGGCTGTGGGTGCGTGTAAATCCCCCAGAGGAAAAATAAATGTATAGGGACAGGATGTAGGTGAGTGTAAACCCCCCTGGGGGGGAAAATAAACGTACAGGGATGGGCTGTGGGTGCGTGTAAATGCCCCAGAGGAAAAATAAATGTATAGGGACAGGATGTAGGTGAGTGTAAAACCCGCCAGGAGGAAAAGAAATGTATAGGGATGGGCTGTGGGTGCATGTAAACCACCCTGGGGGGGAAAATAAATGTTCAGGGTGGGCTGTGGGTGTGTTTAAAACCCCCCTGGGGGAAAATAAATGTACAAGGAGGGGCTGTGGGTGAGTGTAAATCCCCCCAGGTGGAAAATAAATGTCACAGCCCGGGGCTGAGCTGAGCACTGTGCGCTGCCCGGGGACAGCACAGGTGGCACCTGTGTCATTGTCACAGCGCCTTCCAAGGAGCACGGGCTGTGTGGGGACAATTGTGGGGACAATTGTGGGGACAATTGTGGGGACAATTGTGGGGATAATTGTGGGGACAATTGTCGCGTCCCCCGCAGCCATCGCTCCCCTCCTGCTCTTCCCAAAGCTTGTCCCGTATCAGCAGCGCCCCGGCAGCCGCTCAGGCCTTTCTCGCCGTCTCTTAATCCCCACAAAATGGATTTGGGGATTAGGCGGGCAGTCTGTCTGTCCTCCCTCTGCCCTTCAGCCATGCCGGTCCCCGGGCACGGGGAGAGGAAAAGAAATAAAGGGAGGGATGAGAGTGGGTGAGGCTGGGAGCGGCCGGAGCCAGGAATGGGAAAAGGGGAGTGGGAAAAGAGAAATGGGAAAAGAGGGGAGGGAAAAGAGGAATAGGAAAAGAGAGTAGGAGGAAAAGAGGAATGGGAAAAGAGGGGTGGGAGAGGAGAGGAAGGGGAAAACGGGAATGGGAAAAAAGAGGAGTGGGAAAAGAGGAATAGGAAAAGAGGGGTGGGAAAACAGGAAGGGGAAAAGAGAGGAGTAGGAAAAGAAGAATGGGAAAAGAGGGGTGGGAAAAGAGAGAAGGGGGGAAAGAGAGGAGTGGGGAAAGAGAGGAAGGGGAAAAGAGAGGAGTAGGAAAAGAAAAACGGGAAAAGAGAGGAGTAGGAAAAGAGGAATGGGAAGAGAGAGGAGTAGGAAGAGAAGAATGAGAAAAGAGAGGAGTGGGAAAAGAGAGAAGGGGAAAACGGGAATGGGAAAAAAAGAGGAGTGGGAAAGGAGGGGTGGGAAAAAAGAGGAAGGGGAAAAGAGTGGAGGAGAGAAAGAGGAATGAGAAAAGAGGAATGGGAAACCAGAGGCCTGACTCTGGGATTGAGGACAGGGCAGTGAGGGGGCCCTGGCAGAGCCTTCCTGCACCCGCTCCACCACTGAACCCTCTCCCACCCCCAGTTTAACCCCCAGATTCCTGCTTGGAGCACCGGAACTCGGCCTGGGGAGATTGGAGAGGGTTGGAGCCCCCAGTGGGAGCTCTGAGCTGCTCAAACACTGCGCGGAGCAGAAACCTTCCCTGCCTCCTCCTCCTCCTCCTCCAGTGCAAACAGCACCCAGATAATTTTATTTACGTGCCTTCCCCTTTCTCACCGCTAATTACCGAGCTGGATCCGCGTCCCCATTAGAGCCGAGTGTCGCAGAGGCCACCAGGAGCTGGGGGTTTATTTTATTTACATTTTTCCCCTCCCAACAAAGCGGAGGAGCCCCGCGTGCCTCTGATGGCAGCGCTCAGCGCTCCCGGGGCCTCTCATCCCCTCGAGTGCCGCACAGCCATTAACGCTAATTAAGCCTAACGCTAATTAAGGCTCGTGGAGCCCCTTTTCAGGCAGGTTAAGAGGGGGAAGTGGAGAGGGATGCGGGAGAGGCTGTGGAGCCGGGATCTGGCCAGGAATGGGCAGGAGATGCGGGGACCTGTTGGGATTACACCCAAAAATGACCACAAATCCCTTTGCCTCCTCTGGGCGTTTTTAGAGAACTTTCCTGGCTTTATCCAGGATGGATAAAATCCTCTCCAATTAATAAAATATTTCATTAAAAAAATTTAAATTAATAATAAATCAAAGCCGTTTCAAGCCATTTCCTGGCTTTGTCCAGGATGCTCCCAAGCACAGCCAGAGCCCGGCCAGTGAAAGGGTTTTTTATTTTTCCTTATCTCTTCCATTCTTTCTCTGACCTGCTGAGCTCTGTCCAGCAGGTCGGGCTGTGGCACAGGCCCTGCCCTTGGGGTGGTGTTGGGTTTTTATACTAAAAACTGCCTGTGCTTTATTTACAATAACTTCCCAATACCCATCACCTGTGTTAGACAGTCTGTCTCTGCTCTAAACCAATCCAAAAGTGTCACCAACACAGCAGAAGATGGAGGACAAGAAGAAGAAGAAGAAGGACAGGACACACCCAGATTCCTCCATCTTTCCTCTTGAACCCCCATTCTAAATCCCCAAAATTCTTTTTCACCCTGTGATAAATTCACTGTCATTCCACTCAAACCCTTGTGGCTTGTAACTCCTCACACAAAGTTAGGAATTGTTTCCATGGGCTGAAATCAAAGGCACAGGTGTTTGTGACTCTGTGCCAAGGGCTCTGAGCCCCTGCCAGGGTCTGGAGCCCTCCAGGGCAGCCAGAGCAATGTCCTGGGTTCAGACACCTTGTAACCAAATTAACAGTACATGCTTAACGATCTATCAACTATTTTACACTTTCTAACCTATTTTTAGCACTCGACCCCCAAAGCGGGGAGCTCTGCCACCCCCGGGTGGCCTCTCCTGGCTCACTCCCTGTCCCTGTGTCCCCAGGCTCGGCGCTCCCGGCCTCACCGCAGGCTCTGCTATGATCTGGCGGCGCTGGGAGCAGCATGGGCAGCGTCAGCAGCCTCATCTCCGGCCACAGCTTCCACAGCAAGCACTGCCGCGCCTCCCAGTACAAGCTCCGCAAATCCTCGCACCTGAAGAAGCTCAACCGCTACTCGGACGGGCTGCTCCGCTTCGGCTTCTCGCAGGACTCCGGCCACAAGTCCGGCTCCAAGAGCAGCAAGAATGAGGATTTCTTTTACATCAAGGTCAGCCAGAAGGCGCACGGCTCGCAGCGGCCGGACTACACCGCGCTGGGCGGCGCGGAGCTGGCCGTGCCCGCCGGGAGCGGCGCGCTGGACTTCGGGACGCCCACGCCGCAGAAGCTGATGCCCTTCCCCGGCCAGCTGGAAGTGGTGAGTGGGGAAAAGCGGCCCTGGGAGCAGGGGCGTGTCCCACTGTTGTTGTCATTATAGTGCGGGAGTTTTATATACTTTTATAGTCATATTTAACAAACATTAATAGCTGCAATTGATATGTTTTACCAATAGTTTAGCATTCAAATCCTTTTCCTTGAATCCACATGGTCCTATAGTTTAGTCCCGAATCCACAGGGTTCCCGAATCCATGGGATCATACAGTCAAGTCCTTTTTCCTGAATCACATCGGGATCACCACTTGTTGTCACTATAGTGCAAGAGTTCTATTGCCATTACATTGCAAGGGTTCCAGTGTTGGCTCTTCTTTTCCCAAATGGGCTAAAACAGCCCCTTTTTATAGGGTAAAGGGGGATCCAAACTTGTCCAACAGTAGGGTTTAGGGGGAAGTCACCTATGGGGGTTACAGAGATAAGCTATGGGGCGAGAGGCAGAAGACAGGAGCTTATTTTGCTGTCTCATCTTGACTCAGCAGTTCCTACTGTTAAATCTCAGCACGCCACGGGGTCTTAGACAATTCTATGGGGTCTGCTGCACTGGGGGTGCTGTGGGGTGGGAGGACACACGCGGGGCTCGCTCGGTGCTGACGGGCTCTGCTCTCCCTGCAGGGCGGGGAGAAGCCGCTGCCTCGTCCCACAGCCTTCAAGCCGGTGCTGCCGCGCTCCGGGGCCATCCTGCACTCGTCCCCCGAGAGCGGGGGGCCCCTGGCCCAGCAGCTGCACCCCCCAGAGAAGGCCAAGGAGCAGGAGCTGCGGCCGCTGCCCTGCTCGGGGGGCCTGTCCGACTCCGGCCGCAACTCCATGTCCAGCCTGCCCACGCACAGCACCAGCAGCAGCTACCAGCTGGAGCCCCTGGTCACCCCCATGGGCCCCATCAGCCGCTTCGGGGGCTCTGCCCACAACATCCTGCAGTGTGCCATCATCCAGGACAGCAACATGATGAGCCTCAAGGCCATGTCCTTCTCTGATGGCGGCAACAAGATCCTGAACCCCGGCAAGGCGCCCCAGCACCGCGCCGCCGCCGAGAAGAGCACCTGCGTGCGCTCGCCCATCGCCACGGATGAATCCACCATCCAGGAGCTGGAGCAGAAGCTGCTGGAGAGGGAGGGAGAGCTGCAGGAGCTGCAGTCGAGCTTCGAGGAGAAGGAAATCAGCTCCTGCCAGGCCTACGAGGAGAAGCAGCGGCGCTGCAAGGAGGAGCTGGAGGGGCTGAAGCAGAAATGCAACAGCAAACTCAAGCAAACCTCGCAGAAAACGCAGCGGACGCAGCAGGTGCTGCACCTGCAGGTGTTCCAGCTGCAGCAGGAGAAGCAGCAGCTGAGGGAGGAGCTGGAGAAACTCATGAAGGAGCAGAACCTGCTGGAGACCAAGCTGAGGTCCTATGAGAAGGAGAAGACCAGCTTTGCCCCGGCGCTGGAGGAGACGCAGTGGGAGGTGAGAGGCAAAGGGGGATCAGGGAGAGCTCCAAAGCCCCCAGCCCTTCCCATCCCATCCCGTCCCATCCCATCCCATCCCATCCCATCCCATCCCATCCCATCCCATCCCATCCCATCCCATCCCAGGCTGTAGGAAATGGGTGTGAAATCCCAGCAGAGCCCCCTGGGAGTGGGATTGAGGCTCTCACTGCCCCCCTGAACCCTTCCCCTCGCCCAAGGGAGCAAACACAGCACAAACCCCCTCAGGCATTGAATTAACTCAGCATTCCCGGCCTCCAGCTCGGCTTTTCCTGCCCCACAGGAGCTGTAAAACTGCCACAAGGAAATAGGAACTCCCTGGGCTTGCCGTTTGTTAGGGAGCAGTAAAACCTTCCACTCTCTGCTTAACCTTAATTTGCTCACTGCTGAGCAAACACCGTTAATCTGCTGGAAATTCCAACATTTAGGAAGAGGTAATTATAAATCAATATATAATATTAATATTCAATATATACAATATATAATAGTAATATGTAATATAGAATTAAATATATATACAATTAATAAGATACAATTAAATTAATATATTAATAAATTATAAATATACAATATAAATATATACAATATACATACAATATATATACAATATATTTACAACTTATAAATTAATAATATACAATTAAATATATAATAATATATTATTATTTCATATATAATATTTATAATTAATACTACATTAAAAATATGCAGTATTATTTAATGTAGTATTAATGATAAATAATGTTTGTAATTAAATTAGAATTCTAACAAATAATGGTAAGAAAATTAAATTCAGGGTCTCCACGTGCTGCACCCCAGCTGTGCCTGGCTTACACGTGTCACCCTGTTCTTCTAAGCCTTCTGATGTTTACATTCTTGTAGCAAACCTTCTCACACACATTTCTCTAAATAATTATTGTTTTACATTCTTTTCTAGAGGAAGAGAAATTTAGTAGACTCTTAGTTTGTCCGGTGTCATTGGAGAGGTGGCACTGTCATCCTCCAATCCACTGTCACTTTTAAAAGTCAATAAATGTTAGAATCAGGAATTCAACTGCCCTTCTTTCAACCTTGGAGGTTCCAGCGTGTGTGTGGTTTTATTTCATGTCCTAGAGCGACACACACGGGGTACCCCGGCCTTTCCCCATGGTCCAGCCCTAACTCAGGTGTTCACTGAAGGATTTGGATCCTTTGATTTCCAAATCCAGAAGTTTTAGCCAGCAGCTCCCCCCAAGCATGCCCCCGAGCCCTGGTCTAGCCCTAACTCATGGTCCAGCCCTAACTCAGGTGTTCACCAAAGGGTTTGGATCCTTTAATTTCCAAACCCAGCAGTTTTAGCCAACAGCTCTCTCCAAGCCCTGCTCCAACCCTAACTCAGGTATTCACTGAAGGGTTTGGATCCTTTGATTTCCAAATCCAGAAGTTTTAGCCAGCAGCTCTCCCCAAGCCCTGGTGCAGCCCTAACTCATGGTCCAGCCTTAACTCAGGTGTTCACCGAAGGATTTGGATCCTTTGATTTCCAAACCCAGAAGTTTTAGCCAGCAGCTTCCCCTGAGCCCTGGTCCAGCCCTAATTCAGGTGTTCACTGAAGGGTTTGGATCCTTTGATTTCCAAATCCAGAAGTTTTAGCCAGCAGCTTTCCCCCGAGCCCTGGGCCATCCCTAACTCAGGTGTTCCCCCCCAGGTGTGCCAGAAATCCGGGGAGATCTCGCTGCTGAAGCAGCAGCTGAAGGAGTCACAGACCGAGCTCACCACCAAGACCACGGAGATCCTGAGCCTGAAGGCGCAGCTGAAGGAGGTGAGGCTGAAGATGGAGGGGCTGGAGATGAAGAGCCAGGAGCTGGAGGTGTCGCTGCGCACCAAGGCCATGGAGCTGGAGGTGTGCGAGAACGAGCTGCAGCGCAAGAAGAACGAGTCGGAGCTGCTGCGGGAGAAGGTGAACCTGCTGGAGCAGGAGATCCTGGAGCTGCGCTCCGAGCTGGCCGCGCTGCGGGAGCAGCTCCAGGCGCCCCGGCCGGGCGGGGAGGATGCCCAGGCCCTGCAGGGGCAGCTGGAGAGGCTGCGGGCGGAGCTGAAGGCGGAACGCGACAACAACGAGCAGATGAGCTGCAGCTTCCAGCACGAGCGGCAGACGTGGAAGGAGGAGAAGGAGAAGGTGATCCACTACCAGAAGCAGCTGCAGCAGAGCTACCTGCACATGTACAAGAGGAACCAGAGCTTGGAGAAGATGCTGCAGCAGCTGGCGGCGGGAGAGGACGGCAAGGAGCCCATCGAGCTGGAGATCCCCGGCGGCACCGACGTCCCCTACGAGGACATCATCGCCACCGAGATCTGAGCCACCGGGGGAGCTGTCCCCTCCCCGCCGTGCAGTGTCCCCCTGTCCTTCCGCCGCCCGTCGTGTTCCAGAGGTGACCAAGCCACTCGTGCCAATGGTGACGTGCCCGCAGCTCCCCCACCCTGGCACTGCCCCCTCTGCCCCCGGGCAGGGATCAGGACTCCAGGGAATTCTCTGCCATCCGTGCCCAGCGCCCAGGGGATGCTCTGCTCCAGGCTGGGGGGACACAGCCTGGCCCTGCTCCGGGGATGGCACAGCTCTGGGATGGCACAGCTCCAAGGATGGCACAGCTCCAGGGATGGCACAGCTCTGGGATGGCACAGCTCTGGGATGGCACAGCGCCGTCCTGCCCAATGATGGTGGCAGAAATCAGCCCCAACGTGTGCCCAACTCCAAGGATGGCACAGCTCCAGGGATGGCCCAGCACCATCCTGCCCGCTGATGGTGGGAGAAATCAGCCCCAATTTGTGCCCAACTCCAGGGATGGCACAGCTCCAAGGATGGCACAGCTGCAAGGATGGCCCAGCACCGTCCTGCCCACTGATGGTGGCAGGAATCAGCCCAGTGTGTGCCCAGGAATCAGCCCCAATGTGTGCCCAGGAATCAGCCCCAGTGTGTGCCCACTCTGGGGATGGCACAGCACCATCCTGCTCACTGCCCATGACAGGAATCAGCTCCAATTTGTGCCCAGCTCCAAGGATGGCCCAGCACCATCCTGCCCACTGAGGGTGGCAGGAATCAGCCCCAGCTCCCTGGAGGAAGCTCCCACTCCTCCTCACCCTCGTTCAGCACCGTGGGAGCACAGAGCCACCTCCTGCCACTGCCACATCCACCCTTGCCAGCCCGGGAGGGCCTCAGGAAGGTTCCCCACCTGCTCACACCCCCCCAGTATGGCCCAACTCACTGAGATCACCCTGAGATCACCCTGAGATCACCCTGAGATCACCCTGAGCTCCCATTCAGTCCGAGCACAGCACCCACCACCCTCTCTCTGCTGGCATTCCCAGCTCCCACGGACAAGGACCCCGTCCCTTCTTCCGGCTGCCAGGCAGCAGCTGGATCTGAGGATTCACAGGAATGTCCCAGCCACGTTCTGACCAGGGATTGGGGTTTGTGTTCGCCCCACAGCCCCTGCACTCGCTGGGGCTGTCCCTCCCGGCTGCCTTATCTCCTCCCTGCCCTGATCCTGCAGGATCCGGCCCAGGGGAGCTGGTTGAACACCCCAAACCAACCACGTCCACCTTAATTTCTACCCCAGCTCTTAAAAGTTCCTCCTGCCACCAGTGAGTGGCTCCACAGATAAGGAGGTGGCCCTGCTGGTGACCCTCGTGTCCCCCTGGCTGGGGAGGGAACCAGCAGGACCCAGTTTGTGGGGTGGGGGCCCCAGGGGACCCCTCTGTGCCAGTGCAATGATATTTTTGCTGCAATTATTTACCCACTGCCCCGTTCCAGGGCTCTTGGGGGGGGTTCTTGCACAATCCCAACGCCGCCAATTCGGCCACGGGCTCCGAGCTGTGCAAAATTCCGCGTCCCTCGCGCCACTGCAGCCTGGAAAGGTGACACACAGGAACCAGTCTGTGCCTTCTGCGCCCGGCCCCGAGCACCCCAAACCACTGCCCCAGCTCTCCTGGCTGGGCCTGGCACTGCCCAGCCACTCCTGGCACTGCCCAGCTGGGTCTGGTACTGCCCAGTTGAGCCTAGTACTGCCCAGCCATAACCCAGCACTGCCCATCCAGTCTTGGCACTGCCCAGCTGAGCCTAGTACTGCCCAGCTGGTCCTGGCACTGCCCAGCTGGGTCTGGCACTGCCCAGCCATACCTGGCACTGCCCAGCTGGGTCTGGCACTGCCCAGCCAGTCCTGGCATTGCCTAGTTGGGTCTGGCACTGCCCAGTTGAGCCTAGTACTCCCCAGCCATACCTGGCACTACCCATCCAGTCTTGGCACTGCCCAGCTGGGTCTGGCACTGCCCAGCCACTCCTGGCACTGCCCAGCCTTTCTTGGCACTGCCTGGCCAGTCTTGGCACTGCCCAGCCAGTCTTGGCACTGTCCAGCTGGTCCTGGCACTGTCCAGCCTTTCTTGGCACTGCCTGGCCTGTCCTGGCTCTGCCCAGCTGGGTCTGGTACTGCCCATCCACTCCTAGCACTGACCAGCTGGATCTGGCACTGTCCAGCTCGGTTTGGCGCTGCCCAGCCAGTCCTGGCATTGTCCAGTTAGGCCTGGCACTGTCCAGCTGAGCCTAGTACTGCCCAGCCATACCTGGCACTGCCCAGTCAGTTCTGGCATTGCCCAGCCCGTCCTGGCACCGGCACAAGCGATGCTCACCCCTGGCCCGTGGAAAAGCCAACCTCAGGCTCCTGCGGGTGCCCCCCGGGGCCAGCCCTGCCCATCCCTGCCCATCCCTGCCCTGTCCCAGTCCCTGCCCACCCCTGCCCAGTCCCTGCCCATCCCTGCCCTGCCCCAGCCCCTGCCCATCCCTGCCCTGTCCCAGTCCCAGCCCCTGCCCAGTCCCTGCCCTGTCCCAGTCCCTGCCCATCCCTGCCCTGCCCCAGCCCCTGCCCCAGCCCCTGCCCAGTCCCTGCCCTGTCCCTGCCCTGTCCCTGCCCATGCCCAGCCCTGCCCACGCCCATGCCCAGCCGAAGGATGTTTGCCAAGCTGAAGGATCAGGGGCAGCGAGGCCGGCAGGGATTTTGTGCCTCCCCTGAACGGGCGCAGCCCTGCCCGGAGCCGCGGGGAGGGAGCAGAGCCCGGCCCGGCCATTCCCGCTCCTGCTCCCGCCGGCCCCGTCCCTGTCCCTGTCCCTGTCCCTGTCCCCAGGCGTGTCCCCCGGCCCCGTGTCCCCCCAGCTCTGTGATGTGATCTCCAGAGGCCTCGCCGTGCTGCCTTTGCACAACCGCGCTGTGTGTGCCCGTCGCATTCCAGGTGTGTCGCTCCAGGCCCCGGCCTGGACAGAGAATTATTTTTCTGCAGTTTTTTTTTTTGTTTGGTTTTGTTGATTTTTTTTGATGTTCTTTCTGGTGACTGATGTAAACTACTGGTTAATTTTATGTTTTTTATTTATAAATAAATTTTTTAAAACTTCCCCAGCTTGTGGTGGTGTTCAGCGGGGTCCCAGGACAAGGGAAGAGACGAGGATCTGACTCCATGTTTCAGAAGGCTGATTTATTATTTTATGATATGTATTCCATTAAAACTATACTAAAAGAATAGAAGAAAGGATTTCATCAGCAGGCTAGCAAGGAAAGCAAAAGAATGGAATGATAACAAAAGCTTGTGTCTGACTGAGAGTCTGAGCCAGCTGGGCTGTGATTGGCCATTAATTAGAAACAACCAACATGAGGCCAATCCCAGATGCACCTGTTGCATTCCACAGCAGCAGATAACCATTGGTTACATTTTGTTCCTGAGGCCTCTCAGCTTCTCAGGAGGAAAAATCCTAAGGAAAGGATTTTCCATAAAAGATGTCTGGGACAGGTGCTTGTTGGTGTTCTGGGCATTCTCCATGCCTGAACCACCAGAAGAGGGCACAGCCTCAAGCTACCTCAGTGAAGGAATAGGTTGGATATTAGGAAGAAATTTTTCACCAAAAGAATAATAAAGCACTGGAATGCTCTTCCCAGGGAGGTGGTGCAATCACCATCTCTGGGTGTGTTTAAAAAAGCCTGGACATGGCCCTGGGTGCTATAGTCTGGGTGAGGTGTGAGGGCACAGGTTGGACTGGATGATCTCAGAGGTCTCTGCCAACCTCATCATCCTGGGATTCTGGGATTCTGGGATTCTGTGAATTTATCACAGCCCACAGAGTCCCCTCTGGGGACATCCCCGCACCTGGCCTGGCGTTATCTCTGCTCTGCAGCTGGGATAACCCGAGCATGGAGGAGCAGGGATTGGGCTCGGGATAATCCTCCCAGCCTGAGCCCCCAGCCCCTGCAGGGGGGCCTGGATTTCACCCCCAGCCCATCCCTGAGCAGGCAGCTCCTGACCCTGAGGGAATCCAGGGAAAACAATTCCCGAGGGAGAGGTGGAGCCTGGCTGCTGGAACAAACCCGAGGCTGAATTTTGAATATTTCAGCTGTTTTGCTCCAAACCAAATCAAAACAGCATCGGGGGAGGCCAAGGGGGAGGTTGGGGAGCACAAAATGGGGAAAACTCTCCAATTTCAGGCATTTCCAATTTCAGGAAACTCTGCTCATTCTGGCTGCACCCATGGGGCAGGGGGTGGATCTGGGCACCCCAAGAAGGCACCTGGCACCTGCTGCTGCTTTCCAGGAAAATTTATTTATATTTTTATTTTATTTTGGAACTGCTGGGGAGGAGAAGGCCAGGAATTCCCTGTGAGGGCTCTGTGCCCTGAGGGTCCCCCCTGTCACAGCCACCCCAGCCTGGCTGGGGGTGCAGCCCAGCCCTTCCCAGCCCTTCCCAGCCCTTCCCAGCCAGGAATGCGGCCAAGGGAGCAGCAAGGAGAGCCCCGAGCTCCCAGCTCTGCCCGGGGATGTCCCTGTCCCTCCGAGGTCACAGCCCAGCTCAGCAGCACCTGGAGGAGCGAGGGCAGGGCCAGGAGGGACAGCAGCATCCCCGAGGGCACCAACACCCCAGGGAATTCTTAGGAAGCCAAAACCTCATCCCTGGAGACTCAAAATCCCAGCCCTGAAGGACCTGGGCTGCTTCTCCTGAAAAGCAGGTGATGGTCCTGCCCCTTATCCAGCAAACCCCTCCTGGAGCTGGGGCTGAGCTGTGCCAGCCTTGGCACAAACCTGGCACAAACCTGGCCGGGGAGAGCCCCAGGATTGGAATTGGTCCTGTCCTGGGAGAGCCCCAGGGTGTGAACTGGTCCTGGGAGAGGCCCTGGATATGAACTGGTCCTGAAAAAGCCCCAGGAAAGCTGGGACCCTGCTCCTGGGAGAGCACCAGGATGTGAACTGGTCCTGGGAGAGGCCCTGGATATAAACTGGTCCTGGAAAAGCCCCAGGAAAGCTGGGACCCTGCTCCTGGGAGAGCCCCAGGATGTGAACTGGTCCTGTCCTGGGAGAGCACCAGAGTGTGAACTGGTCCTGGGAGAGGCCCTGGATATGAACTGGTCCTGGGAGAGCCCCAAGGTGTGAACTGGTCCTGGGAAAGCCCCAGGATGTGAAATGCTCCTGTCCTGGGAGAGCCCAGGGTGTGAACTGGTCCTGGGAGAGCCCCAGGGTGTGAAATGCTCCTGTCCTTGGAGAGCCCAGGGTGTGAACTGGTCCTGGGAGAGCCCCAGGGCAGCTGGGTCCCTGCTCCTGCAGGACACAGAGCAGGAAGGAGAGGCAAGGCTGGATAATCCCAGGGGAAATCACTCCGAGCACCCTCGGGGTGAGGCTCAGCGCGAGCAGGGGCTGAGGCAGCCAGGCTGGGTTTTGGGGGGCAAAAGGGAGAACGAGCCCTTCTGGGGGTCCCTGCTCTGCTCCTGCCCCGCTCCAGCTGCCGCAGCAGCAGCGCGGTCGTTGGGCTAATGAGCGTATGCAAATGAGCGTATGCAAATGAGCCCCGGCACGGAGAAAAGCCGATTTGCATCTCCTTAAAACGCGCCGGTGGCACCGCACGCGTGTCTGGCTGTGTGCAGGGCAGAGGCAGACCCAAACACGAACCCAAACCTAAACCCAAACCTGAAACCAAACCCGAACCCGAACCCAAATCCCAAATCTAAACCCAAACCCGAACCCAAACCCCAACCTGAACCCAAACCCGAAACCAAACCCAAACCCCAAATCTAAACCCAAACCCAAACCCAACCCGAAACCAAACCTAAACCCAAACCCGAAACCAAACCCAAACACCAAATCTAAACCCAAACCCGAACCCAAACCCAACCCCAACCCGAAACCAAACCTAAACCCAAACCCGAAACCAAACCCAAACACCAAATCTAAACCTAAACCCAAACTCGAACCCAAACCTGAACCCGAACCCAAACCTGAAACCAAACCCAAACGCGAAACCAAACCCAAATCCCAAATCTAAACCCAGACCCGAACCTAAACCCAAACTCGAACCCGAACCCAAACCTGAAACCAAACCCAAACCCCGAACCCAACCCCAAACCCGAACCCAAATCTAAACCCAAACTCGAATCCAAACCCAAACCCAAACCTGAACCCGAACCCAAATCCAAACCCGAACCCAAACCTCAAACCTAAGCCCAAACGTGAACGCAGCCCCAAACCCGAACCCAACCCCAACTACAAACCTAAACCCAAACCCCGAACCTAAACCCGACCCCAACCCCAACCCCGAACCTAAACCCGAACCCAAACCTAAACCCAACCCCAACCCCAAACACGAACCTAAACCCAACCCCGAACCCAAACCCAGCCCCAACCCTGAACCCAACCCCAACCACAAACCTAAACCCAACCCCAACCACAAACCCGAACCCAAACCCAAACCCGAACCCAACCCCAAACCCGAACCTAAACCCAACCCCGAACCCAAGCCCAACCCCAAGCCCACCCCAGCCCCTCCGCGGCGCTGCCTGGGCCGGGCACTCGGACGGAGCCCCCTCGCGCTCTCAGGGCCGGCTTTGGGGAGCAAAAGCCGCTTTTGATGTGCAAATGAGCCCCGGCCGTGCTGCCCGCCCGCCCGGAGCCGGCCCCGCCTCGCATCTGCCACCGGCCCGGAGCCCCGGGCCAGGAGGGGCCGCCCGCGCTGTCCCCAGGCAGGGACAGCTGCCGTGTGCCCCTGGCAGGCACCGGCTGCCATCCCCCGGGCGCTGCTCGTTACTCATTATGGGATCAGCAAATCTCAATTCCAAAAGCAGCTGGAAAGGCCCGGCAGCGGCAGCTGGGAGAGCAGCACGGCCCTTTGAGCCGGTACCTGCTGTCCCCTGTCCCCAGCGCCGTGCCAGGAGCTGTCACAGCGCCGCCAGGGACAGACGGACAGCCCCGGAGCCTTTGTTCACCCCACAGCGCTGAGCAGCTCGGGGGAAACGCTGTGCTGAGCGCCAGGGGCTGGGGAGAGAGGAAACCTGCAGGGGTTTGCAATTCCTGGCCTTGGGTTGTTGATTCCTGGGCTTGTCATTCCCAGGTTTGGTTTGGCCATTCCTAGGGTTTGGTCATTCCTTGTTTTTTCCCATTCCTGGGTTTGTTCATTCCCACATTTTCCATTCCCAGGTTTGATTTGTTCATTCCTGGGTTTGCCCATTCCTGGGTCTGCCAATTCCTGGGTTTGGGTTGTTGATTCCTGGGTTTGCCACTCCTGGGTTTGGTTTGGTCATTCCCGGTTCTGCCCATTCCTGGGTTTGTTCATTCCCACATTTTCCATTCCCAGGTTTGATTTGGTCATTCCTGGGTTTGCCACTCCTGGGTTTGGTCTGGTCTGGTCATTCCTTGTTTTTCCCATTCCTGGGTTTGCTCATTCCCACATTTTCCTTTCCCAGGTTTGATCTGTTCATTCCTGGTTTTGTTCATTCCCGGGTTTGCCACTCCTGGGCTCGGTTTGGTCATTCCTGGTTCTGCCCATTCCTGGTTCTGCCCATTCCCACATTTTTCCATTCCCGAGTTTGATTTGTTCATTCCTGGTTTTGCTCATTCCTGGTTTTGCCATTCCCAGGTTTAGTTTGGTCATTCCTGGTTTTGCCCATTCTCGGGTTTGTTCATTCCCATATTTTCCATTCTTGGGTTTGATTTGTTCATTCCTGGTTTTGCCCATTCCTGGGTTTGGGTTGTTGATTCCTGGGTTTGGCCATTCCTGGGCTTGCCAGTCCCACGTTTGGTTTGGGCATTTCTGGTTTTGTTATTTCTGGGCTTGCCCATTCCCAGGTTTGCCATTCTTGGGTTTACTTTGGTCATTCCTGGTTTTGCCCATTCTTGGGTTTGTTCATTCCCAGGTTCACCATTCCTGGGTTTGGTTTGCTCATTCCCGGTTTTGTTCATTCCCAGTTTTGACTTGGTCATTCCTGGTTTGGTCATTCCTGCTTTTGTTCATTCCTGGGTTTTGTTCATTCCTGGGTTTGGTTTGTTCATTCCTAGGATTGGTCATTTCTGGGTTTGCCCATTCCTGGGTTTGCCAGGAATCTGAGTTGGGTTTGCCCATTCCTGGGTTTGATTTGTTCATTCCTGGGTTTGATCTGCCCATTCCAGTTTTGCCCATTCCTGGGTTTGATTTGCCCATTCCAGGGTTTGATTTGTCCATTTCCTGGGTTTGCCAGGAATCTGTGTTGGGTTTGCCCATTCCAGGGTTTGATTTGCCCATTCCTGGGTTTGATTTGCCCGTTCCAGGTTTGCCCATTCCTGGGTCTGATTTTTTCATTCCTAGGTTTGGTTTGCCCATTCCTGGGTTTGATTTTTTCATTCCTAGGTTTGGTTTGCCCATTCCTGGGTTTGATTTGCCCATTCCAGGGTTTGATTTGCCCATTCCTGGGTTCCCAGGGCCCTGTGCAGGCTCAGGCTGTCCCCTCCTGGGCCAGGCTCTGTCCTAGGCCTGAACCTGCATAGGGGTGATGGAGGCTCTGGGCTCAGCCCAAATCCCAGCCCAAGGGGGGCCTCGAGCTCATTTTCCAGGAGTTGAAGGTTTCCAGGCCTCCCCCAGCAGAGGGAGGGAGGTGAGCACAGAGGGATCACATTCCCTGCACATTCCTGCAAAGCCTTTCCCCGTGACTGAGGCTGAAGGTCACACCCTCCTCCTCCTCCTCAGGGACAATGTGGGGGTGGCTCCAGTGACCCACGATCCAACACTGGAGCTGCTCCATTCCCATTCCCAGGGACAGGAACAGCCCAGGTGAATTTTCACCCCCAGAACCAGCAAAGCTCCCATTTGTTCAACACCTTCCATATTTAATTTATTTAGAGATTCTCTACATTAAAGTGTTTTCATGCCAAGGCTTCTTGCCCTCCCATCCTGACCTCAGGAAAAAGAGACTGGACACAGCTTTGGGTGGAATGCACTGGAATAAAGTCGCTGCTGCAGCCACGGAGAACACGGGACAAACCAGAGAACTGCACATGGAGACGCCAGGGAAAGCTGGAATTTGCACATCCCAGTCATGTTAGCACCTTCCCAGACAGTGCAGGGAGGTGTAACATGCTCTGCTGAGCCAGCCCAGAGCTCAGACTACAGGAAAGCCTGGGAAAAGCATGGAACTGTGCCAGCAGCAGGGCCCAGAGCCTTGGCTGAACCCGCTGGAAAAGGAACAACACGGAATTGCCCAGCCAGGACTGCAGAGTTTGGGAATGCCGAGGCAAATCCGTGCCTGGAGTGCAAACCACAACAGCTCCAGCCACGGCACGGGCCCAGCACGCCTGGAGCAGGTTGGAAATATCCTTTCTCACATTAAAAGCTGCCTTTTTCATCAACTCCTGTTTTCTTGTATGTACAGGCCATGGTTTAAAAGCTGAGCTCACACCAGCAGACCTAGGCCAGGTTTTAGGTTGGTTTTCACCTCTCAGGATCCCCCTCAGCAGCAGCACAAAGCCTTGAACCACCAACAGCTGTGGTGACACTTCTGAGCCTAGACTGAGCTGCTGGTTCTGTTTGGCACCTCCAGAACCCAACCAAAAAAGGGTGGAGGAGGAAATTTACTCTGCAAACTTCAATTTAAAACCTGCAATTCAGTAATTAAGCTTTATCCTGCTATTTTTAGGTAGCACCTCACTGGCCTTTGTCCTCTGAAAGGACAAGGACTTTTCCACCTTTGCTGGTGGGGAAGTCCCCAGTGTCACCTCCACAGATCCTTTCAGAAAGTGCAGCCCTGGTTAAAAACCTGCATTTTTTAAAAACCAAGGAATGCTGTCCTTGCAGGTCACATTTCCTCTTTCACGGTTTCAAAGCGAAGGTTTGCAATTTCTGGTCACGCTCAGCCTTGAGAAGCCCCACAGAAAAAAAAAGCTCATTTCAAAGCCCAAACCTCATGGTGGCTATTGCACATTTTCACAGCATCCTGCTGGAGGTGCAGGCTGTGGGAGAAGGGATAATTTTCCAAACTGCTCTCGGTGGGGAACACTGCCACAAGTGTCACCTGCTGCTGGGTGGAGCTGGGAGGGCGACAGGGAAACACCAACACATGGAAAAGGAAACCAAACCACAGAGCAGGGGCACAAGGAGCCGGGCTAGTGCTTGGCATCCCGAGGGTAGAACTCAGCCAGGGTGCTCTGGGGGATCCTCTTGAGCATCTCCTTGGGGAAGATCCTGAGCAGCTGCCAGCCGATGTCCAGGGTCTCGAACACCGTGCGGTTCTCGTAGGGCCCTGCGGGGACAGCCCGGGGCCAGGGAGTGCCACAGGGAACGCCAACACCACCACCCTGGCATCATCCCTGCCCCTGGGAGCTGCTGCCAGCCTTACCCTGAGCAATGAAGTTCTTCTCAAACTTCTGCAGGAACTCCAGGTACAGGAGGTCGTCCGAGGTCAGGGCTTCCTCGCCCACCACGGCCTTCATGGCCTGCACGTCCTTGCCGATGGCGTAGCAGGCGTACTGGGGGAGGAAGGGGCTCAGGGAGCCTGGCAGGGCCCTCAAACCTCATCATCATCATCATCATCATCACCCCATCCCACCCCTGCCACGCCAGGGACACCTCCCTCTGCCCCAGCTTACCCCAGCCTGGCACTGGAGGGATCCGGGAGCGGCCACGGCTCCTCTGGGAATTCCAGACAGGAATTCCCAATCCCAATATCCCATCCATCCCTGTCCTCTGGCAGTGGGAGCCATTCCCTGTGTCCTGCCAGTCCATCCCTCATCCTCAGGTGCTCTCCTGCTGCTCCTCTGGGAATCCCAGCCAGGAATTCCCAATTCCCAATATCCCATCCATCCCTGTCCTCTGGCAGTGGGTTCCATTCCCTGTGTCCTGTCAGTCCATCCCTCATCCCCAGCTCAGGAATTCCCAATCCCAACATCCCATCCATCCCTGTCCTCTGGCAGTGGGTTCCATTCCCTGTGTCCTGTCCCTCCCATCCCTCATCCCCAGTTCCTCCCCAGCTCTCCTGGTGCTCCTCTTGGAATCCCAGCTCAGGAATTCCCAATTCCCAATATCCCATCCACCCCTGTCCTCTGGCAGTGGGAGCCATTCCCTGTGTCCTGTCCCTCCATCCCTCATCCTCAGGTGCTCTCCTGGTGCTTCTCTGGGAATTCCAACCCAGGAATTCTTTCCCAATATCCCATCCATCCTTGTCCTCTGGGAGTGGGTTCCATTCCCTGTGTCCTGCCAGTCCATCCCTCATCCCCAGCTCAGGAATTCCCAATCCCAATATCCCATCCATCCCTGTCCTCTGGGAGTGGGTTCCATTCCCTGTGTCCAGTCCCTCCCATCCCTCATCCTCAGGTGCTCTCCTGCTGCTCCTCTGGGAATCCCAGCCCAGAAATTCCCAATTCCCAATATCCCATCCATCCCTGTCCTCTGGCAGTGGGTTCTATTCCCTGTGTCCTGTCAGTCCATCCCTTATCCCCAGCTCTCCTGGTACTCCTCTGGGAATTCCAGCCAGGAATTCCCAATCCCAATATCCCATCCATCCCTGTCCTCTGGGAGTGGCTTCCATTCCCTGTGTCCTGCCAGTCCATCCCTCATCCTCAGCTGCTCTCCTGCTGCTCCTCTTGGAATCCCAGCTCAGGAATTCCCAATATCCCATCCATCCCTGTCCTCTGGCAGTGGGAAGCCATTCCCTGTGTCCTGTCCCTCCATCCCACATCCCCAATCCCTCCCCAGCTCTCCTGGAGCCCCTTTAGACCCTGGAAGTGGCTCTGAGCTCTCTCCAGGTGAACACCCCCAGCTCAGCTCTCTCAAATCATCCACAATTCCTCTTCAGACCCAAAACCTCTCAGTGAACACAAGGCCTGATTAAAGCAGCCTCAGGAATGTTCTGGACCCCTCAGCTGGGCAGCCCAGGGGTTCTGTACCCACCAGCTGGTTGGACACATCAGCGTGGTCCTTCCTGGTCATGCCCTCACCGATGGCCGACTTCATCAGCCGGGACAGGGAGGGCAGCACGTTGATGGGAGGGTAAATCTGGGGGAAAAAAAACCCCAGAATTAACAGGAATCCTTAAAAATCAGAATAACCCTCAGCACCTTGAGAGCAGCCAGGCACACACCTGCCTGTTGTGCAGCTGCCTGTCCACGTAGATCTGTCCCTCAGTGATGTATCCAGTCAAGTCAGGGATGGGATGAGTAATATCTGTGGGAAAAAAAAAAAAATAAAGTTTTGATGATTTTCAGCCCTTTTATATCCATTTTAGCACTGAGCTGGAGCTTTTGGTTGCCAGGTGACTTCAGCAATTATTCCTTTCACAAATCCCCAAGGGCTCTTGGATGAGCACCAAGCTTGAGCCCTCAAAGGGCAAAGCATTTTTAGCAGAAAGCAGCCAAAGCCTGGAACAGGAAGGAAACCTGAAGGCCCCAGGACTGCTGTGCTGCTGGGTGACCCCAAGGCAGCTCCTGGAAGGCCCCTGGCTGTGACCTGAAAGGTCTCACAAGCTCTTGGAGATCTGTTTCACACCCAGGATGGCTCAGCTGCCTCAGAAGGCACAAAATCAGCAGCATGGCTTCTGGGGTAGTGTTGGGAACAAAAAGGTTTTGATAAAATGCAAAATAACAAAACTTTTTACAGAGAAAAACCAAGCCAGGTGCCAGAGGTTCTTCCTCCTGGTAAAACACCTCACAGAACCAATTCATTCCTTTGTTCTCCTTTTTCTGTAAATTGCTCAGGTGGGACTTTTTGGCTTTGTCCAATTGGGTATCCTTGGGTTTGAGGTGAAGTCCCCCAAGCCTCTGAGATGCCTTTTTCACCTGAAGTTTTTCACCTCGTGCAAGGTCCATTACCCTCACTTGGATTTGCACCAAGATGGGTGGCTCCAATGACCACTGGATGTAGCCATGATATTTTCTGATATTTGCCAGGATTTTTCTCCTGAGAAGCCTCAGAGGAAAAGAAAAACAATGATTATCTGCTGCTGTGGAATGCAACAGGTGCATCTGGGATTGGTCTCATGTGGTTGTTTCTAATTAATTGCCAATCACAGCCCAGCTGTCTCAGACTCTCTGGTCAGTCACAAGATTTTATTATCATTCTTTCCTATTCCTTTCAAGCCTTCTGCTGAAATCCTTTCTTCTATTCTTTTAGAATAGTTTCAATAGAGCATTTACTTTTAATATAATGTATATCATAAAATAACAAATCAGCCTTCTGAAACATGGAGTCAAGATTCTCATCTCTTCTCTTGTCCTGAGACCCCTGTGAACACCAGCACAGGACAGTTCTGTCACTCAGTCACAACAGGAGGAACATTCCTGCACTGAATTCCTACACCAATTTGCTCTCCTTAAGTTTGAGGTGAAATCCCCCAGGTCCTACGAGAGGCCTTTTTCACTTAAACCTCCAAACTTCTTTCCTTTTTAAGGGTCAAAGGACAGTTCTGTCACTCCATCAACAAGAGGCACATTCCTACAGTGACTCGAGGCACATTCCCACAGGGACTCAGCAATTTGCTCTCCTTAATTTTGAGGCAAAGTCCTGAGACTTCAGAACAAACCAAAGTCCTATGAGAGGCCTTTTTTACCTCATCGAGGAAAGAAACTTCTGGGCCTCTTTCCTTTTTGAGGGGACAAAGGACAGTTCTGTCACTCCACCAACAAGAGGAACATTCCTACAGGGACTCGAGGCACATTCCCACAGGAACTCACCAATTTGCTCTCCTTAAGTTTGAGGTGAAGTCCGGAGACTTCAGAACAAACCAAAGTCCTATGAGATGCCTTTTTCACCTAAACCTCCAAACTTCTTTCCTTTTTAAGGGTCAAAGGACAGTTCTGTCACTCTGTCAACAAGAGGCACATTCCTCCAGTCACTCACCGATTTGCTCTCCTTAATTTTGAGGCAAAGTCCTGAGACTTCAGAACAAACCAAAGTCCTATGAGAGGCCTTTTTTCCCCTCATTGAGGAAAGAAACTTCTGGGGTTCTTTCCTTTTTGAGGCGACCAAGGACAGTTTTATCACTCTGTCAACAAGAGGCCCATTCCCCCAGGGACTGAGGCCCATTCCCCCAGGGACTGAGGCCCATTCCCCCAGGGACTGAGGCCCATTCCCCCAGGGACTGAGGCCCATTCCCCCAGGGACTGAGGCCCATTCCCCCAGGGACTGAGGCCCATTCCCCCAGGGACTGAGGCCCATTCCCCCAGGGACTGAGGCCCATTCCCCCAGGGACTGAGGCCCATTCCCCCAGGGACTGAGGCCCATTCCCCCAGGGACTGAGGCCCATTCCCCCAGGGACTGCAGGCCCATTCCCACAGGGACTGAGGCCCATTCCCCCAGGGACTGCAGGCCCATTCCCACAGGGACTGAGGCCCATTCCCACAGGGACTGAGGCCCATTCCCACAGGGACTGAGGCCCATTCCCACAGGGACTGAGGCCCATTCCCACAGGGACTGAGGCCCATTCCCACAGGGACTGAGGCCCATTCCCACAGGGACTGAGGCCCATTCCCACAGGGACTGAGGCCCATTCCCACAGGGACTGCAGGCCCATTCCCACAGGGACTGAGGCCCATTCCCCCAGGGACTGAGGCCCATTCCCACAGGGACTGAGGCCCATTCCCACAGGGACTGCAGGCCCATTCCCACAGGGACTGCAGGCCCATTCCCACAGGGACTGCAGGCCCATTCCCACAGGGACTGCAGGCCCATTCCCACAGGGACTGAGGCCCATTCCCACAGGGACTGAGGCCCATTCCCCCAGGGACTGAGGCCCATTCCCCCAGGGACTCACCGTCGTTGGGCATGGTGAGGATGGGGATCTGGGTGATGGAGCCGTTCCTGCCCTCCACGCGCCCGGCGCGCTCGTAGATGGTGGCCAGGTCTGTGTACATGTAGCCAGGGAAGCCTCGGCGCCCAGGCACCTCCTCCCGAGCTGCTGACACCTGGGGCAGGCACAGAAACGGGGAAAAAATGAGTGGTTTATGATTGGCTTCTGGCAAATTTTCAAATGAGTATTATTTGTGTTGTGCTGGAAAGGAATGCTGTATTGATTCTCTTAAAAATATAGTTTTAGGTTATGAGAGGAATGGGGGATTTGTGTTTCCAAACCAGCTGTGGAGATAAAACCAGCACTGGGAGATGAAAGAAACAATGAGAAAGATTCTACTGATGGATGAATGGAAAAAGAAATTTGCTTTTACAAATAAACTCTAGGTTTGCTGATAAATGAAATTAGGCATTGAAAGATGAAAGAAACAATGGGGATGAAAAACCTCTAAATTCTGAAAGAATTAAAAATTAAAAGGGAGGGTTATACATTAGAGAGAAATCTTTGAGAAATATTCAGTATCAGGTGTATTGAAGAGTCTGAACCTCTCAAGTACCTCAGCCAATGGGGAAAAATCCCTAAATTCAGTAAGAATTAAAAATTAAAAGGGAGGGTTATACATTAGAGGGGAATCTTTGGGATCAGGTGTTCTGGGAAGTCTGAACCTCTCAAGTACCTCAGCAATGGGGAAAAATCCCTAAATTCATTAAGAATTAAAAATGAAAAGGGAGGGTTATACATTAGAGGGAAATCTTTGGGATCAGGTGTTCTGGGGAGTCTGAACCTCTCAAGCACCTCAGAAATAGGGAAAGAGAGAAGGGAAATGTGGCTGGAAATTGGGATAAAAAGGGAGGCTGCATCCCACTAATTAACACCTTCAGGGTTGCCTTGTGACAGGACACGGCAAATCCAGAATCAGGGGATCAAGCTGCTGATTCATGGCATTATGGGGTGCTTTGGGTTGGAAAGAAACTTAAATATCATCCAGACCCACCCCTGCCATGGCAGGAACACCTCCCACAGCCCCAGGCTGCTCCAAGCCCTGTCCAACCTGGCCCTGGACATTTCCAGGGGTGGAATTGCCACCAGTGAAATAAATCCCAGCCAACCAAGGTGGCATCACCCAGTGCCACCCCTGCCATGGCAGGAACACCTCCCACAGCCCCAGGCTGCTCCAAGCCCTGTCCAACCTGGCCTTGGACAATTCCAGGGGTGGAATTGCCACCAGTGAAGTAAATCCCAGCCAACCAAGGTGGCATCATCCAGACCCACCCCTGCCATGGCAGGAACACCTGCCACTGTCCCAGGCTGCTCCAAGCCCTGTCCAACCTGGCCCTGGACAATTCCAGGGGTGGAATTGCCACCAGTGAAATAAATCCCAGCCCAGCAAGGATCAGCTGAAATCCTCACTGCCTGCTCCCAACCATCCCAATGAGCGTTAATTCCAACAGCTGGAGCAGCAGCTCAGCTCCTCGCTTCAGAGCCCCCTTTTCTGCCAACACCCACACTAATTAGCACCTTAATGAGCACACACACCTCTCTGAGAGCCTCAGCATAGGAGCTCATGTCTGTCAGGATGACCAGCACGTGTTTCTCACACTGGTAGGCCAGGAACTCTGCCGTGGTCAGCGCCAGCCGGGGCGTGATGATGCGCTCGATGCTGCAACACAACTGCTGTCACCTGCAGGGCCACCTGGGCCACATGGGGCTGCCTGGCACCACCTGCAGCCCAGCACTGCCCCTGCAGCCCCAGCACTGCCCCAGCACTGCCCCTGCAGCCCCAGCACTGCCCCTGCACTGCCCCTGCAGCCCCAGCATTGCCCCTGCACTGCCCCAGCACTGCCCCAGCACTGCCCCTGCATGTAGGAGCCATGGGGGTAGCAGAGTTGGGATAGACAGAGACAAGAGATCTCTGAAGCCAGGGTGTGGAACTTGGGGTTTATGCAAAGGGCCCCACTGGGAGCTGCCAGGCACAGCTCAGAGCAGGACTGAGAGAAGAGAGGGGGAGAGAGGATGAGAGGGTGAGAGAGTAAAAGAGGCAAGAGAGCAAAAGCATAAGAGAGCAAAAAGGGTAAGAGCTAAGAGGGGCAAGAGCTAAGAGAGCAAGGTTCCCATTCCAATACAATAATTCTTCTGTGTTGAATATTCTAATTCTCACTAACCAATCTAGTCCAATATACAGATCCTACAGCATTTCCATACAGCCTATAAGAATCATTACATCACCATCCTGTGTTACATTTTAAACCCTACAAACTCCTCTTTGGGCCCCTTCTGCCAAGCTGGCAGGGTCTGCTCTGCCCCTTGGGCCTGTCTGCAGGCAGAGGGTGTTGTTCCATCAAAAGGGGATCACCTTCAGTAGCCACACCATTGTTTTCCAGTTGTTCAGTAACTGAGGGATCTCAAAGCTGCTTTCATTTATACCTCGCTTATAGTTCCTATATTCTCCAAATCTTTTGCCAGACAATCATCTGTTTCATCTTCTCTAACACCTGCAGCAGCTCCAGCGCCATCGCACCTGGAGCAGCATTTTAGCTGCAGCAGCCCCGCTGCACCTGCAGCTCCACCAGCCCCGCCGCTCCTGGAGCTCCACCAGCCCCGCCGCCCCTGGAGCTCCACCAGCCCCGCCGCCCCTGGAGCTCCACCAGCCCCGCCGCCCCTGGAGCTCCACCAGCCCCGCCGCCCCTGGAGCTCCACCAGCCCCGCCGCCCCTGCAGCTCCACCAGCCCCGCCGCCCCTGCAGCTCCACCAGCCCCGCCGCGCCTGCAGCTCCACCAGCCCCGCCGCGCCTGCAGCTCCACCAGCCCCGCCGCGCCTGCAGCTCCACCAGCCCCGCCGCGCCTGCAGCTCCACCAGCCCCGCCGCGCCTGCAGCTCCACCAGCCCCGCCGCGCCTGCAGCTCCACCAGCCCCGCCGCGCCTGCAGCTCCACCAGCCCCGCCGCGCCTGCAGCTCCACCAGCCCCGCTGCCCCTGGAGCAGCATTTTAGCTGCAGCAGAATTGCAACTGGAGCAGTATTTTAGCTGCACCAGCCCCACTGCCCCTGCAGCTCCACCAACCCCACTGCTCCTGCAGCTCCTCCAGAATTTCACGCAGAGCTCCAGCCCCACTGCCCCTGCAGCTCCAGCAGGATTTCACTTGCAGCGTTGCTGCCACAAACCCCCCCCAGCAGGCTCCATGCCCCCAGGTGTTTGTGCTGCCCCCCTCAGGGGGTGCCACTCACGTGGGGTCGTTGGCCAGGTTCAGGAACAGGCACACGTTGTCCATGGAGCCGTTCTCCTCAAAGTCTGACTTGAAGAACCGAGCGGTTTCCATGTTCACCTAAAGCACAGCTCTGGGTTGAACCTGGCACATTTCCCAGCCAATTAAGGGCTGGTGAGCTCATTAATAACTCACAGCAAAGATTTCCACTCATCAGGTTCCTCTACACTGCCAGAGTGAGCAACAATTCTGGAATTCCAGGGTGGAGATCAAGTCTGAGATCAGATCAAGTCTGAGATCCTTTATCCTGACCAGCCAAGCTTTGCTGGAATCATGGAATGGTTTGGGTGGGAAGGGACCCCAAAAACCCCTCCAGTGCCATGGGCAGGGACACCTCCCACTATCCCAGGGTGCTCCAAGCCTCACCCAGCCCTGGACACCTCCAGGGATGGGGCAGCCACAGCTTCTCTGGGCAGCCTGTCCAGAGGCAGATTCCAGCCTTGGGGATTTTCACCCATTCTTTAATTCCACACGCACAAAAGCTGCTCAGGCCTCAGCCACACTCAGATTATCTCTGATTCCTCCAGCCCCACCTTCCCCCAGCACTGTGGGCTCACCCCCATGGCAGCAAAGACGATGGCAAAGTTCTCCTCGCTGTAATCCATCACATCTTTGGATTTCTTCACCAAGCCAGCCTGGCGACAGATCTGAGCTGCAATCTAGGCGAGAAATACCCCAGGGTTTGCACCTGATGCTGTCCCCACGGCCCAGAATTCGATTTATTTTTGGCTCCCACCAGGTTCAGAGCAGCTCTGAGGGCCTCACCTCGTTGTGGGGCAGCCCAGCAGCTGAGAAAATGGGGATTTTCTGGCCCCTGGCAATACTGTTCATGCCATCTATGGCAGAAATCCCAGTCTGGATCATTTCCTCCGGATAGATCCGACACTGGGGGTTGATTGGCTGGCCTGTGGGATTTTTGGAGAGAACACAAGATTACTCCCTGGAAATGCTGGGAGCTTTATCAAACACCCTGATAAATGGGTACAAACCCCACTGTGACACCAACAGATCTTCAGCTGCACCTGGGCACACCTCACCTGCTGTTAAATGTTCATGTCATGTGGTAAAAATGATTTAAAACTCTGCACATTTTCAGCATTTCACCTTTAGGTGTTGCAGAATTCAGTCTACAAATAACAAAGAGCATCTTTCAAACGTTGCAGACAATTTTCTGCTCCCTCATCTCCCTGCACTTGGGTAATTTAATTAGAATTTGGGGCCATACACATACTCAAAAATGGGCAAAAACCCCACTGTGACACCAACAGATCTTGAGCTGCACCTGGGCACACCTGACCTCTCAAGACTCTGCTGTTAAATGCTCATGTCAGTGGTAAAAATGATTTAAAACTCTGCCACATTTTCAGCATTTCACCTTTAGGTGTCTACAAATAACAAAGAGCATCTTGAAACATTGCAGAAAATTTTCTGCTCCCTCATCTCCTTGCACTTGGGTAATTTAATTAGAATTTGGTGCCATACACATACTCAAAAATGAGATGAAGCTCCTCCCAAGTTAGATCTTGTGTTCTAATATATACCTAGAGTTAGTTCTTGTGTTCAAATATAGAAATTCAGAAAGCTGAAACACACCAGGTTTGACTTTACTCCCCCTCAGAAAAGGATTAAGAACAAACCCATAATGTCCAGGAAATCCTCAGCCAAGACAATGGGACCTCTGTCTATGGGTTTTCCTGAGCCATTGAACACTCTGCCTATAGGAAACAGCAAGAAAAATGAGAATTATTGTGAAAAGCAGGTAAATTTGGATAAATCTGCTCACATCCACAGGTAAATCCTCACCAAGCATGTCCTCTGAGACCGGGGTCCTCAGGATGTCCCCAGTGAACTCACAGGAGGTTTTCTTGGCATCAATCCCTGAAGTGCCTTCAAACACCTGCAAATGCAGCAGGAAAAAGAAAAATAAACCACAGGACAGGAGTTTTGTGCTTCACAAAGTAAATCCTGAATGCTGCTTCACCTGCAGCCTCAGGGCACACAGCAGGAGCTGCTCTGAAAGGGCTTCAAGAGCTGGTAGAAAATCCCAAAAAAATTAAATCCTGAATTCTATCAGCAACAACCACCAAACCTGGTGCAATTCCTTTGGTCTCAAGTGTTTCCCCCTGCCAGATTCATTCATGTGAACAAGAAACAGCTTTTTAGGAGAAATAATTGAAATATCAGCACAGGGCTGATCTGGAATCCAACTCTGCAAATTCCAGGGGATTCCTTTAATCCAGCAGGGTGGAAATAAATCCAGTGGGGTGGAAATAAATCCAGTGGGGGTGGAAATAAATCCAGTGGGATGGAAACAAGAATGTGACTGTGCACAGTCAGAAATCTCCTCAAATTATCAATGCCACCTGCACTGGAACAAGTAGGTGATTTTTTGTTTCCATTGATACAGAACAAATCTCCAGCCAGGTTTGATTTGGTTTGAGGCTCATCCTGATGGATTAATGATGGGAAAAGAGCTTCCTGCTCCTACCTGCACCACAGCTTTGGAGCCACTGACTTCCAGCACCTGCCCACTCCTCCTGGTGCCATCAGGCAGGGTCAGGTGCACAATCTCGGCGTACCTGGGGAACTGAGGGGGCACAGGGAGGAGGGAAGGGGTTAAACTCCAGCCAGCAAACAAAAATCACCTCCCCCAGCCTGGTTTCTTATAAACGACTCCATTTTAAAGAATCATTTGATCATCAGAACCAAACTCCTGCCCAGGATATTAAACCTCTCAAGGTGAAGCCGTTTTTATGGGAGTATTTGGATGGTTGGAGGTGCCAGAATTAGTTCTAAAATGTCCAAATAGTGGCAGAAAGATCCAGTGCAGCCTCTGCACAGGAAGAAAAACCTGCAGCAGCTTTGCCCTTAAGAGCAGCTTGAAAAGAAGCCAGGATTGTCCACAGCTTCCTTTTCCAGAGCATTGATGTGCAAACAGAAAGGTTGGGAGCAAAGCAAAGCTTCACTTCAGCTTGGAATGGCACCAGCATTCCAGGGGTCTGGTAAAATCCAAACTCTGCTTCCTTTCTTTCCTCAAGAAATGAAAGAAAAACCCAAACTCTGCTTCCTTTCCTTCCCCAAGAAAGAAAAACCCAAACTCTGCTTCCTGTCTTTCCTCAAATAAGGAAAGAAAAACCCAAACTCTGCTTCCTGTCTTTCCCCTGGAAAGGAAAGAAAAACCCAAACTCTGCTTCCTGTCTTTCCCCTGGAAAGGAAAGAAAAACCCAAACTCTGCTTCCTTTCTTTCCCCAAGAAAGAAAAACCCAAACTCTGCTTCCTTTCTTTCCCCTAGAAAGGAAAACCCAAACTCTGCTTCATTTCCCCAAGAAAGAAAAACCCAAACTCTGCTTCCTTTCTTTCCCCTAGAAAGAAAAACCCAAACTCTGCTTCCTTTCTTTCCCCTAGAAAGAAAAACCCAAACTCTGCTTCCTTTCTTTCCCCTAGAAAGAAAAACCCAAACTCTGCTTCCTTTCTTTCCCCAAATCACCAAAATGCCTCTGGGGAATTTCCCAGCAGGTGGATTTTACCTTTCCCAACTTTTCCTGCCAACTCTCCCTCCAAAATCTCCATGAACAGCTGAGAATTTACCTTAACCTGGTCCAGGATAACCAGGGGCCCGTTCACACCTGACACGGTTTTGTAAGCTGGAAAAAAACCCCAAAAACCACAGGGCAGGAGTCAGAAACAGGAACTTCCTCAGGAACAGCCCAGATCCCATTTCCCACACCCTAATTCCCACTCCATCCCTTCCCACATCCCATTTCATCCCTTCCCACATCCCATTTCCCACTCCATCCCTTCCCATGTCCCAATTCCCATTTCCCATTCCATCCCTTCCCACATCTCATTTCCCACTTCCCATGTCCCATTTCCCACTCCATCCCTTCCCACATCCCATTTCCCATGGGGAATGGGGACTGAGGACCAGGATAGGGATTGGAAACGGCACCAGGGAATGGGACTGGGAACCAGGAATGGGATTGGGATATAGGGAATGGGATTGGCAACGGGGAATGGGATGTAGGGAATAGGAACAGGGAATGGGATTGAGATAATCAGGAATGGGACCAGGACATAAGGAATGGAAAAGCTGACCCTGAGTGAGGCATTTCACGTGGAAAAGCTGACCCTGAGTGAGGCATTTCACGTGGAAAGGCTGACCCTGAGTGAGGCATTTCATGTGGAAAGGCTGACCCTGAGTGAGGTATTTCACCCCGTGACTGTCTCATGAGCTCTCCTTCCTCAATCAGCCTCTCAGGCAGTTCCACGGCAAACCAAAGGCAGCCCGGAACATTTCCCATTTTCCCAGTTCAGGGAAAATCCAGAATCTCCATGGAAAACCCTGGAATCCCCCTGGCTCCAGCCCTGCCAGCAGCCTCTGCTCCAGGGTGAAGCCCTGGAACTGCAGCGATGGGTTTGGCTTCCAAACCTGGCTGAAATTCCCAAAAGATCCGTGACCCAGGAGCTGCTGGGCAGCCCCTGCAGCTCCCGGTGCTATTTAGGACACAGGTAAAGCCATTTTATGTAATTGCAGCCACAAAAACACCTTCGCGCACTCTGATTTCTCCCCACTGCGCTGCCATAAAGCGATTTTACCAAAGCCCCGCATTTCCCCTTTTTCACCCCCGATTTCTCAATTCAGTGTTAAATACAGACTCCATCCCACCGCCAGCACTTCCAGCTCCCGGAACAAACCCCGGCTTTTCGGGAGGGACACGGGCCAGGCGGGGCGGCTTAATTACGGTGTTAATTAACCCGAGATGTTATGAGAGGGTGGGCGAGCCGGCGCTGCGGCCTGCCCGGGCCCGGCGCTGCAGCCCCCGAAGCGGGCGGATCCCCCCTCCCGCAGCCCCCCGGGTCCCCCTGCACTCACTGAGGCGCGGCTGGGACAGGAAATCGCGGGTCAGAGCCGCCGCCTGCTCGCGGGGCCCGCCGGGCCCGGCGCCGTTCACGGCCCCGCGCAGCGCCCGCACCGCCGCCATGTTGGACCGGCTGCTAAGGGGGGCGGCCGCGCATGCGCTGTTATAGCGGGCACAGGGACACGCCCCGCGACGCACGGACACGCCCCGCGACGCACGGACACGCCCCGCGACGCACGGACACGCCCAGTGACGCACGGACACGCCCACCGGCGGGGAGGGGCGGGGCCGGAGCTGTCCCAGGTCCTGAAAGGGGAAAAGGAAGAGGAAGGGGAAAAGGAAAAAAGGAAAAGGAAAAGGAGGAGAGGAAGAGGAAATAGGAAAAAGTTAAAGGGAAGAGGAAGAGGAAAAGGGAAGAGGAAGGAAAAAGGTTAATGGATAAGAATAAAAAAATTGCAAAGTCAAAAGAAGAAAGGTATGAGGGAAAAGGCAAGAGAAAAGAGGAAGAGGAAAATAAGGAAAAGGAATGAAGAAAAATTTTAAAAACTGTTAAAATAATAAGAGAGAAAAATAGCAAAAAGGGAGAATAAAAAGGAAAAGGAAAAGGGAAAAGGAAAAGGGAAGAGGAAGAAGAAAAGGGAAGAGGAAGAAGAAGGGAAAAGGTTAATGGATAAGAATAAAAAAAATTGCAAAGTCAAAAGGAGAAAGGTATGAGGGGAAAAAGGCAAGAGAAAAGAGGAAGAGGAAAATAAGGAAAAGGAATGAAGAAAAATTTTAAAAACTTAAAATTAAAAACTAAAATTAAAATAATAAGAGACAGAAAAATAGCAAAATAGAAGAATAAAAAGGAAAAGGAAGGAAAAGGGAAGTAAAGTGAGAAAGATGGAGCCGTGAGACAGAACGGGTTGGGGTTTTAAATCAATTCCCCCCCCGCTGGCTCAGAACTGGAAATATTTGGGGAAAACATCTGCAAAGAGATCTGGGTGATTCTCCCTGGGGCAGCAAGGAGGCAGAGAGACAGGAAACCTCCCGAGGGGGCAGCAAACAGAACAGATAACTCCACAGAAAGGGTTAAATGCAGAAAAACAGGAGGGGAAAAGGAAAAAAAAAGGGGAAGGAGAAAGAGAATTGGGAGCCTTCTGTTGAGTTTGCAGGATCCCCAGGATGAAGGAGGAATTGAGAATCTGACTCCATGTTCTCGGAAGGCTGATTTATTATTTTATGATATTAAATTATATTATATTAAAGAATGCTATACAAAACTATACTAAAGAATACAGGAAAAATACAGACAGAAGGCTAAAAAGATAATAATGAAAACTTGTAACTCTCCAGAGTCTGACACAGCCGGAGCATTAAGTTAAAAGAATTCACAAGTTGGATAAACAATTTCCAACCACATTCCAAAGCAGTAAAACACAGGGGAAGCAATGAGATAATTATTGTTTTCCTTTTTCTCTGGGGCTTCTCAGCTTCCCAGGAGCAAAGCCCTGGGCAAAGAGGATTTTTCCACAAAAAATGACAGTGACAGCTCCAGGCTCCCTCAGCAGATGGTGCTGCTGCCCCACTGTGAAAAGTGCAGATTAAATGGCTCTAGGCAGATATTTACTACCTGTATTGTGTTGATTATTAGTGCTGTATTAACATTTTAACATTTTAAGCTGTCTGCAAGCAGAGGGTGTTGTTCCATCAAAAGGGGATCACCTTCAGTCCAGCCACACCATTGTTTTCCAGTTGTTCAGTACCTGAGGGATCTCAAAGCTTGCTTTCATTTCAATCTCACTTATAGTTTCTATATTCTCAAAATCTTTTGCCAGACAATCATATTTATGAAGCTTTCCTGTTTCATCTTCCCCAACAGCCTCGGTTTGGGCTTTGAAAGGGATTCACGGAGCCAAGTGTCAGAAGTTTAGGAAAACAGGAATGATGGAAGGACAGAGAGAGCCCCACTGCAAAACCTCGCCAGGCCTGGGGGATTTTCCAGCTCTGCCAGGGAGGAGCCGGCCTGGAAAAGGCAGGGAGAGCATCCCAGGGCAGGAGAGAGCCCCGAGGTCAGGAGGGACCAAAACCTGCGGGTGCCAACATCCCCAGAGCTCAGAAATCCCGAGACAGGTGCCCTGATCCAGGCGGGAATCCCGGTGTTCTGAAATCCCGGGAATCCTGGGCCAGGTGCCCCATCCCAGCAGGAATTTCGGTGCTCAGGATTCCCAGGCCGGGTGCCCCCATCCTGGCAGGAATCCCGGGTTGGGTGCCTGATCCCGGCAGGAATTTTGATGCTTGGGAATCCCGAGCCATGTGCCCCATCCCGGCGGGATTCCCAGTGCCCGGTGCCTCATCCCTGCAGAATTCCCTGTTCCCTGTGCCCGATCCCGGCGGGATTCCCGGTGATCGGGAATTCCCGGTTCCCGATACCCATCCCCGCGGGGTTCCCGGTGTCCCGGAAGGGCTCAGCCCCGCCCGAGCCCGGAGCTCGGATCTCTGTTCCTGCTCCCCCGGCCCGGCCCCGCTGTCGCTCCCGGACACCGGCGAGGCTCCGGGGACACCCGCGGGGCCGGGGCCGCTCCTCCCCTCGCTGCCGACGGGAAGCGCAAATCCCGGTGCGAGCAGTGCTCGGCGCGGCGGCAGCGGCTCCACGCTCCCAGCCGGGTGCCGGGGTAAGAACATTTTCCTCTTTTCCTCTGCTCCGCACGGCAGGGAAAGGGGACAGGTTAAACTGTGGGTCTTTATTGCCTGTCTCCCTCAGCGTCTCTTTGAGCGAGACTTTGTGGGCTCTTCGCCCTGAGGGGGCGCGGCCGCCATGACAGCGCGGCCCGCCCTCCTTCCCGCCCTTTTCCCCTCCCTCAGGGCCGCCGCTCTCGCGAGACTTGGAGCGCCCCGCCCTTTCCTGTAATGGCGGCGCCCTAGACCGCGCGGCCGGGACCCTCACCGCCGTCAGTGCCCGCTGTCACCGCCACCGCCGTCTGTGTCACCGCCGCCACCTCTGTCACCGCCACCATGCATTCCGACGATGTGAGTCCCACCGTTCTTTCGGCCCCGTGTCAAACGTCCGCCCCGCTGCCGGGCCCGGCCGTGCGCCCGCCTCACGTGGCCGGGGATCCCCTGTGTGTCCCCAGCGCGGCTGTGGCTCCGGGGGCACCGGGGGTCCCCTGTGTGTCCCCAGCGCGGCTGTGGCTCCGGGGGCACCGGGAGTGTGAATGGGGACTTGGCAGCAGCACTCGTGCTGTGCCCGGGCGCTGTCCCTGCCGGCGGACACCGAGCAAACCCCAATGTTTGTGGGGTGTCCCCCGTCAGTTGCCGGAGCTGGCAGGGACACGCGGGTGAGGGGTGTCACGGTGTTTCATCATGTTAAGGTATTTGATGGTGCTGGGAGGTCGATTAGGGCGTCGTGGGTGATTTTCAGGATTTGATGGTTTTTACGAAGGTTGAGGGCCATTGGTTGTTTCTCTATGTGGATATGAGGATGATGAGGATGGATAAAGCGAATGATCCTAAGTAAGCTTTGATTAGGCTGGAGTGGAGGGTGGTGGCAGCTTTGGTTGCTCTTAGTTGCAGCTTGGCTGGTCCTTCTGGGCTTAGTATTTTGTATCAGGAGAGCTCAATTAGGTGAGAGGCAATGTTTTGTCCTCTGTTGAGGAAGTTAGTTATGCTTAGGCGGTGGATTAAAGGGTTAAAGTATCCTAGGAGAAGTTTGAGAGAGGAGTTTGCTTTGAAATTTCTAGGGCTAAAGTGCTGCCTAGGGCTGTTATTTTCATGGAAAGTGGTTGTTGGAGGGGTTTTTGTGGGGATGATAAATGAAGTCACCTCTGTTTGTGTCCCCTGCAGGTTGTCTGGAGCATGCTGGGGAACAGGCAGTTCTGCTCCTACAAGATGACGTGAGTTTGGGGGGACACGGTGGGGTGGGGGCTTTGGGGGACCCAGCAGGGACATGCTCGGGTACCCCCTAAAGTGTTGTTATTTCTAGAGTCCCATACATCATACAACACCTGATACTGTTGTTATCAGACTTCTGAAATCCCATAATGCTGTTATCAGATTACTAAAGTCCCATACTGTTGTTACCAGATTTCTAAAGTCCCATACCGTTATTATCAGTTTTCTAAAGTCCCATACTGTTGTTACCAGATTTCTGAAGTCCCATAATGCTGTTATCAGATTACTAAAGTCCCATACTGTTGTTACCAGATTTCTAAAGTCCCATACTGTTGTTACCAGATTTCTGAAGTCCCATACTGTTGTTATCGGATTTCTGAAGTCCATACCTCCTCGGTGCATTCTTATGGCTGCAGATCTTCACAGCACAGACTCCTTTTACATGCTGTTCTCTCTCAGTTCAGGGCTCCTTCAAGGCTCTCCCTGACTGGCTAAACCACCCCCTTTTATCCCAGTTATCTTCATTAATCACAGCTGCAGCCCAATTAAGGACATGGCAGCTGCAGCCCATCAAGGACAACCAGGACCTCCCAGGGCAAAGCCTCTCCACAGATATTCAAGTACAAAACTTCTATTTTGCTAGGACTCAAAGGCCACCTCTCCTACACTAAAATGTCCCCTCTGTGCCACCACATGTGAGAGTCACAGAGGCTGGGGTGAGCTGTGGGAGCAGTGGGGTGTTCCTGCCCTCCCCTCATGGATTCCCTGTCCCGTTTTTTGCAGCACCAAAACGCAGAATTTCTGCAGGAACGAGTACAACCTGACGGGGCTGTGCAACCGCTCCTCCTGCCCGCTGGCCAACAGCCAGTACGCCACGGTCCGGGAGGAGAAAGGTGGGAGCAGGGATTCCTGCATGGAAAAGGGATCAGGCCTTGAAAAGGGAGGGGTTTGGAGTCCCCAGTCCTTGAGGTGCCATGGGAATGCTGGGATGTGGCACTGGGGATCGAAGTTTGGATTTGATCTTTTCCGGCCTGGATGGGGCTGGGATGCAGTGGGCAGGGAGGGGTGGGTGGTGCTGCCTGAGGGCAGCCTGGCTCTGGGGAGGGGCTCAGGGGGTTTGTTCCCTGTGAAAAACACCAAGCACTTGTTTTTAAAAATTTTTTTAAAAGTTTAATAGTAATAAAATGGTTATAAAAATAGTAATGTAATTACAGTAATAATAATTTGGACAATTAGGATTTAGGACAATATGAGACAATAAAAACAAAGAGTTACAGACAGTCCAGGTACCTGGGCAAAATAAGCCTGAAAAAGGACCCACATTAACAGAGGATTAACCCTTAAAACCAACAGCCTGTTGCATATTCATACACCTCATCCATGATGCAGAAATTCCATTCAAACACAGGATTCTGTCTGGGCAGTGTCAGCTTCTTCCTCTGAATCCTAACACGAGCGAGGCAGGAAGAAGTTCATTTCTCCTGATAATGGAGCAATAAATTCTCTTTCTCTGAAAGATTCAGGTGTCCTGTGGCTGCTATCTCACTGCAAGTCCTTTCTTTAAAAAAGTATCTTACATAGCATAGTTTTCATTTTAACCTTATGTAATAACCTATAACTATATTTAACACACTACTTAAGAGAATTCATACAGCATCACTTTCTAACACAACACAGACAATATTCATTTGAATATTTGTGAACAGCCAGGTATAAAACAGGCATTTTCCACCTCCCCTGTTTCCCCAGGTCGCTGTTACCTCTACATGAAGACCATCGAGCGGGCGGCGTTTCCCCGGCGCCTCTGGGAACGGGTGAGCTCGGGGACACAGCAGGGACAGCAGCCCTGGGGTGCCCACAGAGGGCAGGGAGGCTGTTCCAGGGGAGGGACAGGGTGGGCAGCAGCAGGAATTTCTCCATGGAAAGGCTGCTCAGGCATGGAACTGTGGTGGTGTTCTCAGGGCTCTCAGGATGAGGGAAGGGATGAGGATCTTGACTCCCATGTTTCAGAAGGCTGATTTATTATTTTATGATTTATATTATATTAAAAGAAAAATATATATTAAAAGAAGAGAAGAAAGGATTTCATCAGAAGGCTTGCAAGGAATAGAAAGGAATGATAATAAAATCTTGTGACTGACCAGAGAGTCTGAGACAGCTGGGCTGTGATTGACTATTAATTAGAAACCAATCAAAGATGCACCCGTTGCATTCCACAGCAGCAGATAATTATTGTTTACATTTCATTTCTGATGCATCTCAGCTTCCCAGGAGAAAAAGTCCTAATGAAAAGATTTTTCATAAAATATGTCCATGGCATAGAACTGTCCTTGTCGAGGCAGTCACGACCACAAGCAGTCTCAGATGGCAACTCTTTATTATTGAACATGGCTGACCTTTCATACACTTCTAATTGTTTATACTTCTTCTACCCTAGCTATTGGCCACAATAAATAATCAACATAACACCATTGGTGAAAAGTTACAGTGGCTTCAGCTAACTTTCTAAAAATACTTCATCCAGCTGCAAAGTTCTCTTCTTATCTTTCTTCAGTTCCTCACTCCTCTTGTCTCCTTGGTTCCAGCCTTGGAGAGAGAGAGCTCCTTGTCAGCTTCTTCTTGCTCCTTTGGCTGACAGGCCTGCTGTCAGCCCCTTCCACATGGCACTGCCCAGGGAGGTTTGGAATCCCCATCCTGGGGCTGGCACTCAGTGTTCGGGGATGGGGACAAGGTGGGGACCACCCTGGATGGCTTTTCCTTAACAATCCCGTGATTCTGGGGGCCATGCAGCCCCTCCCCAAACGTCCCTTTTTTGTCCTGCTCTGTCACCCAGCCCTTCCCCTGTCCCTGCAGGTGCTGCTGAGCAAGAACTACGAGAAGGCTCTGGAGGAGATCGATGAGAACCTCATCTACTGGCCCCGCTTCATCCGGCACAAGTGCAAGCAGAGGTTCACCAAGATCACGCAGTACCTGATCCGCATCCGCAAGCTGACCCTCAAGAGGCAGTAAGGGACACGGCAGGGACCATGGCAGTGACCTCTGGTGGCTTCTGGAGAGCCACTGCCCCTCTCCTGAGCTGCTGGTGCTGCTGGGACATGGAGCTGGTCCCGTTTTCCTGAGGGGTTTAGATGGATCTGACATGGATGAGCTGCAGGAATGCAGGGTAGAAATGCCCTGAGGGATTGTCCTGAGCTGGAGGGACCCACAAGACCCCCAAAAAACCCCACCTGTGCATCCCTGGCTGCAGGACTGCAGGGTAGAAATGCACTGAGGGAATGTCCTGAGCTGGAGGGACCCACAAGGCCCTGAAAAACCCCACCTGTGCATCCCTGGCTGCAGGAATGCAGTGTAGAAATGCACTGAGGGAATGTCCTGAGCTGGAGGGACCCACAAGGCCCTGAAAAACCCCACCTGTGCATCCCTGACTGCAGTGTAGAAATGCACTGAGGGAATGTCCTGAGCTGGAGGGACCCACAAGACCCCCAAAAAACCCCACCTGTGCATCCCTGGCTGCAGGAATGCAGTGTAGAAATGCACTGAGGGAATGTCCTGAGCTGGAGGGACCCACAGGGTCCCCAAAACAACCCCACCTGTGCATCCCTGACTGCAGTGTAGAAATGCACTGAGGGAATGTCCTGAGCTGAGGGACCCACAAGGCCCCCAAAACAACCCCACCTGTGCATCCCTGACTGCAGTGTAGAAATGCACTGAGGGAATGTCCTGAGCTGAGGGACCCACAAGACCCCAAAAAAACCCCACCTGTGCATCCCTGGCTGCAGTGTAGAAATGCACTGAGGGATTGTCCTGAGCTGGAGGGACCCACAGGGTCCCCAAAAAAACCCCACCTGTGCATCCCTGGCTGCAGGAGTGCAGTGTAGAAATGCACTGAGGGATTGTCCTGAACTGAGGGACACCCAGGGGTCATTGATCCCAACTCCTGGCCCTGCACAGACCCCCAACAACCCCACTGTGCATCCCTGGGGGCAGTGTCCATCTTGGAGCTCTGGCAGCCCCTGGGCCATGCCCATTCCCTGGGGGCAGTGCCCAGCACCCTCTGGGGGAAGAATCTTCCCCTAAAATCCAGCCTGAGCCTGCCCTGCCCCAGCTCCAGCCATTCCCTGTCACACAGAGCCGAGATCAGAGCTGTCCCTCGGGAGGAGCTGCTCCTCCTGTGGCCCCTCCAGACCCTTCCCCATCCTTTGGATGCTCTCTACCAGCTTTAGATCTTCCTTATCCCGAGGCACCCCCACCTCAGGAGGTTTGGAATGTGCAGCTGCTGCTGGTGCTGCCTGCCAGGGCTGTGACGTTCCCTGTTCTCCCTGCAGGAGGAAACTCGTCCCGCTGCGCAGGAAGATCGAGAGGCGCGAGAACAGGCGGGAGGTAACGAGTGCCATGTGTCACCTTGAGTGCCATGTGTCACCTTGAGTGCCCTGTGTCACCTCGAGTGCCCCGTGTCACCTCGAGTGCCCCTGTGTCACCTCAAGTGCCCCTGTGTCACCTTGAGTGCCCCGTGTCACCTTGAGTGCCCTGTGTCACCTCGTGCCACTGCCCCTGTGTCACCTTGAGTGCCCTGTGTCACCTTGAGTGCCCCGTGTCACCTCGTGCCACTGCCCCTGTGTCACCTTGAGTGCCCCTGTGTCACCTCGAGTGCCCCGTGTCACCTTGTGCCACTGCCCCTGTGTCACCTCGAGTGCCCTGTGTCACCTCGAGTGCCCCGTGTCACCTCGTGCCACCGCCCTTGTGTCACCTCGTGCCACTGCCCCTGTGTCACCTTGAGTGCCCTGTGTCACCTCGAGTGCCCCGTGTCACCTCGAGTGCCCTGTGTCACCTCGTGCCACTGCCCCTGTGTCACCTCGAGTGCCCCTGTCTCACCTTGTGCCACTGCCTGTGTCACCTCGAGTGCCACTGCCCTGTGTCACCTCAAGTGCCCCTGTGTCACCTCGAGTGCCCTGTGTCACCTCAAGTGCCCCTGTGTCACCTCAAGTGCCCCTGTGTCACCTCGAGTGCCCCGTGTCACCTTGAGTGCCCTGTGTCACCTTGTGCCACTGCCCTGTGTCACCTCGTGCCACTGCCCCTGTGTCGCCTCGAGTGCCCTGTGTCACCTCGAGTGCCCCGTGTCACCTCGTGCCACTGCCCCCGTGTCACCTCGTGCCTCTGGCCCTGTGTCACCTTGTGCCACTGCCCCCGTGTCACCTCGAGTGCCCTGTGTCACCTTGAGTGCCCCGTGTCACCTCGTGCCACTGCCCTTGTGTCACCTTGTGCCACTGCCCCTGTGTCACCTCGAGTGCCCTGTGTC